>NW_020229259.1:52122-587122 GCF_003227725.1 Camponotus floridanus
AACAATAAGAGATAAGCCGGCGAGCGCGACTTAAAAAAACGTTTTTCAAAAGCATATTTTAATGCTTGGCGCCGGTCAGACGGCGCAATAATACCTAACAATTAGTATTTTAGTGTTTAAAATGGAAAGTTAAAGAGAGGCAAAAGAAAGAGAGAAGATAAGCATTTCTCGCAAAAATAAAAACGTTATAAATATATTTTCTAGTTTTTCGACTTCTCTTTCAAGGAGATGCCCATTATGGCATTATAATATTTTTGTATAATATACGTATAATAAATGTATCATAATATACATAAATATGATAAATCGTACACAGACTTGAATTATTGTACACATATTATGCATACATACATATTTATATGGGACGCATAAAATATTATATTAATAATATTATTCATATTCTGTATATTAGAAATTGTATTTTTCATAAGATAAATTCATACACGATGTAACTATGATATATTCAACTGTGACATTCAATACACTTTCGTATGAAATTTAAATAAATTGTCTCCTGTGACTGATAGCTTTGAAGAGCGTATAGTTGGATAGTTGTTGTGTCGATGGTATCGATTGCAATGGGTTTTATTTATTGCACAGGATTACGCTACTGTCCAAAAAATCAAAAAGAATTTTTATAAGATTTTATCTAGCTGTTATTGATTAGATTTTATCAATTTAGATTGACTTAAATTCGTCATTGATTTCTTATTATCTCTCAATAAATTTCGAAATGTTTACAGAAGGAAGATCTATGTTGTTCTATCGTCGATGTATTTCTCTATTTCTCTGCCTGTATTTTTTATCTTCCGATAATTATTTGTTATAGGAATCAGTGTTGCTTTATTATTAGCATTTCTTTAGCATTTTTTTTCATGATTACTTAATACATTAGATATAAATACATTAGATATAATATAGATAGAATTACTTATATACATTAGATGACAAATACAAATTATTATGAAGCGTGAGAGGCTCCATTTGATCAGTGATTTTGCTTATCACTAACCGAACGATCATTGTCGCATCTAGAAAAATATCTGAGGTGCAAGTGGCTGGATCAGAAATCGAACCGAGTCTTTCGCTCTCCGGGCAACTGCTCTAAACCACTGAGCTATCTAGAGCTCACACCTAATCCTGCTTTTTAACACAATAATATGCGACTTTAGAGCGATGTTGGTATCTCGCTCGATGGATGCAATGGCCGATTGCCATGGAGGATCCTTGAAAAGATCGCTCGCTGATCAAATAAGTGCCGGTGGAGGTATTCTGCATGCTGGCTTCCGACTGGGTCCGAGTGACCACATCTCCCAATATTCCTCTAGTAAAAGAAACCACTGTGCCAAATATCAGTGGCGGATGGACTCTAAATAGGACTGTGGCAGCCTCCAGAAAAGATAGGGATGTATCATTATGTCCAAAGATGGAAATGGGTGAATGGTGAGGTTCTTTTAAAGAATGACATAAAAAGATCGTAGTGCTTCTACGGTTCCTCACCAATCGCGAGATGGTTTGCGAAGATCATAATACACCTTGTTATACGATTTATTTTGTAATACAACCAATTAATATGCTATCCTCTGCAATTTATCCACTCGTAGAAATACAGTCGATATTCACAGAAGTAAACGAAACCAAAGTTAAAAGAAATGGGTAAAATATCTTTATCAATTACTTAAATAAAATCTTCGTGTAAGATTAATATGTCAAAAGTATATATAACACAGAAAAGAATGTTTTTCTTACAATTCACAAAATTCATAGAAGATGATAGGAAATTGCTGTATTATTCTCTCTCGTTTATGTAAAATGGATAGAATTTAAAAAATCAAACTGTTTGATAATCAAATTTTACCTATTATGTTTTCTACATCTCCTCTTTTCAAATGTAAAATTTTATTATCAAAATGTTTAATTTTTGTTTTATATGCTAAAAATGATAAATTTTAAAATTTCCTATTCAAAACTGTTTGACTTTTTCCGTTTTACTAAAAACAGCCGAATAATTTAAGTTAATTTTTTAATTGTTACTCTATATAATATATATATTGTATACATTTTCACTATAGATATTAACACAAGTTACAGATTTAACAGAAAGAATACTTAAGCTGGCAAAAGACGAGCAATCTGAACTATTGTTTGTAATGGATGATAGTTTAAGCATCTTAAACGGTTTGCTGAAGAAATGAAATCATCAGCTATCATTATTTGTCGATACTTTCCGTAAGAATCATCTGATCTATTTGAAAATATTTAGAAATAATTATTTAATACTAATTTAAGAATCATTATGTTTTTTTAACAGTTTATTTTATTTACACAATATTACGCGAAATAAATTGCTGTCAATCTTTTTTAATTTGTTTATTTCTGTCTGATTGCATTTAAGTGATGTCTGTAAAAAAGTCACGATCAATTTTATTGAGTTTATTAGTCCAATCATCCAACAGATTGTCATATGATCATCCAATGGGCATGATTACTTTTCGCAAAATGCCAAGGTAGCTCTTGCTTTGAATCAAACGGATACTTGTAAAGTTTTCTCAATTTGTTATCCAAGGATATGTTCATTATTGTGTACATCGCATAAGTGCGGATCTTGATGGAGTTATCACAAAGGATACGGATTTGATCAATGCAGCTCTTGTAACAATCGATACTGTTTGTTTCAAATATACAACAAGTTAATATAAGTAAGATTTAATTGATGTTAAAGTATTAAATAGAAGAAAGGATGTTATATTAATAATTGCAATTTTAGATTTTACAATTGAAATAAATTTGAGATATATTCTTTTTTCACACAATTCCATAAATTACAGAAATTTTATACATCGTTAAATTTTTGGAAAATGTCATCTATACTGCTATAACATTTGGAATTGTTATGTATAATTATGTATTATAATGTATAGTTCTTGATATTTAAAATTCTCCTTCTTAATTCTCGAATAAACATTATTTTAAATTTTATTAAATTTATTTATATTTTTAACTTTAATATTTCTTACAAATAATTTTGTAATATATATGTGCTAATAGTTTTCGTGACAGATAGAGAAACATGTTAAAAAATATGACAAGGAAAATTTACGCTGTGCAAAAATTGTAAATTTTAGGGATGAAGGTCATAAACAATTATCGTTAGTCAAGGTGGAACAACACGCGACGAACTATAACATTATCGAAGAACTATTCTTTAAAAGAGAATATAATCTATATTTTATCGAAAAATATAATCTATAGAAAAGAGAATATAATCTATATTTTATCGAAAATTACAATGACAGAAATAAATTCTGCACTAAATTTGATAGGCTAAACGGAAGATTATGCTGCTCAATATAAGATTTTATTATCGATATTTAAATTTTTGTGACAAGTAAAAAAGAAAAATTAAAGAAAATAATATGTAACATAATAAGTTGTATTCCTGATAATTAATTTCTATTATATTCTAGGTGGAGGAATACAATGGATTGTACCAAAGGATAACGTGTGAAATGCTGGCTCATTTATTACAATCGAAGAAATAGTTATAATAGAAATAGTTGCAAATATCTGAAATTTCTGAATGCGACTGAACAGTAATTGTATATAATATAGACATACACATTTTTTATATTCGTAATTATAATTTATGAATTAATTTTGAAAGTAATAAATTACAAAATAAAATATTTCTTGTAAATAAATAATATAGTAATTAAAGATAATAATGTATAAGTATTATAAATATATTATTCAATATTTGTCTTTACAAATAATTTGTAACATCTTTCGATGCCGTCTGTTGTTTGACTCTAGTCTATTAGATTTTAGTCAATTTTTAAATTAATTATAATTATTTTGAAATAAACTGACTATAATTTTTTGACAGAAACTGATCAGGAGTTAAAACTGACCAAATTTTCTGGACTAATTTTTATTGACTTTTATATGTTTATAGTATATCGTTACGTTAATGTGTCTCTATAATAATTAATCTTAATATTTCAGTTTATTCCATTTATTTTAATCTTAATTAATTTGTAACAAATTTTAAAATGTATTTGTTTTTTGGCTTGTGACTCGCTGTAAATATTTTTTGAAAGTGGAAATACTAGCGTAAGGATCATATAGTCACCTTAATATCATTTTCCAACTAATGAATAGGAGTAATAAATTAATAATAAATTAATATTTCATTATTCATTATATTATATTAATATATCCAAATTTAATTCTTTGTGATGGAGATGCCAGGAATGTATAAATACTTGAAGACCAGGGGCAACCATGTTTTCGTAATGGATCAACGATTGGTTACATGCGCAGAAGATCAACAGATTGTTACGTGCATAAAGACTTAACAGGTAGTCACGTACACGCAGAATCAACAGGTAGTCGTATGCATTAATCATCTTATAACTATAACAAATAATAAATAACGTTAAGTAAAGAAAAGAGAAGCAAAGGTATAAATTATCGAATAAATTCAATATTTAATCTAATAAGCAATATTTTCATCTTCTTATTCCAAATATTAGTTTATTTTCTTTTAAAAGATAACGTTTAAAAAGTTATCTTAATTTACTCTTTTGTAACTATATTATTTTAAAATTATGATGATTTCTTGTAAATATAAAATAAAAGATGATAAAAACACATTTAAATGAAATTAATTAGATATCAAGATTGTTTTATATCAAATAAAATGAATAGAACAATATGTTCCGTGCACTTTTCAAGGATTGACATCTTGTAATGAGTGCGCATTTATTAATATTTAATTTAAAAAGCTTGTATATTATTCATTTATTATAAATTGATTTTCATGAATAAAACGGTTTTGAATTTTATTCTACATGATAATTTCGATATATGTTATAATATTAAAGCATAGATAGATATTATTACATATAGTGTGTGTTTGTGTAAGATTATTTATCAAATGTTCGCATGTTATTAACACATTATATATTTATCGATATACAATCTGTGAAATTATCACTGTTTGATATATTTTGATACTGCAAAAAATTTATAAAATATATAAATCCCTCGTGTGTATCACTTTATGTCAAAATTTGATCTTTAGGAAGAAATAAAATTATGTGACATAATGAAAATCAAGAATTTTTTAAATAAAAGTCAAAAATTATTTCGTTAAATGATAATAAATCAATATAATAAAATTTAATTACTTCAAAAGACATGGCAATTTATACTTTTTTCTTGTTTTATTGAAATCGGAAATTCTTGTAGAAATGTTAAGAATTAAAAAAAAAACAAATGATAATTGTTAAGTCCAAACCTTGAAAGTCAGGCCATCTGAAGGACGCAACCTACTTATCCGGTGACACACTTTTTCGGGCATGTGTACGGATCGAGCGCACGTTAGGGGCCTGGCACAGATCAATGACTGAAATGTTTCCTTTAACTCTGTGAGTATCCTAGGTCTATATACGCTTGTCGGCTCCTTTATGGTAAGAAAATTTAATCTCTTTTACTCGGAACGGGACCCTGCGCGATCTCGGGATTCAGGAAATGAGAGCGGTAGAGAAAAGAAATAATAATTCTATCATAAATCAGAATTTATTCATAGTTAAGTCACGAAGAGTTAAATACATCTACTCTCTCAAAGTGAATCAGTGTATTATCACTGAAAAACAGTAAATAGTCACTGATTACAGCAGTTATAAGTACAGCACTGTAAATAATGATATTTATTGAAAGAATCAGTTAATAATTTTGCTTCAATCAGTAATATTTCTCAATATCAGTAATATTTCTCTCGTTATTGCAATAATATTTAACTATAATTCATCTCTCTATCTATTTCATATAAAATTAAAAACTTTATTTATATTTACTAAATATTTATTATATTAAAATTTTATTTTATTTATATACATGCATATTGAACTTGTTATTTTAAATAGATAACGAACAAATAATTTTCATTAAGTCGCCAGACATTTATTTGTCCGACTTATAAAGATCGATTTAATATCTGAAGCCTCTCTATTGAGCTTATATCAGAAATTAAATCGAAGTAATACTTCTAATTTTAAATATCGCTCTTTTGCAAACTTTATAGAATTCTTATAACTAAAATTAAATACGAGAGAGATAGCGATTGTAGCGGTAAATGAACGAACTAGCGATTACTGGTTTTACAGTAAAATTTACTGATTTTACAGTGAATTTTATTTTAACTGACCATAATCAGTGAGATATAAGATAAAATAACAAAAAAATAAGCGTTTCCATTGAAGATCAGTAAAATACTCACTGATTCGCAGTGAAATCTTATTTTACTGTTTAAATTAGTTGATATTTTTACTGATTCACTTTTAGAGAGTATAGTAGTATATATAGAGGTTTTATAAATTTAAGAATACAAGAATATAATAATCTCAAACTAAAAGGTATTATCGAGTATGTGTGTGCGTGTGCGCGCGCGTGTGGTGTGTGTGTGAGAGAGAGAGAGAGAGAGAGAGGTAATTATATATATATATACATATACATAATTACGAAAACTATATTAATTGCTACAAATATATGAATAAGATTACTAAGAATCACTAAGAATCAGTATTTCAACGATCTTCAGTAGAAACGCTTATTTCTTATTATTTTATCTTATATTTCACTAATTATAGTCAGTGGAAGTAAAATTTCACTGTAAAATCAGTAATCGCTAGTTCATTCATTTATCGCTATTTTTTTTCGTACTCAATATTTCTTAAGAATTATATAAAGCTTGCAAAGGGCGACAGATAAAATTAAAAGTACAACTTCGATTTAATTTCTGATACAATTTCAATAGAGAAACTTTAGATATTAATCGATTTTGTAAGTCGGACAAGTAAATGTCCAGCCAATAAACGAAAATGATCCGTTCATTATCTATTTCAGTAAAATAAATCATCATCTATTTAATAAGATGCATGTTTAATATGTACGTAAATATAAATAAAATTTTTAATTGCATACGAGGTAGATAAATAATCTAATATTACTGAATAAAACAGTCAATATTACTAATTCTTTCAGTGAAATATTATTAATTTAGTGCTATAATAATTGTTGTATCAATGACTCTATTTACTGTTTTCACTGATAAAAACTGATTCAATTTTAGAGAATGTGTATGAATGCATTATTTTATTAATTTTATGAAAAAAACAAACGTTAAACGAATAAGAGGAAAAGAACGTATTTCAAATGTTTTTTTTAAACATTTCTAAACGTTTTTTTATCACAAGACACGTATCACTAACGTTTTTTCAAGTGAACATTTTAACCGTTTTCAACAGTCGGTTATGAAACGTTTCGAAGAAACATTTGTGAAACGCATATGTGCTATCTGATGATTATATTGTAAAAATGAAGAAGCTGTATCTTGCTGCCATAGCGGGTACGTAACGTATATACATTTATTGAGATAAACATGGAGAATTAAAAATATTTTGGTTACATTTACATATTCATATATTATTACATTAAATTTATAATTACACATAAATGTTTACAATAATTTAAATTTCCTTTTTATTAAATTTTTTTAAATAACTAATACTTCAAGCTGGATGTGTATTACATGTAGTTGTTATTGTCACATGAACGTAAAATTAAATATATTTCTATAGATTTTAATGTTAATCATATTTGGTGATTTTGCAACAATTAGTTTCTATTGCTTTGTTTGAAATTCACGTAAGATTTGATGTTATATTAATATGACTATGATATTATATGTATATATAATTTAATTTATATTCTTCCAGTTCTCTTAATAGTTATTCTTTATAATTTTGTAAAGCTTATATTTGATTACTACATTTTCTGCATTTTACTTATTATCCTAATAATTATTTATTAAGTTATTATTACATGTATGCCTATTATATTTTCCATAACGGAATATATAAATTCTTTCATTTATTTAGAATCTCTATCTGGAACTTCGATTCCGTTATTTTTTTAAATTATGTGTTTTTAAATACATACAAAATTATATTTAAAAAAAAATTTTTTTAATTTAAAAAAGTTTTAAAAATTATAGTTGAAAAATGTTTAATAATAATATATAAATCAATTTTACATAGAAGAATATTTTCTTCTAGAAAATTAACATTATTAATGTCAGTTAAAAAGAAAAAGGTTTTTCTCAAAACTTATTCGAAATGTTATTTTATCTGGAAGGAAATCTGGGCATGCTATCAGTTGGCCAATTTTTGGGTTGGACGTCGCCATCGTTGGCTGTATTGATGCAAGGGAAGGATGAAGGATATCCTATTCATCTGACTCCACAAGAAGCCGCTTGGGTTGCATCTTTACCTACATTAGGTGGAATTGCAGGTGCCATTATTTGTGCAGTCATTATAAATATCTTCGGTAGAAAAAATATCATGTTATTTACTGTCGTACCTTCGATAATCAGCTGGTTGATGATAGCCTTTGCAACATCTTTGACAGTAAGTATTCTAAAAAAGAACATTGTATTTACATCTTGAGATTAAAAATTATTAATTAGCGAATTTTTATTATAGTCTTTATTGTTTTAAGTTTGTTTAGAAAATATCCTTGTAACGCCTATCAATGTAATAACACTTGCTTTTCTTGAAATTCTTTGAATATAATACGCAATATACATACAGTGGCGTGCAAAAATTTCTGGCCAGTGACATTTTGCACTCTAATTTATAAAAAAAAAACCTAATAAAATTTTAATCATTATCAGGTGCTAATATAACATATAGGAAATAAAATAATATAGTGAAAGAATATTATTTGTGTTCATAAAAGTATTTATAATTATAATTGTTATGTTTACGTGTACAAAAGTTTCCGGCCACGTAATATATTTGACTCGCAGTAGGATTCCAAAGAATTTTTTATGAATAGTATTGCATTGAATGTTTTTACTTAAGTTCGTAGAAAGTCGTCAAAGCATAATATGGCTCGACATACGCAAATTCAAATTCGTGAGAGAGTAATTAAGTTTTCAAAAGACGGAAAGTCTTCTCGTGAAATTGGTTTAATATTATCGATAGGTAAATCAACTGTGAATGATATTATTGTTAAGTATCGTGCTGGATATGGTTTAAAAGATCGTCCGCGTAGTGGAAGGCCACGAAAAACATCCTAAAAGTAGATCATATCATTAAACGCAAATCAACTGCGGATGTCAAGAAAACTGCTGCCGAAATTGCACGCGAGCTACAAGATGAAAACCTTGCCAATGTTAGCCGTAGTACTGTGACACGAAGACTACATGATGTGGGACTTTTTGGTCGTATAGGTATTAAAAAACCATTAATCAACAAAAAGAATAAGAAGGCCCGATTACAGTTTGCCAAAGATTATCAAAATTGGACAGTCGAAGATTGGAAAAAAATAGCTTTCTCAGACGAATCTAAATTTAATCTTTTTGGAAGCGATGGTAGACAACATGTACGACGTCCTATTGGTACCAGAAATGATGTTCGGTATCAAATTCCTACTGTAAAGCACGGCGGAGGAAGTGTGATGGTTTGGGGAGTTTTCTCTCACAAGGAGTTGGTCCATTAGTCGAAATTAATGGAAATATGAACGCTGCTATTTACAAAGACATTTAAAAAAAAAATTTGTTAACATATACTGAAGAAACATTGTCACAGGATTGGATATTTCAACAGGATAATGATCCCAAACACACTTCAAAATTGTTAAAACAATGGTTTTCTGCTTCAAATGTGAGAGTTTTAAGCTGGCCATCTCAATCACCGGACTTGAATTCAATTGAACACTTGTGGAATATGCTAGATCGTCAAGTTCGAAAGCAGACATATTCAAATAAAGCCGCATTATTCAAAGCGTTGAAAGAAGAATGGAATAAAATTCTGCCTGATTATATTAATCGTCTAATTCAGTCGATGCCACATCGTTGTGCAGTTGTAATCGCTGCAAAGGGTATGGCTACAAAATATTAACATTAAAATAAAATTTTAATTAACTGAAGTGCATTATAGAATATATGTATTAATAATTTTTCTCGTAGTACAAAGTGGCCGGAAACTTTTGCACATATAAATATAATAATTATAATAATAAATATTTTCATGAACACAAACAGTATTCTTTTACTATATTATTTTGTTTCCTATAACTTATGCTCACATCTTGTAATGGTCAAAAATCATTAAGTTCTTTTTTTAATAAATTAGAATACGAAATGTCACTGGCCGGAAATTTTTGCACGCCACTGTACATGTTGATTTTAAATTAAATTTTAAATTCTATTCCATTCTAATCTATACAAACAATTTGACGCGATCAATCTCTTTTACAGTTCCTATTTTTTTTTGCTTTATAGGAGCTGTATATATCAAAATTTACAGCCGGTTTGGCTATAGGCATCACTTTGACAGTCACGCCGATATATTTGGGCGAAATTTCACCACCACACATCCGCGGTAATTTAACATGCATGTCAATAGTCGCTGTGAACATCGGTATATTAGTGGAGTTTGTGATAGGTCCATTTTTATCGGTACAAAATCTCACTTTCGTGTCTTTGATTGCGCCATGTCTATTTATGCTTATTTTCATCTGGCTACCGGAGTCTCCATACTATTTGATGAGTTGTAACGCCAAAGAGGAAACCATAAATTCTCTCGTTCAATTGAGAGGCAAAAAGGATGTTTATAATGAAGCATGTAATATCGAGCAGTTCGTGAAAGCCAGTTTAGATGATCAAACTGATTTTCGAGAACTTTTATGCGTGCCAAGTAATCGCAGGTGAGATATTAAATTTCCATTTATCGTCACACTTGATCATTAATGAATCGACAAAAATTTTCGAGAATATCTTTTCTATTGCACTTCATTTCGCAAGTAATGTAATTTTGTACAAATCCATTCTTTTCTATATATAAAATAATTATATTTTATTATTTTTGTACAAAAATTTTCTTAAATATTTTCTATTCGATATTTGATCTTATAGTAATTTCAAATTATTACGATGATACAGAACAACAGAGCTATTATTTCAGCCACGTTTGATCAATAAACTTGATTTTACAGAACTCTAATAATAATGTTGTGTCTGAGCATAATTCAGAAAATGAGTGGTTATCAAGCAATATTAAACTATGCTCAAATAATCTTCGACCAGATGAATGTTAATCTGGAAGGCAAATACTTGACTATGATATTGGGCGTCGTACAATTGATATTTACGATCATCTGTATGTTCATCACTGATCATAGCGGTAGAAGGTCACTGCTGATAATCTCCTGTATTGGTACAGCATGCTCGACCGCCATGGTTGCGACGTTTTTCAATTTGCAATACAATCATATAAATACCAAAGATATTACTTGGTTGCCCGTTACAGGTATCATCACATACATAATGATGTATGCCTTGGGTCTGTCTTCGCAACCGTTCACTTTGCTCAGCGAAATATTTCCTATGAATGTGAAAGCACTTGGCAGCATGATTATTCTAATAACAAAAGACTTTTTCGAGTTTGTCGTGATAACATCATACTTGATCATTGCCGATATTGCTGGCATACATGTACCGTTCTGGATATTCACTGCTTGCAATTTCGCTGGGGCTTTATTCATATTCTTTTATGTACCTGAAACCAAAGGCAAGACATTAGAACAGATACAAAAAGAATTGCAACGTTTATCGAAGCAGTGAGAATCAAAGATATATTTTTTAATCTTTTTGAAATGTATAGTGTTCTTAAATAATTTATTGAAAAATATATTTTTCGAAATCGGACGGATTTGCCATGTTAATTGTATAAGTTAAAAAGATAAATCATAAATGGAATATATACCAAATAACAATTGGAAAATTATCAAAACTGAGTCATATTCTGAATAAAAAAGGGAGCCAAAAAAGAATTTCTTTATTCTTTTTCAAAAGAGATACGACCACTACCTACGAAAACTTTTACAGTGTAATTATTTTATGTGTTCTTATATAATAAAAATATTTCGTATTTCCTAAATTTTATAAACAGCTTTTCAGTTTTTAAGTTTAATTGAGATTCAAAAATTCGTGCAGTTTTTATATTAACAACAATTATAACTTTGATTTAAGTTTTCTGTTGATTTCAATTTTTAATATATATTTATAGAGTACATTTCAATATTTTTTAAATGAATTTTAGACTTTACTTGTTTCGAATGCGTACTTTTCGATTATAAAATCATTATCCTGTGATATTACGCCACATTGTGAAGAAGAATTTAGATTAATCAATTGTATCATTAAATGTGTAACTTTTCAATTTCATATTTTAATTAAGTATTTTTGATCTTCGTATATTTTATTCCTCGCTCTTCATATGTGTGTCATTGTTTAAAATACTATTTTCAAAATGTTTATTATCGAAATTCAGTCTTTTGTCTACAAATGCATTTTCTTATTTATTGCCTCAATATTCATCGATTTACATATTTCCTCACCAAAATTTCTTATTTTCTATTAACAAAGGATCTATTATATGAAGTAGTAGTTCAATAACATTTATATTCATTTTAGTATTCCCATAAATAGTGCAACGTTTTGAAATTATCCTATCTTAAAAATTAAAATAAATATTAAAAAACTAAAAAAATTAATTCATTATTTAATTCATTATTAATTCATTATTATTTCATTAATTATTTTTTGAAGTTATAGAATATAAAAAAATATCAACATATGTATTTTAATTTTATCTCGAACATTAATGATATAATGTTTAAATCGATAATATCAGTTTTAATTTATAATATTAAATAAAAAAACAAAAAATACTTTTCATATGTTAAATTTTAATTATATACAATATGACTTCTATTGCTTCTGTTAAAATTGAAATAATAAATGCAGTTAAAAGTATGTCAAATAATCCTGATATAATTAAATTATATGAAATACAAAATCTGCCTTTATATTATTATCAACATATTCGAATAATATATGTTAAATAATGTATATAATATATGTTAAATAATGTATGGGTAAAACTACATATTAGCGATTCGCCAATTTCGATGACTTTGACATATGTTGTCAAGGACATGTCCCTGATTAATTTGCAAAAAGTTTCAGCCGTCGCTCGTTGTTTATTACAAAGTTATATTATTTATCAAATATGTTCAATGTTCCCGTGATCTTAATTTGGGTAAATCTGCACAAACTGCATTTTCAACTGGAGATTATGTAGAATAAAATCCTTTTATCTTGCAAAGTGCATGCATTGTATCTACGCATGCTCCAGTTGAAAATGCAGTTTGTTTCATTATCTCTACGGGATGGGAGGGCTCCGCAAAGATAGAAACTAACCCAAATCTATTTGTTTTAAAGCAGAAATAGTTCAGGTTACACGCGTTTTATTATATATGTTTCTTAAATGTATCCAATGTTTTTTAACCGTAAAGCATTAATAAGAAACGTTTCTAAAAACATAGTTAAGGAAATATATTTTTCACGTTTCTATAGACAAAATAAAATCTAAATTTTAATAATTAATTTTTAATTAATTTCATATTAATTTCAAATAAAAAAAAAAATATATATATATATATATATATATATAAATGATAATTAATTTATTTTATTTAAATAAAACGGATCATGAACGGATTATTTTCATTTATTGGCCGGATATTTATTTGTTCGAGTAATAAAATCGATCAATGTCTAAAATTCCTGTATTGAAATTGTATCAGAAATTAAATCGAAGTTATACTTTTAATTTTATCTATCGCCTTTTGCAAGCTCTATATAATTCTTATAACGAAATTATAAGTACGAAAAAAATGGAATGTAAATATAAATAAAATGTTCAATTTTATACAAGGTAGATGAATTGTAATTTAATATTATTGATTAAAATAGTCAATATTACTAATTCTTTCAGTGAAATATTATTGATTTACAGTGCTATAATAACATAACTGCTGTATCAATGACTCTATTTACTGTTTTCACTGATAATATAAACTGATTCACTTTTAGAGAGTGTGTATAAATGCATTATTTTAATAATTCTATGAAAAAACAAACGTTAAACGAATAAAAGGAAAAGGACGTATTTCAAATGTTTTTTAAACGTTTCTAAACGTTTTTTTATCACAAGAAACTTATCTCTTAATGTTTCTTCAAGTGAACATTTTAACCGTTTTCAAGAGTCGGTTATGAAACTTTTCGAAGAAACATTTGTGAAACGCATATGTGCTATCTGGTGATTATATTGTAAAAATGAAGAAAGTATATCTTGCTGCCATAGCGGGTATGTAACGTATATACATTTATTGAGATAAACATGGAGAAATAAAAATATATTATATGTAAATACATTTACATATTCATATATTATTACATTAAATTTGTAATTACACATAAATGTTTACAATTATTTAAATTTCCTTTTTATTAATTTTTTTTAAATAACTAATGCTTGAAGTTGGATGTGTATTACATGTAGTTGTCATTGTCACATGAACGTAAAATTAAATATAGTTCTATAGATTTTAATGTCAATCATATTCAATGATTTTACAATTAGTTTCTATTGCTTTCCGTGAAATTCACGTAAGATTTGATGTTATATTAATATGACTATGATATTATATGTATATGTGTAATATTTAATTTATATTCTTCCAGTTCTCTTAATAGTTATTCTTTATAATTTTATAAAGCTTATATTTAATTACTATACATTTTATGCATTTTACTTATTATCCTAATAATTATTTGTTATTATTATTACATATATGCCTATTATATCTTTTATAACGGAATATATAAATTCATTTATTTAAAATCTCTATCTGGAACTTCGATTCCGTTATTTTTTAAATTATGTGTTTTTAGATACATACAAAATTATATTTAAAATACAAAATTATATTTAAAAAAAAAGTTTTTTTAATTTAAAAAAATTTAAAAAAATTATGGTTGAAAAATGTTTAATAATAATATATAAATCAATTTTACATAGAAGAAAATTTTCTTCTAGAAAATTAACATTATTAATGTCAGTTAAAAAGAAAAAGGTTTTTCTCAAAACCTATTCGAAATGTTATTTTATCTGGAAGGAAATCTGGGCATGCTGTCAGTTGGCCAATTTTTGGGTTGGTCGTCGCCATCTTTGGCTATATTGATGCAAGGGAAGGATGAAAAATATCCTATTCATCTGACTCCGCAAGAAGTCGCTTGGGTTGCATCTTTACCTGCATTAGGTGGAATTGGAGATGCCATTATTTGTGCAGTCATTATAAATATCTTCGGTAGAAAAAATATCATGTTATTTACTCCCGTACCTTCGATAATCAGCTGGTTAATGATAGCTTTTGCAACATCTTTGACAGTAAGTATTCTAAAAAAGAACATTGTATTTACATCTTGAGATTAAAAATTATTAATTAGCGAATTTTTATTATAGTCTTTATTGTTTTAAGTTTGTCTAGAAAATGCATATCCTTGTAACGCATATTAATGTAATAACACTTGCTTTTCTTGAAATTCTCTGAATATAATACACAATATATATACGCGTTGATTTTAAATTAAATTTTAAATTCTATTCCATTCTAATCTATACAAACAATTTGACGCGATCAATCTCTTTAAGTTCCTATTTTTTTTTTGCTTTATAGGAGCTGTATATATCAAAGTTTACAGTCGGTTTGGCTATATGCATCGCTTTCACAATCACGCCGATGTATTTGGGCGAAATTTCACCACCACACATCCGCGGTAATTTAACATCCATGTCAATAGTCGCTTTGAACGGCATATTAATGGAGTTTGTGATAGGTCCATTTTTATCGGTACAAAATCTCACTTTCGTGTCTTTGATTGCGCCATGTCTATTTATGCTTATTTTCATCTGGCTACCGGAGTCTCCATACTATTTGATGCGTCGTAACGCCAAAGAGAAATCCATAAATTCTCTCGTTCAATTGAGAGGCAAAGAGGATGTTTATAATGAAGCATGTAATATCGAACAGTTCGTGAAAGCCAGTTTAGATGATAAAACTGATTTTCGAGAACTTTTATGCGTGCGAAGAAATCGCAGGTGAGATATTAAATTTCCATTTATCGTCACACTTGATCATTAATGAATCGATAAAAATTTTCGAATGTATCTTTTCTATTGCACTTCATTTCGCAAGTAATGTAATTATGTACAAATCCATTCTTTTCTGTATATAAAATAATTATATTTTATTATTTTTGTACAAAAATTTTTTTATATATTTTTTATTCGATATTTGACTTCATAGTAATTTGAAATTGTTAAAATGATACAGAATAACAGAGCTATTATTTTAGCCACGTTTTATCAATAAACTTGATTTTACAGAGCTTTAATAATACTATTGTGCATGGACGTGGCTCAACAAATGAGCGGATATCAAGCAATACTACAATATGCTCAAATCATCTTCGACGATTAATCTGGAGGGCAAATACTTAACTATGATGTTGGGCATCATACAACTGATATTTACGATCATCTGTATGTTCATCACTGATTACAGTGGTAGAAAATCACTGCTGATAATCTCGTGCATTGGTTCAGCATGGTCAACCGCTATGGTCGTATTTCAGTCTGCAATACAATCATATACCATAAATACCAAAGACATTACTTAGTTGCCCGCTATAGGTGTCATCACATACATAATCATGTTTTCCTTGGGCCTGGCTTCGGACCGTACACTTTGCGCAGCGAAATATTTCCTATACATGTGAAGGCACTTGGCAGCACGATTGTTTTAATAGCAACAAGTTTAGCGGCTTTTGTAGTGACAACATCATATTTAGTCATTGCCGATATTGCTGGCATACATGTACCGTTCTGAATATTTACTGCGTGCAGTTTCGCTGGTGCTTTATTCATATACTTCTATGTACCTGAAACCAAAGGCAAGACATTCGAGCAGATACAAAAACAATTGCAAGGTTTATCGGAGCAGTGAGAATCGAAGATATATTAATATATTAATATATTATATTATATTCATATATTTAAGATGTAATCTTTTTTGAATGAGTAGTATTAGGTGTGTAACTAAGTTCCTGCCGTTTTTTACTTGAAAAATGCATTTGTTTCAATAAGAAAATGAATTAATATATTAATCAAAATATAAATATAATTCATTGTTTTCTCCCATACAGCACAGAAAGATTGCAAATATATTGCAGAATAATTTCATTGAAACATTGAAATATTGCAAATCGGTTGCGAAACTTTGCTGCAACATTGCGGCAACGTTAAGATGTTCGCTTTTTGTAATATTACAACGAAATGTCGCAGCAATATTGCAATGTAATATATTTGAAGAAATGCAACGTTGCTGTAATCATGTAATAATATTGCATATAAAACATTTTTTCGAAATCATTCTTATTTAAAATAATATATTGTAAAGTCATATCTAAATATATATATATACATATATATATATATATATATATATATATATATATTTAGATATGACTTTATAATATGTTATCTTGAATAAAATCATTGTAAACGTTTATTTATATCAAGTTTTAAAATTTATGTTTTTATATACTCTTACAATGATATAAAAGAACAAACATTAATTAGATATAATTCTATATTTTTATTTAAAAATTATTAAGATCCATTCACATATATGTGTATGGGAAAAATACATAGAAATAATGTACAGAAAAACAAAAATAAAATATGAAATAAAATGTTGTATAAGATAATAAAAATAATGCTCGTAAAAGGCAAAAGTATGCTTCAGATTTTATATTAATTATTAATCTTTTATATACATTTCATGATAAATATTAAATACGAGATAAGTTAAAAAGTAGCGGCAAGCGAAGAAACATGTGCCACATTATATCCCTCTGATAATATAAATAATATAAATAAAAATATAAATAATTTAATTAATAATAATTTATTATATAAAAATATTATTATGTCTCTCTTTTTACGCTATTATTTATATTATATATTTATATTATATACTTATATTATATATTTATTTATTTATGTGTCTTCTTTTTTTTTCTCAACATTATTTATTTATTTATTTAGTTCGTTCTTAGTTAGTCTTTTAAAATGCAAAACTATATATTATAAAATTTGACTTCGAAAAAATGCAATAAAACAATCGTAATAATATCATATTCTATTGCCTCATATTTTCTAATATGTAATATAATGATACGCCGTTAAATTTCTTTTCTATATATACGATCGCGATCAACATCGGGAAATTATTTATTATAACAATATGATTAATTTATTTTTATAAATAACACGTAATTCATATCTATATATATCGTGACGAAAATTCTCGAATCATATATTTCATAATTTCTTCATTTAATCAACTAAGAATCATAGTAATAGAAATCTAAAATAATAAATTATGATTTCGATATAAAATCGATTTTTACGAGCAGAAATTATTTCTTTAATATTTATAGAGTAAATATTTATAGAGTTGAATACAATGTCTGCGATGTTTTATCACTTTATTTTTCAATGAAATATAATTCGAATTGTGAGGACGCTCAATAAAACAATTGAATGGTGGATCTAAACAATTAACATAATGAAAGACTCCATGATACATCAATCTTTTAATAAATAATCATATAATTAAAAAATCTATATAATCTAAAATACAATAATTCTATATACTTTAATATATTTCATGTATATATGTATACATATGTTAAAATACATAAAATATACATATGTTAAAATACATAAAATATTTCGATGACGAACAAACAATAACACCAACCTTGGCGGCGTAAACAATAGCGCGCTAATGTTTATATGCCATAGTCTTGAAAAATGTTTCGGTAAAAAAATAATAGTAACGGTCTTTCGAACCAATTTGTTCGACTCTATTATTATTCGCGCGACGACACTCAAAGAGCAAAGTAGTGGTACAAGACGCTCCGTTAAATCCTTTTCTAGACGCGATCGCGATCAATATCGACAAATTATTTGCTGTATTAAAATATGTAAAATATAATATGATATAATATAATATAATTCATATTAATATACATGTACTGCATATACAGCGTGTCCCACTTAGAAGTGGCTACCCCCTTTTATCTTTCAAACTAAAGGAGATACACCATACAAATATGAAATTAACTGACTCGAACTGAACTTTATTGTGAGTATAGTGATTGATTACAAAATTTATCTGTATTGAAAAACGGAGAGATATGCATAATTTTTTTATAATAATATAGATATTTTGATATAATAAAAGTTATAGCGCTGTTTGAAACAAATATAACGATGTATGATTTAATGTAAATATTTTACATATTATATGGGATTTTTCGGCTTGAAATATCGCGGGCGACGTCCACTATTTCATTTTCGGCCCTGCGATATAGCCAATTTCTGACTGAGTATCATGATTAAATGACAACATGACATACATCAACCTCTAATGCACGAGAAGTTGGCTATATCGCAGGACCGAAAATGAAATGATGGACATTACCCGCGATATTTCAAGCCGGAAAATCTCGTATAATATGTAAAATATTTACATTAAATCATACATCGTTATATTTATTTCAAAGCGCTACAACTTTTATTTTATCAAAATATCTACATTATTATAAAAAAATTATGCATATTTCTCCATTTTTCAATACAGATAAATTTTGTAATCAATTACTATACTCACAATAAAGTTCAGTTCAAGTCATTTAATTTCATATATACTTATTATGGTCTATCTCTTTTAGTTTAAAAGATAAAAGGGGATGGCCATTTCTAGGTGGGACACGCTGTATATTTCAAAAATGAAAACAACATTTGTAATGAATTAGTATTTAATTTGATCTCAAAAAACGTCAAGCGAATCGTACTTCTCCATCCCTTATACGATATATTAAAGAGCGTTTCTCATAATTATTCCGCGATCGGGAGTGCTATGAAAAGTGTCTCGCAATTGTTTCTATACATGGTTCAATATAATTAATTGTTTGTTCGCGAATGAATATCAGCGCTACGAGGAAGCAGCAAAGAATGAAAAAGAAAGGAGAAGGACATTTGGAAAAGTATTGGACAGTCGGAGAGCAGACAGAGCCTGAAGCAGCCAGAAAGATATGTGGTGAGTAATTTATTAAAATTATTTATTATTTATATATATTATTTTCAAAATAGATATATTGCTTATCATTTTTTCATTTTCTCGATAGTGGATTTATATAATTGGCAATTATCCAAACTAGATAAGTAAAGACTAACCGAGACATCAAAAGTTGAATTAAATTTATAGATTTGAATATTAATTTTTCATTTTCGATTTAAAAAAAAATTAGAAAAACGCGATCTCTCAAAGATGATGGAGAAAGTTTATATATATCATAACTATATAAAATTATTTATATATAAAATTTATATATGAAAAAAATTTATTTATGTTAATTATTTTCTCTTTTCACAAACAAACGTAAATGTTCGAAATTCTTATTTGTTTCTTCGACCGTTAAAGGAGTGGTTGGGAAATAGATAAGTTAGTATATTTGTGGAACCCAATTTGTTTACCTCACGTAAAAAATAGAAATATAACTTTGTTTAATCACGCAATAATTTTCGTGAATGAAAAGCGAAAAATATGGTTTTAAATATATATAAAAATATATAAAAAATATATATAAAATACATAAAAAAATATATAAAAAAAAAATCTATTCTTTTTAAAATTAAAGTGATTAAAGACAAAAAGAGAAACAAAAAGTATAATCATAATTAGAAATAAATATAATTATAATTAGATATTTAGAAATATTTCGTGATAGTCAATAATTATATTTTTTATCGTATACATATGAAATTGTTGGACATGTGAGCTAAATGAATTTTTCGTGTTATATTTGATATAACCAATATCAATACAGCAAATAAATTGGTAGATTCGCGAATCACAATTCACGTAGAATGGAGATTTATTATTAAAGAGGAGAACAAATTTTAAATTTACTCCGAGATATTAAATGGATTTATGCAGAAATGATTACATGTATATATAAACGATAAAAATACAATAAGATACTTAAATTTTTTATGAAATAAAAATTAATTAATTCTCATTGATACAATGCGGAACAACAGAATTATAGTATTCAGTAAATATAATTGAATAGAAATAAATTCAAGTCATACACAAAGTGGTAATAAAGTAAATAATTAAGATTTAGGAAAATTATTTTATGCAATTAAATTCTTTTCTAAATATATGTACTTTTATGGAATACTATAAACGAAAATCTATTTTTTTATTTTAATCTTTATTAATTTTACATAATATTAAAAAAAATATATATATGTATACATATATAAAAGAATATTTATACATATATATATGTATATATTTATTTATATTTATGTATATTAATATTATTTAACATTTTTTAATATTATTTAACATTTATATATTTTATTTATTTTAATATTATTATTTATTTTATATATTTTATTTATTTTAATATTATTTAACATTTATATATTTTAAAGTTTATATATACATATAGAATATATTTATAATATATATACTTATATATACATATAGAATATTTCAATATTTCACATTGGTTTAATAAATTATTATTAAAGATAAAAGCAAATAATTAAATCCACAAATAATAAATATAATAAAATAAAATAAATTATAAATTACTCACGATTGTTTCGCCATCGCACGATGCGTTTAACGAGTTATTTTTTTCGTTTCTTTCGTTTATTTTTTTCTGCTTTATGATATTCACTTGACATTCAAAAAAAAGTAATTACGCACTAATCAGCATACGATCATACAGCAATTTACGCTTTATACAACACTCGCGACGTTACACCATGCCTTTTGTCATTTTCCTACGTGATAATAATGCAATATATCTCAAAAAGTTATGACTCACTCGACATTAATTAAAATTAAAATCAAAACGCGCCACTCACTGTGTAAATAAAAATCGTACAAATTAATAATCACTAATTGCAAAAATTATACAGAACAATCGCGTTTTGAAGGATCGATTCTCGACGAACGATTCGAGTTTTCCCGCGAGAAGTCAAAATTGAGTTTGAACGCGTGACACGCGTAAACATAACCCAGGTAGCACATATTTGTTTCAAAAACGTTTCACAAATGTTTCTTCGAAACGTTTTATAACCGACTCTTGAAAATGTTTCTGATTTGTTAAAATGTCCACTTGAAGAACGTTAAGAGATACGTTTTTCTTCTAATAAAAAAAATGTTTAAAAAATGTTTAAAATACGTATAAAATACATTTTTTTTTCTTTTATTCGTAAAAACATTTGGTTTTTACGGAATTAATAAAGAATGCATTCATACACATTCTCTAAAAATGTATCAGTATACTGAAAACAGTAAACAGAGTTACTGATATACAGTTGATATGCAGTTATAAGTTATTATAGCACAGTGAATTGATAATATTTCGCTAAAAAAAATTAACATTGACTGTTTTAATTAGTAATATTAATTTATCTACTTCATATAAAATTAAAAATTTTATTTATATTTACATGCATATTAGAACATGAATGTTAAATAGATGATAATTTATTTTACACATCTTTAATATATAATGAACAGATTATTTTTATTTATTCGCCGGACATGTCCGACTTATAAAATTGATTTTATATCTGAAATTCCTCTATTGAGATTCTATCAGAAATTAAATCGAAGTGATACTTTTAATTTTATCTGTCGTCTTTTGCAAGCTTTATATAATCCTCATGATTAAAACTTAAGTACGAGAAAAATAGCACATCGTAGCAGTAAACAAACGAACTAGCGATTACTGATTTTGTGGTAAAATTTTACTTCCACTGACTATAATTAATAAGATATAAGATAAAGTAACAAAAAAGAAGCGTTTCTACTAGAGATCAATGAAATACTGATTCTTAGTGATCTTATTCATATATTTGTAAATAGAAATTAATATAGTTTTCATAATAATTATATATGTGTATATATATATATATATATATATATATATATTGTATGTATGTATGTATATGTATATGTATGTACATATGTATATATAAGTTAAAATTAATTTGAAATTAATAAAAATTAGTTTTTATTTTGTCTATACAAACGTAAAAAATACATTTCCTTAACTATGATTTTAAAATCGTTTCTATAGGAACGTTTCTTATTAATGCTTTACGGTTAAAAAATATTAGATACATTTAAGAAACGTATATAAAACGACCGTGTGCTACCTGGGAATATAATAATTTGTCATATAATAATTCTTTTAAGAAAATAACCAGTATATTGAAACAGTTTTACCAACTGGTCAATTGATCGGTTTTTATATTAGTAATTAAATCGGTAAAACTGTTTCAATTTACTGATTATTTATTTTAAAAGTTTATTCATTGTTGTCGCGATGTTAATGTATGGAATAAACGGAATACATTCGTAAGTTACAATTTTATTATTAATAAATAGTTGATTTGACCATTGCTCTTTCCATTATTCGAAATACTCGATTATGCGATTGGAATATAATTAGAATATAATTTCAAAACACGTATTTTGCGTAATGCGTTCATTTAATTAAGCAATTAAAAAGAATCGAATGCAATTAAGAATTGATGTGCGTGATCGGAATCAAAATTATAAATTATCATTTTGTTGCAATCCTTAGGAATAATAATTATTCTTCTTTTAATATTTATAATTAAGAATATCTCATCTGATGCTTTATCATATAATTGTGATGATTTAAATATATATAATTCGTTTGAGAACGCGCAATAAAACGAATGGCAAAATCAAATAATTAATGGAAAGCCTTGTGATGTATATTAATCGTTTAATAAATAATTAATCTGTGTGTACATGTGTGTGTGATTTTAAAAATATACTTGTATATAAATTCAATTTTCGTATATGTATGTACGTCATAGTACGCGTAAAATATTTCGGCAACGAGGTCAATAACACGACGTTCGGCCTTGGTGACGTAGCGCTGTATTGTTTACATAAGCGAAGCTTGTATCATTCGCACGGCGACATTACAGTAGTAAAGTAGTGATACGGAACACTTCGTATTATTGAATTCTTTTTCTAACAGTGCAATTGCGATTAATATCGAAATATAATTCGCTACGACTATTACAATTAACAATTAATTAACTCTTAATAAATAACAGGAAACTATATGGCGATACATCCATCGAAACGATCTTTCATTATTACAAATAAAAATTGAAACAAAAGAGGCAAAAATTATAAATACATAGACGACTTTGTATTATTCACACGACATTCCGACGGCAAAATAATGATACAAAACGCTTCGTATTATTGAATTCTTTTCCTGAATGCGATCGCGATTAGTATTGAAATTAATAATTCGCTACGTCTATTTTAAATCGAATCGTACTTCTTTATCCCTTATACGATATATTAATGTGCGTTTCTCGTAATTATTTCGCGATCGGGAGTGCCGTGTAAAAGTCTCACGATCGTTTTCATATGACTAAATATAATTAATTGTTTGTTCGCGAATGAATATAAGTGCTATGAAGAAACAGCAAAGGATGAAGAAGAAAAAAGAAGGACATCTGGAAAAGTATCGGACACTCAGAGAGTAGTGAAAGAGCCTGAAGCAGTCAGAGAGATATGCAGTGAGTAATTTATAAAAATTATTTATTTATTATTATTATTTATATATATTATTTTCAAAATAGCTATATTGCTTATTATTTTTTCATTTTCTCAATGGTATATATAATTCGCTCTAAAAATCACGTAATATAATGCATGTACAAAATATTCCAGGTTTTATTTTAACACATTTAAAATATCTATAATAAAGCATTTATAATATTTTTGTTATTAATTAATACTTTTATATAGAAATATTTTAATATTTTATAAAATATTTTAAAAATAATATAATCATTTAAATATTTCATATATGAAAATTAACATACTCTCTTTATATAATTATATTTTTCAAAAATTTTTAATAAAGAAATACTTTTTTGATAGTTTTACATTTAAAGTATAAGATAATAATTAGTTTTACAAAATAAATTATTTTGAGTTTTATAAAGAATAGATCTATAAAAATATTAATTGATATTATATTTGATTTTCATTTTTGACATATTGACTTGAAAATAGAAGTGTATGACAAGAATTAAAATTAATAATAATTTGAATTATATTTAGATTGTTAAAAAGTTGAACGATAAAACATCGAATAAAATACACTTAATCTTTAAGTATCGTTAAAGAAATAATTATTCTTATAAAAATTACAATAAAATAAATTATCGTTTTATTGCTAAGTGTTAACAGTTAAATGCAACAGAAAAATTAATTTCTTGATACTTTTTCATTTGATGTTGCTAAATATTCAAATTGAATTTTTTTTTTAATCTCGCTGTTATCAGATTTAATTTGTCTCGAACACATTCGGTACCCTAAAATTATTATTATTCACACATTTAACCGAGCAACGATAAAAGAGCAGGTATTTCATGTTTCCTAAATATATTCGATTGTAATATGTATATAAAAATCATTATATCCAGTCATTTTCTAATAAAAAAAGATATTTCTTAAAATAGAAGAACATGTTTTTTTTCACGCGAATTTTAATCTCATATATTAAAAATGATAATAAGGATAACAGTCATTAATTCGCTGTCGAAATCACGATCACAATTCGCTGTTATCGGGAGCAATCAGGAAGATCGGGAATTCGTTCCTTCTTGTAGCGGGACTTCTGACGTTCAATGAATCACTTAACTCTTCATCATAAATCGATTTCGCGAGTTTCGAAATAGAAGAAATAAGACAAGTTGAAGTCGCTTCCCACTTTTAGGATCGTTCTTCTCTCTGTTAGATATTAACCAGTATGTCACTCAGCAGAGGGATTTTGATCTGATCTAATCGTTGGGTCAGTTATCCTTCATTGAACGTGGTGATAACGCGATTATTTTAGGAATTATTAAAGTTTAGCCTGTTTGCAATTATCGGTGAAACAAGATAAGTATATTTTACTTTTGATTGTAAAATTTTTTTACATAAAATTGTATATTTGAAAATAAATCAAGTATTAAATTCTGCATCCGCGTTTGATTTTTTATGTATATGTTATAATTGCAGATTCTCCTATTATAATTGCAGATCATATGAAATGCGCCTCTAACGTCACAATATTTTTATTATCATACAAAACGATAATAATTGTATTACGCGTGCGAACGTTGTGTTGCGATTATTATAAATATTACATGGATTGTAATTAAATATTACTATTACTGTCAATTTATTTATTTGTCATGCATATTCGTGAAATTTAAATTAAAATTTTTTTTCTCATTTAATCATTGGGTAACATCAAAACTTAGTTTATCTTTTCGCAATAATATTTCTTTTAGAAAACCTTACAAAATTCATTAAAATTCCGGTACTCTTTCTCCGGTACTCTTTCTCCGGTACTCTTTCTTAATTGACATAATCGATAAATTTATTAAGGATGTTTTTGATTGCGATAGATTATCAGCTATATACGCCAATCTAAAAATTTCTAATAAATTTTACATTGTACGCATTTCTGATATTTTCGTGTAATATAATAAAATATTTTATGTATATATTTTATATAACAATTTATTATGTATATCAAGTTATTATGAAAATTATAACAAAACTATATGTGTAAAAGTTATTTATAACTCTCACAATAGAAAATAAATCTTGAATAAGAGTCTCAAAAAATGAAAAATATATCTTGCAATATCTTCATTTTTCAAAAAAATTGGTTACTCTCCGAACTTTCCATTCTCTTCCTTTCAATATATGTAATATTATTGTAAGTCCAAGCGTGTGTCTTATAATGCTCTCATGCAACATCAAATTATCCGTATTATTGAAAATATTTGAATAAATTCAAATATATATTTATTTGATGTTGATAGCATCATCAATTTATAAATTATATTATAATACATATTTTGCTTCGCATATTGTCGAATATTTTTCTAAACACGATTACGATTAGTATCGAAATGATTAGTATTGATTTGATATAATTATTAATAATTAAAAATTAATTAATTTATGATAAACGACTTGAAAATGTATCGCAACGACAAATCTTTATCGAATCGCAATCATTAATTACTGCAAATAAAAAAGAGAACGTAAAATGGGATAAAGAAATCAATTTTATTATGATCTTTCGATTATTGATACTTATTATAATAATTTCTCTAACGATACTTTAATTTTCTCAACGATACTATTAAAATTAAATAAATTTCGACCAATGCTTTAAATTTTCTTAATCGGCAATCACTCATAGAATATTTCAACAACGTTTTATGACTTACGATCATTCGCACTGTAATCTTGAACAATAAAGTAGTGACGTTTCATATATTATCAAATTCTCTCTCTACATAGTTAACCTTGGCGATATAAACAGTACCGCGGCAATGTTTCTGACCTACGATCATTCCCTCAGTAGCCTTCGAGCAGTGAGGTAGTGATGTGAGATGTTCTATATATTATCAAATTCTTTCTCTAACAATTATTTTGAACATTGCTTTATATAATAGATTTTCTCTTATCTTTTATATTTTTATTTATCGTTTATATTTGCGAATTAAAATTTATATAGTATATTACAAAATTAATTATATATTATATTATATATAAAATTATATATAATATAATATAACCCTCCCACGGGGTACACCTTGTCGCGGTGGGAGGGCTTAGTACCTGGATGGTGCCTTGAGGTTTATCTTAAATTTTTCAATTTATGATAAATCTTAAGGTGCCTGAATGGGAAGCTAAGTACCCTTTCGTGTCGTCGGTGCCGTCAACATGCCGCGGACGGTAAGCGCTTCGTCAACGCGTCGCGTTAGGTATATACATATTAGGGAGTGCCGTTAAAGGTATATATATATTAAGTATATACATCGCGCGATCAAATATAAATATTTTTAATCGCATCGAAACAGAACGAGAGTGCCGTTCAATATCGCGCGTAAAATAATGAAAATAGCGATATAAAAATATCGCTCGCGAGTGCGGGAGTGTCGTCAAAGTATCGCGCGTTTAAGACTGAGAGGAGAAGGAGACCTAGGAGAGGCATCGGGCTCCGGCAGAGCAACCTTCTGGTAAATAATTTCTTTATTTGTAATTATATGTTAAATATTAAATATATTTATTATATTATAAACATTTATATTTATATTTAATATTATATTATAAATATTTTTAATATTAAATATATTTATTATAATTTAAATTAAACAATTAATCGTGTAATTTGATTTTTTATTTATATGATTTAAATAAGAGAGAATTAAAGATAAAGATTTTTAAATAAAAGCTATAATCTTGTAAAAATATAAGCTTTTATAAAATTAATGAAGATAGAGAATTATTAATAAATGTTATGTTTTTTTTTTATTTTATAGAATTATTTTATTAATTTGATTATTATTATTATACATATCATATATATATATATATATATATATATATATATATATATATCCTGCACCAGCGCAACAACCTGATGGTATTATTATTTGTATATTACCTATTATAAATTGTAGTATATTACCTATTATAAATTAGTTTAATTCACTTATTATTAATTACAAATTAGTTTAATTCACTTATTCAAATGATTTAAACATGAAAGATTGAAAGAAAAAGATTTTATACAAATCCTATAAAAAAAGTTTCTATTTAAAAAATAGTTTTTTTACAATTTATAAAATTATTCCATATTTATATACTTGTTTATTATTGCTCGTATCGAATGTAAAATTCGTGGCGTACAATAATAATTAAATATAAATATATATATATATATATATATATATATATATATAATAAAATATTAATCATTTTAAACACTGCTAATTTGAATTTTATATTTGTATGTTATAGACAACGTAGCTTCGAAATCGACTCCGCTGTTGCGCATCAGTGTTGGTGAGTCAAAAACTTTTATTTAATTTTAAGGTAACGGATTTGTAGATGTAGACTGTAGATATAGATTGTAGATTATAGACCCGTTACCTTAAAATAAATGGGCTACAACAAATTAAACAAATTACATTTAATATATATATATATATATTAACTTTAATACGTATATTAACTTGAATAGTTCTTTTCAATATATAGTAATACAGCATCTTAGGAATGTAAATTTAAAATTAAATAAATATAGAAAAAAAAATTTTAATTTTAATTTTAATTTTTTATCAATTCTTTATTACAATCAATTATTTATTTTGTTTAATAAAGAAACATACTAAATACTATTAATATTTTATTAATATTTTATTAATATTTTATGTAATAATTTGTTTCTTTATAACATGCTGATTTTGTTTTAATTTTTCGTAGTCCATCTATTTATGTAGTGTAGCATATCAGAAACTTTGCTTTGACTATTATAAATCTAAGTTATTGATTAAGTAAATCATATATAATATTTAAAAAAATTAGTGAATAAGTAAGTAAATATAAAGAAAAAATACAATGAAAAATATAAAAATGTATGTTCAATTAATTTTATTTTATTATAAGTTTATTATAAATTTTGTTACAAATATTTTGTATATATACGTATAACATAAAAATTTCAATCAATCAATTTTGATGGATGACTTAGTATTATATTAGTTAAAGCAAAGTTATATTAAAATGACAATGGTCGTTACATATTACGACTATAAATGAGCGTAAAATTACGCTTATGCGAAAATAAATAACGAAAGGAATTGTTCTCCTTTATTGATCTTAGACAGGTCTCTGAACTTTTTGGCTAAAAGTAGCCAAATTAAATACGGTCGTGATCAGTGAAAGGTAGGTTTAACTGATTCGACGAATTATTTTAAATGAGATGAAGAGGATGACCAAAATATTGGTCAGAAGTAAATAAACGAAAAATACATATGTATTTCTACGTGCAATAGCACGCAATAAAATAAACGGGTCCGACATAAAATACACGTTAACATTTAAAAAATAAATCAAGACGCGCAAAATAAATGGCGACAAAAAAGAAATCGATTCGCGAATCGTGTTTAGGACACATTTCCTAAATCTTAAGTAATCGGATTAAGCGGATTCTTGCTGGCCTAATCTGGCAAATAAAACTGCTACAGTTTTTAGGATCGGTAGGGCTGTTAGGATGGATAGGGCTGTTAGAATCGGTAGAACTGTTAAGATCGATAGGGTTGTTAGGATTTGTTAGGATCAATGTAGGGCTGTTAGGATTGATAGACCTGTTAGGATCGATAAGCCTATTAGAATCGATAGAATTATTAGGACCGATAGGACTGTCAGGATTGATAGAGCTATTAGAATCGATAAGGATTGTTAGGATTATTAGACTGTAAATTGTTAGACTATAGTATTTTATATAGTAAGATAATTACTATATAATATACTATAAAACTTTCCCTTATTAGTACATGAAACATAAGATATAATTTAAGAGCGCAAAATTGTATATTATATTATGTAAAATTGTATATTAATTGTACTCTGAAAAAGCTGTACAATCAAGATTGATGTATAATGTTTGACATCATTCTTGATTTTTTAATAAATATTCACATTGCATATATAATGAGTTACATGTAATGTGGATGTTTAATAATTTGATTGTGTTGTAAATTACGTTTTTATATATACGAATTATATTATTAATTATATTAATAATATAATTCGTATATATAAAAATAAATATAATATAGTAAAAATTGTATGTCATTATAAACATTTTATATAATGTTAAGTTCAAATGTAAATGCTATCATTATCTAATAATGCCGATAATTAAGATATTAAATAAAGCTAAATTATATATTAGAACATAAATAATTTCTTATTTTTTTAAATTTACAGTTTATATATATTATTATATATATATATATATATATATATATATATATATGTATATATATATATATATATATATATATTTATTTATTCGATTTGATAAAATATTGTCATTTATCAATTTAAGCAATAAAAGACGTACTTATTTTGGAACATTTTTGTGCAAATTTGCAACTGATGTCGACTTATTTGATAGACATAGCATCATTGTAATATTTATATTCTACATCTACACTATGTATATAATCAATATGTTGTAATTTATATATTGTAATAATTTATATATATATATATATATATATATATATATATATATACATTGCAATTTATATATTGTAATACAATATTGTAATATTATAATAACGTAACATTATAATAATATTGTTATATATATTATCTCTAAATACTATAATTACATTTTGTAAATTATATTAATTGCACGAAATTGAAAAAATGCACATAATTACATAACGCAAAGTTTACAAAATTAATATATATCCAATAAATACTCGTTGTCTGTTAGACATTTTATTTTAAAATTATTCTAGAATTTAATAGTTTGTTTTTGATAGTAAAGTTAATAAATACGGAAAATTTTTATTTCTAAATTTCGTAGTTTCAATTATCTTTTTAATTATTATAATGCGTAACATAAAAATGATTAAATAATGTATGTGATTTGATATTAAGCCAACGATGCAATATTAATTTCTCACTCGCGAAATTTAATACTTGCTCTTTCGATAATGCAAAATCGCAATTTGACAAAATTATTTAGAAGTTCGGAATTTTGTCAATTAAATATATTCGTGAATTTGCGAATTGAAATTAAAATATTTGTTAAATAAATGAATATTTGTTAAATAAATATATAATCAATATTACAAACATCGCGTTTTTTTTTCGTCTTTTTGATCTGAGGCGCGATTGCTATCTTATTGTCTTTCGTGTAAATACTAACGCGGTTCGTACTATCGAAGAAATGGTCTTTATTGCAGAAATATAATTTCTCGTCGGTTCTTGAACAATTAATCTACAACGAATTCAATGCCTCGTTGAAAAGAGGTGTTCGTTGCAGAGCTGGAATTAAACCCAGGTTTTTTCGACAGTTCCTGGGAGAAATGGTTTTAACAATAAGTTAATGACAGATTTTTTTAAAGTCGAATCACGAAATTATAATTAAATAATATACTTTGAATAAAGAATTATTTCTTCTTTTATTAAATCTTCTTCTGTTATTATTATTCTTAATATTAATATCGGTTTAAAATTTTTTTATCGCTTTGGAAAAGATTTATTGTTAGTAGTAAAGCATTGAGCATGGATATAGCTATTATATAGAGATAAATATTAATTTACCAAATAGATAAATTTAAATTGTAATATATTTGTTCATCTCTGAACTTTTTTTAACAAAATATATGGTTACGAACGAATATGTTTAATTAGTTGATTTTTAATTAACTTTACTTTTGATCTCTTTTGAGAGATCATTTCTAGGTTGGACAGGTGCCATTTTAAGCTACTAATATTAATTTTTAAGTATTCGCTTGATATTTTATATAGAAAATTTATTAGATATTTTACATGCAGAAAATATATGCGCAAAATGTGACACATTTGATAAAACTTTTCTTTTGTTAATATTATATCAATAATATTATATTAATACACACAAATATACATGAAATGTACAAGTACTAAAAAATTCGAGTCGAATGGGTACCCTGATATCAGTAAGATATCGACATATTAAAATATTATTAAATATATTATAGAAGAATTAATAATTTTTTATTTTACGTCGCGAAATATTTAAATACAAAATTTTTCAAAATCTTGCTGTTATTGGGTTCGACTCGTCTCGAACAGTTGATACCCGAAAATTATTGTACTCGTACATTTAACAAGCGATAAATGCGCGTATGTTTCATGATTCTTAAACATACTCGTTTGTAACCATGCACAGTTCCATACAAATAATTATATTATAATAGTTTTATTATTTATTAATAAACAGACATTTCTAAATAATGGAAGAACATTTTTTCGCGTAAATTTCGATCTTGTGAATGAAAGATGATGATGATAATTGTCATTGATTCATTGAAATGTTAAAATCATTGCTATTGGAAATGGTCTGGAAGATCTGAGATTCGTTCCATTTTGCAGCGAAACTCTTGACATTTAATGTCGTTAACGAGTCGTTTAATTTTCCTTCGTGGATTAATCTCGATAGAATTCTACGTAAAACATACGTTAAAAAAAAGTAGCGCTCTACATTTAATATTGTTCTTCTACCAGTCGGATATTAACTGACGATCGGGCGAAATTATTTTAATCTTTTGAATTGTTATCATTAGATTATCCGCGAGATATTTTCATCTTATATTTAATTGCAATTATTATTTTTTTACTTGATCGTTGGCTTATACAAAATTTCGCTTATTTTTTCACGTGTCAAACTTCCTTAAAAAATTAAAATGTATCAATATAAATACTTTTCTTTTTGTAATTAAAAGATATAATTGATGATAAAATATAATAATTAATGAAGAAATATAATAGATAATATAAATGTATTGACGATTTTTTCATCGCTTATTCATATTGCTTATTCATATTACGCAATCCTTAATAAGTTTTGTAATGAAAAAAGTCGAATTAATAAATATCACGAATAATTTGAATCGTCTGTTTGAAAATCATTTGATTTAATTTTGAATGAATGTTGTGTAATTTTGTATCATAAGATATTTTGTACTACTAATTTATAAATATTATAATTATATTTATTAATTATATATTGTAATTATATTATATAAATATTATAAATTCTTATCATAAATATTGTATATGTTGTAAATATTATTATATATTGTAATAATATTTTATAAACTATTTATGTTATACTTTATAGTTCAATTATTGTATATATATTTTATATTGAATATGAATTATATATTAATTGTATTAAATACACACAATAGCGTATATTATATATATTTTCAATACTTTATAAGTAAAATAATTTTGTAATGTAATAATTTTATAAAATAATATGTAATAATTTATATAATAATTTTATAAAATTATTTTATAAAATGAGATATTTTGTATTAATTTAATACAAATATTACAATTAATAATATTATAATTATATTAATATATTATAATTATATGTAATTATATTATATAAGTATATTATATTTTATAAAATATGTATGTTACTTTCTACAATTCAATATTATTATTGTATATTATATATTGTATATTTCCCTTTATTTTATAAAATAATATTATATTTATTATATTTAAATAAAATAATTATAATAAAAATTTTACCTCTTCGATGGTATCTCCACCTTAACGAAGGCATTTGCCGGGTGAGAAGGTTTGAGTACTCTAATGATCCGGAGAGCTATGTCGGCGGTAATGCATTTAGATAGTAAAAATAATCATTTTTATGTCATTTTGCCAGTCAAATCGCGTCAAAATGAGATCAAAATGACTATTTTTGCTATCTAAATAGTTACCGGTAAGGTCATCTATGCCGGACAGGTCGAAGGGGAAGAGTGAGACTAAGAGAGATACTGTAGTTATTTATACTGTAATTATTTAGTAATATTTTTAATAAAAGCTATATATATGTATATATGTATATATATACTTTTTTAAATATAATATCTCTTAGCAAATTAGACTAAAAAAAGAAGTGATATAATTCTCAAAAATTTACCTTTTTAAAAAAAGATAAAAAAGGGCGCCAAGTTCATGCACTAATTGTATTCAACTTTCATATTGTCTACAAAAGTAGTGATATAAAAAAATTGCGCCAACTAAGAATAAAAATTTGTACAAGATAAATAGAAGTACAAGGAAGAAAACTTGTACAAATAGAAATATTTTAATTGAAAACATTGTTATACAAAATAGTTGTTTTAATTTTCAAAAGTAATAATATTAAAAAATTAAAAATTTGTTTAAAAATTGAAAACTGAAATTTAATATAAAACAAGAAAGTAAAAAAAATTTTAATTAAAAAAACTTGGCGCTGCCAATAAAATTGGCATATATTCCAATTAAATATATATTTAACAGCAAATATAATTGCTGGACATTTATTATTAATTCTCTTAAGATCTTCTGGATCTTCAATTAATAATTTAATTTTTATAATTCTTATATTATTTTCACAAATTATACTTTTTACTTTAGAAATTTCTATGAGATTTATTCAAGCTTATGTTTTTTTCTATTTTATCAACTTTAGTATGGAAATCTAAAAGATAATTAGAACATATTCCAATTATTATCTAACATTTAAATTTAATGACCTAATTTCTTTAATTAATTTATATTGATTTACATTTGGAAATTTAGACTTTTAAGCTGAACAATATATTAATAAAATTGGCAGCGCCAAGTTTTTTTAATTAAAATTTTTTTATTTTATATGTTTTCTATAAACTTCCAAGAGTCATGTATCCAGAATGATTTCGAAAGAATATTTTATATGCAATATTGCTACATGATTGCAGTAACGTTACATTTTTTCAAATATATTACATTGCAATATTGCTGCGACATTTCGTTGTAATATTACAAAAAGCGGACATCTTAACGTTGCCGCAACTTTACAGTAATGTTGCAGCAAAGTTTCGCAACCGATTTGCAATATTGCAATGTTTCAATGAAATTATTCTGCAATATGTTTGCAATCTTTCTGTGCTGTATGGATTCGAACATTATTGTTTTCGGGATTATAATTTATAGATTATGTATTTATATTATATATATATATATATATATATATATATATATTTATTTATTTATTGCTTTCAAAAAGATCAAATATAATATGGAAGTTTCGATTTTTATTTTATGGATATTTAAAGTCTTAAATTATTAAAAATACAGAGAAAAGAGAGAGAAAGGTCGAGGAGAGAGATGACAAATTTTATTTATATTGGAAATTTATTTATATACAAATACATAAGCTTGCTGGGTTCCCAGGTAGAACATGAAACTCGTAATAACATCATTATGACGTCCTAAAAGTCACCTAAAAATCACCTGAAAGTCACCTAAAAGTCATTTTAGAAAAATAATGATATCATAATGATCTCATGTGATATACTTTTGGCAATGTTTGGGTGACTTATTTTTGATATTAAACAATTCTAGCGAACTCTGTTGGAAAATATATATATATATATATATATATATATATATATATATATATATATACTTCATCGCGTATGAAATCTTAAGAATCAATCATAATAATATCATTTTGTGTATATATTACGCAATTACTTGTTTATTTAATTATTCATGTATATTTTAATTATATTCCCTAACAACACACATGTCCAAAAGATGTCCAGAGGTCATCGAGAGGGCATAAAATATCCTTTGGCTATCCTCTAGATATTCTATGGACATCTTTTGGACATGTGTGTTGTTAAGGTTTAAGTAACATAATCTTTTTAAAATTATATAATGCGATTATTAAACTTAAAAATTTATGATTCATCTTTTTGTCATCTTTAACTCATTTTTTAATCATTTTAGATAACTTTTAAGTGATAAATAAAATCATGATGACGTCATAATGATGTCACAGGCCGGTATTCATAGTCCGATCTTATATTTAAGATTGTCTTAAGTCTGGTCCGAGGTTGACTTAAGACCTCATTCAACCAATCAAATAGCTGCGTAGCATTTCAAGCACGAACTTAAGACGATCTCAAATATAAGATCGGACTATGAATACCTGCCTATGAGTTTCATGTTCTACCTCCTGGGTTGTAAAAAAGAATCCGGTATCATCGCAGGAGATAATTGCAGTGAGTTGACGTTATCGATCTATATCACTTTTTTTCTCTCATTTTCCGCTAGTGGCGCTGTGGTATATCGCACTAGTCCACTTGTCAATCTATCAGATTCTTATTCCGTGGTTTCTCGTTGGCAATATCGGACGAAAAGTGGGTGTTGCTTCCGTCTCCCGTCACGTCTCGTTCGTTAACTCGTAATTGCTCGGGGTGTCATATTACGAAGACGATTACGAAGAATCGTGAACGAAACTCTCGCAGACTAAATCATCCTCCAGGAATCATGTGTAAGTCAAACTCCAGATCTTCCTCGACGCCGGGTGTCTCGTGGGGTGTCCCTCATCGAGGGCGAAGAGCCACATCCGATCAATAATATTAACCGTTCGCGAGACACACCGGACGGATGGACAGCGCCGAGTGTCATTTAAGAAACCGGACGTTTATCTGTCACTCGCGTACTTGCATTTCGCGGAATACGAGTCGACGAATATCGCGAAGCCCGCATCTTCTCACCTCTAATTAATGACCTTTCGTTGAACGATGTACGAGACTTTTGTACGATTTTTCAGGCATTTTTTTCAGTGAAGGAATATCAGATTATTATATTTTTATTGTACTCCAATTCTGATATCGAAGGTACATTTTGGAGCATTTCGCGAATTTTTGGAGTATTGTTAAAAATTTTCTCTTGAAACGTTATAAATCACTGAAATATATACATACTGGAAGAGGCACTGAGCTGCAGAAAGCGTGCCGAGAGAGAGGGAAGATTTAGGGGTTACCTGTCTTTGTTGTACAGTCAGGTCCAAGAGTGTTTGTATCATAAGGAATCCAAACATTTCGACAATTTTTTACACAGCAATGTTTCACCATTTTTCTTTTATATTATTGAAACACAAAATCTATTTCAAACATCAAGAATTTGACATTAATGTCTTTTTTCGAATTGATTAAAATAAAATGTTTCAGAACATGCCACATTGCCACCGTTACCTCAATAAGCCAAGCAAAAAACTAAACTTTCGATTTCGCCTGTACATCATGTGACTTGTTTCGTTGCGCAGACGCAGCGCCGGAAAAAACGAGATAGCAATCCCCAAACATCTATCTATCGCAGGCACGCTTTCCGTCTACGGCAAACAAAGCCAGTGCCTCTTCCAGTATAGATATATTTCAGTGTTATAAATTTGTTGGCTGGTCGATTTTTAGAAATTAAGTTGAATTATAGAAAAAATTTAATTATCTGAACATTATACAGGGTGTATCTGAAAAAGCAAAACCATTTTTTTTTTCAAAGATTCATTAAATAATTAATCAGATTTAAGTATCAAAAAGATTTCTGAGAAGATGAATTGTTTAAAAATTAACACAAAACAGTTTATTTTTTTGCTTATCCAAATCTTCATGTGTTGATAACGAATAAGTTTGTCTTTTTATTGGCGCGACTATATTTATTAATTACTGCTTTATTAAGCATTATGGAAAAAAATGGTTCAGGACTTCTCGACTCGGTTTTTAATCAGGAATAACGCTATTTGCTTAGTGGGAGCTTTTTAAGATACACCCTGTATGAAGGAATTTAAAGTTACTTAAAAGTATATTTCTTATTATCACTCATAATATTTTGATTTTTTTTGCAGATTGATTTTGACTCTATAGGCTAACACTAGCCTTTGTTCAAAATGATAGGAGGTTTATTTGTTTACAATCATAAGGGGGAGGTACTGATCTCCCGAGTGTATCGGGATGACATTGGCCGAAATGCAGTGGATGCATTTCGTGTGAATGTAATTCATGCACGACAGCAAGTACGCTCGCCAGTAACCAACATTGCTAGAACATCATTTTTTCATATAAAGCGTGCTAATATTTGGTTAGCTGCTGTCACCAAACAAAATGTTAACGCAGCTATGGTATTTGAATTGCTGTTGAAGATCATAGATGTTATGCAGTCGTATTTTGGCAAGATATCAGAAGAGAATATCAAGAACAATTTTGTGCTTATTTACGAGCTGCTCGATGGTTAGTATAAAATTTAATAGACACATTGTATGAATAATTGTACATGACTTTTGTCCTAATTTTCATTATTTCTTTGCAGAGATACTCGACTTTGGATATCCACAGAATTGTGATACAGGAGTATTGAAAACATTTATCACTCAGCAGGGAGTAAAATCGGCCACCAAGGAGGAACAGGCTCAAATAACATCGCAAGTCACTGGTCAAATTGGATGGAGACGAGAGGGCATTAAGTACAGGCGCAATGAACTCTTCCTAGATGTGCTTGAATATGTGAATTTATTGATGAGTCCTCAAGGCCAGGTTCTTAGCGCACACGTTGCTGGAAAGGTAAATTATTCATATTGAAAAGTTTCATTATTTCTTATAACATATAATTGCAGATTTCTGATTAAAAATTTTCTCTCAGGTTGTAATGAAATCCTACTTGTCTGGTATGCCGGAATGCAAATTTGGAATTAACGATAAGATCGTCATGGAATCTAAGGGCATGAAAGGAGGCAGCGGACTTGGCGGTGGTGGCGATGATCCAACAGGCGCCAGATCCGGCAAACCGGTTGTCGTTATTGACGACTGCCAATTCCATCAGTGCGTTAAACTTAGCAAATTTGAGACCGAACATTCCATTAGTTTTATACCACCGGATGGTGAATTTGAATTGATGAGGTGAGACACAATCAGAAGATAATATCATAAATCAAACGTTTCTGTGAAATAAAAATATTATCTTTTCTTGTCTTTTGTTACAGATATCGTACCACGAAAGATATATCATTACCTTTCCGTGTAATACCATTAGTGCGCGAAGTAGGTCGAACGAAGATGGAGGTCAAGGCGGTTCTAAAATCAAACTTCAAGCCATCATTGCTGGGACAGAAAATAGAAGTACGCGTGCCAACGCCATTGAATACTGCCGGTGTGCAGTTGATATGTTTAAAAGGTAAGGCAAAGTACAAGGCATCGGAGAATGCAATCGTATGGAAGATCAAGCGTATGGCTGGCATGAAGGAGACGCAATTGTCCGCTGAAATCGATCTGCTAGAGACGGACACGAAGAAGAAATGGACGAGACCGCCGATATCGATGAACTTTGAGGTTCCGTTCGCGCCATCCGGTTTTAAAGTGCGCTACTTGAAAGTATTTGAGTCCAAATTGAATTACTCTGATCATGATGTGATCAAATGGGTTCGCTACATAGGACGCAGCGGCTTATACGAGACACGATGTTAATAGCTGAACAATGTCAAGGCATAAATAATTGTAAAGAAGTAATTTCAATGCAGAAATTGCGACTGAGTATCGATATCGGATACTTCTCGATATTATTTCATTATAGTACATATTTGAAGCGAAATAATCTGAAAATGTTGGAATGTTTAATTACGAATTATACATGGCACATAGCGAAACTGTGAACAATATATATATATATATCGAAAGGAGAATTCCATTATATTACAATTTAAAATCGCAAGAAAGTTTTTTATACATTATACATATTAATAAGAAATTTTCTTTAAATCATCTTTATTTGACTATATTAATGGGTTAGAAGAAAATACATTTTCAAATGCAAAATAAAAATAAAATTCTGTAAATGTTGGAAATATTAAACACACAATCATTAATGTCAAATACATTATTTTGTTTGTGCCAAGTTTTCATATTATTCATTTTTTTCGCATTAATTACTTTTACAACTTGGGCACTATATCGCGCCATATAAATTAGATTTTATAAATTGTAATGAAACTTTTTAATGCAAAATTTGTTGCTGAAAATAATAATTAAATATGATCATGAACTTATACATTTTGTTAAATCATTCTCTAGTGATTCTCTTTTATCTGTTTTTGCTTCATGTTTACGTCAAAGCAGTAATAAGAGAATGGTAAATATGTTATTCTTAAATATATATAATAAAAAAAATTAGAATTAGTACACCTATTATAATGATCTACAGACTTCTCGAAATAAACATATTTGTAGGATATAATGTTATATATAATGAGATTATGTTATATATAATGAAATGTTACATATAAAGAATTTTTTTTTAATGGCTAATGAATTTTTGTATTATATATATATATATATGAATTTATTACTCATTTCTTATATGATTAATGATATATATTATATATAGAGTTACGAAATCATTAAGATACCAGAGATTGAGCGAATTTAAATATGTCTCTGCCGCAAATCACTTATATAAATTACGATGCGTTTAATGAAATGTACGATACTGATAATCTGTTGTCTGTGCATGAGAATAGAAAAAAGCATTAATCGATTGTATCAAAGTAATTGACTGTCTCTCTAAAAGAATGTTTACATGCGTAAATATATGTGTAAAATAAATGATTGCCCATGCTTAAATTTAATTATACTGCTTTCCTTGAAATTACGGTCCAATATCATAATAAATAAAATTAGTTCGAGAAAAAATTTGCAAATATAATAAAGTAATAAATATAATTTAATTTGTATGCGAAATTTTGTTTTTATTAATCAGAAACTTATAAAATTACATAAGCTGTACTTGAATGGTATAAAAACAAATGCATTTAGAGATAAAAAGGCGATATAAGCATTAAATATAAAAGACTTGTTTCTTTCAATCAATACGATATTTTAGATTCGGGAAATAATTTCCAAGATGTAATATTAAAGATACGAAATGATTCAAGTTTTGAAAAAAGGATTAAAAAATGTTAAAAAGATCACATTTTTTTAAATTTAGCGGTTATCGATATGCACTTATCACTATTATCGAAACATATCGATATGCGTGCAAGTTTCTTGCTCGAGAACACTTCAAGTTAGGGCTTAAAGAAGTTGGAAAAGTTGCTTTTATAATTAATAATATATCAAAATTCACTAAATGTGCGTTGAAAAAAATTGCTCTACTCTTTCACGGTATGCTTTCTATATTTTTGCTTCTATATCTATTAATATACTCGAATATAATCTTGGATCTGAATCAAATCGCGATATTGATTCAACGTAACAGCGACATCTTTTCTCGACGATACACGATATTCGTATCTCGTAATGACATTTCTTTCAATATAATTATTAACTAATATAATATAATAATAATATAATATAATATAATATAATATAATTATTAACAATATAATTATTTGTATAATATTTATATAATATTTGTATAATATTATTTGTATATATTATTTGTATAATATTTATTATTATTATTTGTATGTATTTTATTATTTGTATAATATTTGTGTAATATTATTTGTATAATATTATTTGTACAATATTTATATAATATTTGTATAATATTATTTGTATAATTATTAACAATATAATTATTAACTTTCCGCATAAGATCGACCACAATCAGCCTCAATCGAGTTGAATACAATAGTATCGCTCGTCACTTGTTAGACCGACCAATCGCGGTCGTTCCATTTCCTAGAGGCGCGGCCGCGATTGGCCAGTTTTCGGACGTTCAATCCGACGAAGGGCGCGATCGTGGCCAGCGTCACGTGCGCTCGTCGCCGAGGAATTTCCGCAGTTGTCAAATCCGCGCGTAATCGACGTCGACGTCCGCGCTCTCGCTTCCCGCCGCGAGGAAGGCGCGGAAGGTGAAGGTTCCCGCGGGCGGGAAATCGGGCTTCGAATTTCCGTCCGCGAGGTTTCCCGTCTATCGCGCCGAGCGGGCGCGTTGGCGACGACACACAGCGCGATGACTTTTCCCGGCGCGGCGCATGCGGTCCACGCTCTCACGCCTGGCACCGCTCCGTGCAACGCACGTACCTCGCTCCTCCGCGTACCTGTCATGGATTCCGAGGATCGACCGCGGCCGCCGCGGGCACGCGTGATCGCGCGACTCCCTGCGTGAGCGGTGTCACACGCGTCGCACGCACGACACGTCGCGGAGGACTTTGACGTGCGCGCGTAGAGACGGAGGAGCTCGCCGTCGTCGATCATGAGCGTCGCGGTGTCGTCGCGACGAGGAGGGTGCCGTCGCCGCTGGTGAACGACGAGAGGAGGAGAGCGCGCCGACGCGCACCGGGAGGCCGAAAAATGATCGCCCTCGACGACGGGCAACCTCTTGTCATTCGGAGCACGGACCTCGTGAGTACCCTCCTCGCCATCACTCGCCTCTCTCCTTCTACGCGTCTTGAATATTTCCGCGATAAATACACCTAGCACGAAAAATACTTATACAATCATCATTCGTTGACGTTTAAAACAAAAAAGAACAAAATTTATTTTGCATTATTATATTTATATATATATATATATATATATATATATATATATATATATATATGCATATAATAATAGATGCAAAATAAATTTATATATATATATATATATTTTAATTTTTATTTAATTTTAATTTTAATTTTAATTTTTTTAAATTTAAATTTAAATTTAAATTTTAATTTATATATATATGTCTCTTTCTATGTGTGTGTATACATGTATATATATGTACATAAGTAGGGACGTGTGCTAAAATACAGAAGACGCGACGTGTATGTTGCATCGTGGACATGATCGCAGCCATCATCGCGAATTCGCGCGGTGGATCCTCGCGAGCGGGTTTATGGGTGCCGCTATTTTTAGCGCGCACACCCGTAAAACACCGAAAGGGAGGAATCTCCGCACGTGCCGCTTTGGACATCCGAGCGTTATTCCGAGATTATTCGGATAACGATCCGCGACGGATAACGTTCTTCCTCCTCGCTTCCCCCGGAAGTGCCCATGAGAATCATCGCTTGAAACGCGAAAATTCGCGGCGTGATTTATTCGATTTCGATCGATCCGAGAGAGCCAATCAAGTTTGATTAATCGATCTTTTATCGCGACACTTTCAGCTCTCATCTCCCGCGAAATGTATTAAAATAGATTTTTAAATAGAAATTAAATAAATAATATAGATAAATAAAATAGATATAAATAAATAAAATGGAACTAAATAAATAAAATAGAAATTAATTAAATAAATTAGATTTATCAATAGAAATTAAGGATGTTTCGTACGTACTTTTAAAATATTGAGAATTTCATAAAAATTGTATAGAATGTCTTTACATATGTTTATAGGATCTTCAATTTTTAAATCGATTCATTAAAGTGTTCACAAGTTAAGGATTTTAATTTGCACCGAATTAACATATGTTCTTATGGGAAACGTATGACCACGTCGATTCAAATGACAAAAACACATGGAAATAATATTCAGAATTTGTTTCAAATTTGCAAAAGTTTAGATACAGAGGAAATATTTGGTCGAATAATATTATACAAATACTAACTAATTAAAAAGATATTAAATATAATTCAGTGAAATTAGCCATGTATCTGACACAAGGCGAAATTCTCTGCCAAAAGTTAATCATTTCGATTAACAAAATTCGGAATATTTCAGTAAAAACGCAATAAATATTAAAAAATACATCTCTGCACTGTAACTAAGCTCAAATTGTAATATTCCACGCAATTTCTCATACTCAAAATACACCAAAAGTGGATATATTCGTCAATATTGATTTTTAGCGTCTTTGCTGGGAGTGTACATACAAAGCATCCTTAAAATAGATTTATAAATAGAAATTAAAATAGATTTATTTCGAATTAAAAGAATAAAAAGATGTAAAAATTTGCGGGGCCATCGCTCTTTTGTGAGCAGATTAAATGTCTTTCTATTTTTAAAGATCAGTTTTGTACCAAGACTTTTAATGACACTCGTTTCGATTAGAATTGGAAATACTTGTAATATATTGTGCTCAGTTTGCTGTGCCATTGATGTCTGCTAAAATATTATGGCGATATTTCGCCAAAGTTTACACGTGGGATTTTATTTATCGAGGATGAGCACGTTGACTTTTATGAAAGAAAATTTCCAGTGGAAAAACTGGAGTCACGTCTTAGCTTTAAAAAAGCTTTATATGTAAGCTCGAAATCTTATCGCCAGTCTAATTTCAGTGAATTTAGTTTGCAAGGCCGCACAGATAATGAAAATAGATAAGGAAAATAAGCATTATATAGATTCTATCGCGTTTTTATTGTCCCAGAGATGAATCTGGAGCGGGAAAATAAATAAAGCTAAATAAAATTATAATTTTCTTTTATCACAACGCATGATATATTTTCTTAAAAAATATTTTATAATTATTTTAAATTATATCACATTTTTAGAGATTAAAAAAAATTTTTTTCTATTAACATGTTTCATTTTCAATCATGCTGGATAGATTATTATGCTCTCTGAATTTTCATAGCTCTTGATCATAAGATAGAAATTAATTTTGCGTTTCTAACTTTGAAACTTAAATTTAATTTTCTAAAATTTAATCTTCCTTTACTCTCTAATAATTTCCGTGTTTGGCAACTTGACGAAGATTAATTTCTTTAATCTAAGAGAAATCTGCCGTTTTCCTCTTCATAATGCAAACGTCACAAATGTTAACGCAGAGACGACATAATCTCTTCTACCAGCAGCTGCGTTGTAGATACATCCCTTAAGGGCTCTGGAAGACCTTGTGAAGGATAATATTTTCAGAACACAAGGTTAATCCCTTGGTCTTACTGCCTTGACTTATTGAAGCGAGAACTCTTTTCTCAAGTTTTCATGCTGTGTAAATTCCTCGGATCGATATGAGAGATGGTTGAAAATTAAACATTTATAGAAAAATTAATCCTTGTTTATAAGAATTTTTCATTTAAATTTACAATCATATAAATACATATTTCCATTAGTCACTTTTAGAAGCTCAATGGCATCGGTGATATCGGTACAATTTAACGTAATCAATGCGTAAGCCAACGTGTTCGTTATCTCAACTAGCTCATGGTAATCAGTTGTTATCAAGAGTGGCATGCTGTGCGTTTCCTGCCAGCTGGAATTCTGATGGCACGTTCGAAAACGATAGTAACTAGTTGCATAACTAGAATCATGCCCGGGAACATCACTTTAGACTACATCTGACTTCTAACTAACTATTTGGAAACTGATGTTCACTCTCGAATACAACTGACATGTCAAAAGTGATGCGCGGATGTTGATTAAGCTAAATCCTTAACGTTTAAAAAGATATTTTACAACTTTTGCTTGAATTTTTATAACAAAAAAAAACATTTTTTTTTTTAAGTGAATACATAAAATAAAGTTCCATAAATTATACTTAATAATTATTGGAATTACATAATAATTATTATACAAAATATTATTTATACATAATAATTAATTAGTAGAATTATACATAATAATTATTATAAAATATAAATTGTGAAATTATGAAAAAAATTACATGTATCGATTTTCTTTAATAGAGAATTATTTTGTCGTAATATATATTTATTCAATATTTTTCATTATGTCACTTTACGTAAAATTTACGACATTTTCAAATAAGCAAAAAAATATTCGCACCGTAAGCAAATGAAATTTTTCAAGTGATTAGCCGGAAAAAAATTCGTTGCAGAGCGACATTCAAAAAAATATTCAGGTGAAAATTTTCTAATCGGCCCTTTTGATGCATGTTTTTTTTTAGCTCGTTGCTCGCGTGCCTTTTTTAATGTCGTGCTCGATAAATGTCAAATTGCGACAATTCCCGAAGCACAACGGTTTCGCTTTTGGAAGATGGGCGCAACATATGGGCGCCTTGAGATATACATTATCGATCGATCTAAACACGTATACGTGGCCACCTACTTGCGCGATTTCCCGGTTAACGGTATATCAGCACGAAACTGATATGCGTTGCACGCTATGCCTAAAGAATTCTACGTCGATCGTGGAAGCGCGAGGAGAGAGAGAAACGTGTCGCATATTCTCTTTATATCTATGTGTCCATTATTGACGTGTTACATTTTATTCACCGATTGATATTCCTCTCTCATTCACGTCATTCCTGGCACGTTAGATTTTATTCTACGCGAAGAAAGCTACCAGACGAGAAAATTCTATATTATTTCTGCGCTTTTATATAGTGAATAAATTTAATCGAGTTTGTTTTTTATTATATAATACATAATGCGCAATATTGACGTGAGAAATCTTTCCTCCATCTTATTGTTAGTTTTCAAACATTTTTTTTTCTTTTTCAAAATATAAAATGTCAATCATCTTGGGTGTTAATTTAACTTGGAAAGCATGGTTTACAGACAGTAAATCCTAGGATTACACGTGACACAGCACACAGTCTGGCAAAGGATTACTTGCGACAGGTGTAATCCACAGCGTGTATTAACAAGCACATTTATTTTTGTTCATATAAGGTACCTATTCGGTCTCGAAAAAGAAAATTTCTTAGTTTTACACAGGTTTCATATATTCTTTAAAACTATAATAGCAATTTATTAGATTATCTAGGTAGAATACGCGTGTTTTTTCATGTTTAAAAAAAATCGCGTAAATATTACTTAACAATTACGCGGAAGAATGTGCTCCTTCGCCAGTTTTTCATCGCCACTATTTTCCTATAAATCCATAGAAACGAGAAAAGCATTATACGACAAATTTAAATTAACACTTTGACTTTAACTACGTTTAAGCGCAGATAATTCCACGTCATTTAAAAAGCTAAACGGCTTAAATTCTTTGAGGAAAATTTCCTGCAGCGTCCTTTATCGCATCTCGCATCTTCTTCCCGAGTTATATATCGAATCCGCGAGCTCTTTAACGTCCTCCTTATGCAAATGATCGCGCGATTCGAGGTGGGCGACGATTCAGCTTCGTTGGCGAATGAGACGCCGAAGAAATCGGCCGATTAAACTCGCTCTTTTTTCCCAATCCCATGACAATCGGGACGGCTACGTAAGTCCATCCGCTAAAAGTTGCATGCTGCGGGATAGGCGTCCTCCGCGTGTGAATGCACCGACGCGACGGTTCTATTATTACTGCTGCACGTGCCGTTGCACCGGCAGATATCCTCTACGCGCGCGCTCGATACGGCCCCATACATGAATGGCCGCGATATTTACTCGCCTTTAACATTCACCTGTATATTTATTTAATATCCCTTGTACACCGAGCGAGTGACATTAATTCTTACTTAAAATATGCACGGCGTGCACTTATCAGATAAAGTGCGTGCACAGAAAAAAAGGGCATTCTTGTTTTGAAAATATATTAGTTTTAAGGATGTTTTGTACAATCCCAGTAAAAGTAGCTGAAAATCAATATTGACGAATATATCCACTTTTGGGGTATTCTGAAAATATATATTAGTTTTAAGGATGTTTTGTAGAATCCCAGTAAAAGTAGCTGAAAATCAATATTGACGAATATATCCACTTTTGGGGTATTCTGAAAATATATTAGCTTTAAGGATGTTTTGTACAATCCCAGTAAAAGTAGCTGAAAATCAATATTGACGAATATATCCACTTTTGGTGTATTTTGAGTATTTAATTGTGTGGAATATTACAATTTGATCTTAGCTACAGCGCAGAGATGTATTTTTTAATATTTATTGCGTTTTTAATGAAATATTTCGAATTTTGTTAATCGAAATGATTAACTTTTGGCAGAGAATTTCGCCTTGTGACAGATACATGGCTAACTTCATTGAATTATATTTAATATCTTTTTAACCAGTTAGTACTTGTGTAATATTATTTGACCAAATATTTCCTCTGTATCTAAATTTTGTATATAAATATATAAATTTTTGCAAATTTGAAACAAATTCTGAATATTATTTCCATGTGTTTTTGTCATTTGAATCGACGTGGTTATAAGTTTTCCATAAGAACACATGTTAATTCGGTGCAAATTAAAATCCTTATAACTTGTGAATGCTTTAGTGAATCGATTTAAAAATTGTACTGAAGATTTTAAACATATGTAAGGATTTATTCTGTACAATTTTCATTAAATTCTCAATATTTTGAAAATAGGTACAAAACATCCTTAACATGGGAATCTTGAAGAGATTATATTGCGTTAATTAGAGGAAAATATAATTGCTTACTTGAACAAAGCCATTTTATATAGTTCAGTCAAGGAAAATATATTCTTATGATTTAAGATTTAATTTTCTTGAATAGAAAAGAAACAATGTTGGATAGAAAATAACATTTTTAAATCAAATTATAATTTTCTTAAAGCAGAATTAAATAATTTTATATTCTTGAAATGACAATTACAATATTAAAATAATATAATAATAAAAAAATAATAATAATAATAAAATAATAAATATAATAATAATAAAATAATAAAATAATAAAATAATGAAGTAATAAAATAATAAAATAATAAAATAATAAAATAAGAAAATAAGAAAATAATAATAGAAGACTTTAATATTGTTGAAATTTAAAATTATTAAATTCTTCTAAGAAGATTATAAATTGTTGCGTATATACGAAACAATGAACATTAGTTAAAGTATATAAATTTTGATTTGACACTTATTTTTTTGTGTGACGAGACGTCAATGCTTTTATTTTTGAAGAGAAAAATTGATCAAAATCTGAAACTTATCTTTCTTGTCATATTTTTTTTATCAACTATGATTTCTCGTTATTTAGTAATCCCGTGATGTAATATATTATTATGATATTTGCCGTCTTTTAATCTGTATAGAAAGAATTAGATTAGATAAAGCAATCAAGATTGCTTGTAACAAATATATACGGCGATCTCTACGATATAGAATACGAACGGCATAGTTAGAGGCGAAAGTTAGAGATAAAGATCTTTTTGTCTTTTTTTTTTCTTTATGTGTACGCGATAGATATTATCGGGAGTTTTTCCTTTGTTATAAACCATTAGAATTGTTACATGTGTTAGAATTGGCAACGATGCAGGATAAGCTTCTGTTTGCCGAGCAGACCAATGATAGTGGCCAAGAAATCCATTTATGACAATGCCTGCCAACTTAAGTGGTTCCGCGAAGTCTAGGAAGATGAATAATCTTGCTCACGTGAAAATTCATGTATAGTCATTTAAGTGAGAGTAAATTTTTGAAATTTCGTCAGACGATTCTTCGATAACTTGAAGCTTTAATTTTTACCTTAGGTAAGATTATAATCGCTGGAAAATTATTTTCTCTACTAAAAATTAGTCGAATGAGATACAAATTGTAGCTCTTTTTCATTTAAGATCACTATCATAATATAGTTTGGAATAGTTCCAAATCGTAAATATATTGTTTGTTTTTTATTTTATGTTGCCAACACAGAGACAAAATCAGCAACGACAAATAGCTTCATAAAAACATATGTTTGCGAGCGTTTCTATTATTAATATTCTACAATATTAACTATTTTATTGATATTTTTATTTCCAATTAGTGTATATAATTTACCGTGTATGTCTATATTTCTCTATCAATTATTCGTTATATAATTTTAATATAATTTTTTCGTTTGTTTTATTTACTTTAATATTTTTAAAATTTATCATTATTAAAACATTGTAGATAATTCAGGAATTAAACCGAGCATTAATAATGTTTCTTTTTTCCGCGTTTAAAAAGTTGCGCTTTATAAAAATAAGTCTTATTAAGAAATACCGTCTTTTTATCAGTCCCTCACAAACTTTCATCTCACGGTATATCACGCGATACGGGCACAAATGGTTTTGAACAAAACCCATCCAATTTTAAGCTGCGATCCCTTCGAGATCTCCTGTTGCTACGAGCTCTGAGATCTTGAAAACAAATCCTTTCGCTCGAACGGGTCGAGAAAATGAGAAAACCGTGCTGGACTTTAAACTAGGATGACAAGATTGTAGCTGTTCGAGGCCAACAACGTTTCGCTTATTCTATGCAATAATAGATATCCATGGATGTATCTAAAAACATCATTTAGATTTTTATTATTTACTCTACTTTGTTGTTAAAAGAAAACAAAAATTAAAACAGTTAATGTAAGAATATTGCTATAATTATGGAAGTTAAAAACTAATAACAAATCCTTATTCAAATTTAATTAAAGAGCTCTTTCTTTCTTTAAATAGCAACTCGTTAACACAAATTAAAACCTGCAAAACAGCAAAGTCACTCAGCGAGCTGGCGAGTCTTTAAATTAAATTTGTCGGATAAGATTGATCGATCTTGGAGTACAAACGCTCGCTGAAAGAAACGAGATATTACAGTATTGAACGTGCAACGAGCCATTATCTAAAAGCCGGTAGCTTCTGAAGCCGACCCTTACTTCAAACCGCGCACACGCCCGCTATTTTGTCGCCAACTTGTGTACCGCGAGAGTTACCTATTGAAAAAGAGCTATCGAGAGAGGGAGAGAAGGAAAGCGCGAGAGAAAGGACGGGGAAAAGAGAGAGAGAGAGAGAGTTCATGGTTTGTTCGTCGGCAGAAATAATCCCATCGATTCGCTTTGCGGAAGAAGCCACGCTGATACGCTCTTCGGATTCGCGCGTTTACGAACGAAGGCGAACGTGTAGATCGGTGGCGGGGAGAACGGACGGGCGGGTAGGATCATCCCTTAAAACGACAGCTTTAATATCAGCCTGGGTGTGTTTGTGTGCGCGCAGGAGGAGCAGGCGACAGCGAACGGGTGGGAGCTTTAAGAGTCGGCGAACGTGTCGTGCTGGAGAACGACGCGCTTAACGTCGTCGTTGTCGACGAGAGGAGCAGACGAGAGGAGAGTGCGGTCTCTCGCAACCGTCGTGGGCAGATCGGCGACCGGGTGGCACCGGGTGGCGACGAGGATGAGGCAAGTGGTCGTGTTGGAGCCGGCGGGCAGCGTGCTGGTCATCAGACAGACCTCCCTGGGCAACGGCGGCGGAAACGTCGGCACCAATTCAACCGGCACCAACGACACCCACGCCTTGGTCAATCACGCCGCCGTCCCCACGATCGCCTCCAACGACCACAATCAGAACAGGATCGTCGTGGTGCGCTCATCTACCTCGTCCACCTGCATGACCAACTCGGTGAGAATCGCGGCCCGACCTTTACACGTGTACAATCGGCGAACCGCAAATTGCACATGGGTTTAGCCTGTTTTCGAGGGGTTTAATATTTATTAATTATTAATTATTAATTATATATAATTTATTAATTATTTAATATTTGATATTTATTAATTATTAATTAATATTATTTTCTGTTTGTTGAAACACGCACTGAGAAAAATCGTTCGATTGTACCAACAAGACATACACAGAGAAAAATATCGTTCCACTGCTAAGAAAAATGATTATTCAGTTTATTTTTTTCTTTTTTTAAGTAATAATTTTCTTTAACCAAGAATATAGTCTTGATAATAGTCTTAAAATATACTCATCACAAGTGTTAGAAAATTCATTATCATGTACTGAAAAGAAGGATTTATTTTCTCTTCGAGAATATTGTAAAATTGTATCAAAGAAAAATCAAACTCACTTTATGTGATAAGCAAACCAAATTTTTGTTTTAATTTAATATTCTTGACTAAAATACTGCAGTTACTAAAATTCAGAATATATTTCATTAAATTTAATGCTTGTGATGAACTTATGATATATTTGCGGATGTACAAACTTATGATATACTTAAGATAAATAATATTTATTTGAATACAGTATACATTTTTTTCTGTGTATGATTGAAGGTATTTTGGTTAAATTAAACAAGAATTTCTAGTTATCATGATAAAACTCCATTTTTTATAACTAGAACGTTTAATAGATTTTATTTAAGGTTTTGGTTGGTATTTTCTGGTTGGATCCCTAAAATTTCTTGTTACATTAATTTCTTTGCGAGCCATTCTTAACTTTACTCGTTTTAAATATTTGCTATGAAATATATATATAAAAAACTAGTATTCACATTAAATCCAAAGTATATTTTTTTTCTCTTACGAGCAGTAGTGCCAAAAAGAGGACGCTAGCTCTCTGATTGTTTGTGTTTGAGCTGCATCTTCTTCTTGCATCACTGTTTATCAGTTTAATTTCTAACAAACTGAATTTAAAATAATTTATTCAATAATCTGGATTGAATTTATCCAATAATCTTGTTGGAATTCAGAATATTAAACAGACTTTTGAGATTAGATGGAAAGAATTTTAAACGACTTGGTGCTGGTTTAGTATTATTAACCAGAAAATTTGGGAAATTTAACAGGAAGAAATTAATCAGATTCATCTGGTAATTCCTACAAGAATTCTGGTTCGTCCATTTTCCAACAGACATACTGGAATCTAGACAGAATTCTAATTAATCCAACCAGATTTTTTTCTCAGTGCGGATTCTGATCATTTGAAACTAACAGGAAACTGAATTTATATATTATGTCAAAATCTGTTTTATTTTTAGGAGCTTTTCACGAGAATAAATTGTCGAGAATCGAGATTAATTCGAACGTCGAGTGCAGTTTAAAATATCCGAGAGTTTAATTGTGTTCTAGAAATTTGATTTGATTGTCGATTATCATTGTGAACATTTGACCGCGTTTCTTAATAAGAAGATTGTTTGGAATTTTATATTCAAATACGCGCGACAGTTATTTTCGAGATACAACGTGGATATATCCAGTATGGGACTGCAAATCGGTTAATTAATCCTCATTCGGGAGTCGCTGGTAAATTGCTTGACGATGTTACCTCGATTTAACTGGCAGATTAAACGTGTAGAAGTCGTATTAGGAAAGTTCCTGCTAAAAACGTGTCGACGGCAAAAGGTCAAATGATCGCTGAAAGCGAGGTCGGAGGTGCGAAAGAAAGGTACGAGAGACAGGTATTTCTCTGTCGTTCTTTCTCAGAGGACAGATGTCGTCGCAGTTAGTCTTGCAACGAAGTACTTGCAGGAATAAAAGGCTTGCCTTTCCAGCCAGCGTAACGCGAGAAAAAAAGTACCGTCGCTTATATAGCTTTACAATACGAAACGAGACAACTTCAATTACAGCTGGGAATGGGTGGCAGGTGGTACCACGAGCCTCGCCTCGTTCCAATGTAAAGGGTTAAAGAGGATAGATCGCTCCTCGTCGCGAAGGACGCGTCACGATTTCAACTTTCGCAACTTTCTACGTTATTTATACGCTTATTAACGTCGCGTTTATTTTTTTCACCGAGTCAAATAAATGAATAGTCACGCTTCACGGATAAATCTTGTACAAAAGCGCGCAACTTTTATCTATTTTTTTCGCGTAAATTCCAAATATCTTTTAATCGAACTTCTTCACTCAATTATTTATAACTTTTTCAGGCATTTCCCTACAATTTCCAATATATAATACTTGATTATTCTAAATTTATTTATCGAATAAATATTATATTGCCTTTCCAATAAATAATTCTTGCAACTGACACAGAGCTAAAATAGCCTACTTGTGCTTTATGATCGCTTTGTGCACCGTTTAGGCCGACAATCACGCATCGACCAACGGTAATAGCAACATCAACGTTAACGCAAACATCAATGGGAACCCGGGCGGCATCAGCTGCAAGTCATCGCCGAAGGTCGGGGTTGGCGCTTGCAAGCCGAACGAGAGAAACGATCATCTGCGGAACGAGTACAAGAGCCAGGACGCCAACAGCAACGAGACGAATCCCTCCGCTGGATGTCGTCCAAGGACGAGCAAGGAAGCTGCTCACGAGACTGTCGTTTCTGAGAGGAAGCTTGATGGCGCGGATCCCATCTCCGGTGAGTACTTCCGCCATTACTCACCTGTACCTTTGACAACCCCGAGCGGATCGTCCCATATATTATTTACCCTTGCATTTGGATTAGGAGGGGTCCTGATGTATCTTGTAGTCGCCTCTTCGTGTAACAAATGTGTATTAATATATTTGAGAACACACCTTCTTTCGTCAGTTATAACGTGTCTTGAAACTGATGAAGGGAAAATTAAATTGTCAAATGAGTTGTATTATTGATTACAATAAGATACACTGAGAAAAGTCGTTTGATTGTATCAACAAGACGTATATGATTGAAGGCATTTTGGTTAAATCAGACAAGAATTTCTAGTTATCATAATTTTACTATAAGGATTTTACTATAAGAATTTTACTATAGTATTTTCTGGTTGGATCTATAAAATTTCTTGTTACATTAATTTCTTTGCTTGCGGCGAGCCACTTTTAACTTAACTCGTATTCAATATTTGCCATGAAATGTATATAAAGAATTAGAAATTTGTAAATAGCTTAATATCGCTAGTCGAATTTACAAAAGGTTAAATGAAATGGTGTAGTCGACCAAACTAGCCAGAAATATAATTTATTCAATACGACGTTTCGACCATATGGTTGTGGTCCTTATCAAGTATGCACTGGAATAGATATATAAGTTGCAAAAAATTATTGTTCACATCTAATTTTCGGTTTGAACCGTAATACGCACAATTAATTTAGTTTAAACGTGAGATATTTTAAATATACATACAAATTAGCCGGCGTATTGGTGATCAGAGTGTCGGCGTAGATAATAATCTTGTACAAAGCGCAAGTCACATTAACAAAACTTTATTTTTAAATTTAAATTTAAATTTAATTTAAATTTAATTTAAATTTAATTTTAAATTTAAATTTCAATTTTGAAGAACAATGAGTCCGTGTGGGACCTCGTCAAAGACTGAACGCAATCATAAGTAAACGGAACTACATGACCTTTATTATTTTGTCATAAATGTTGTTTAAGTTTTCTGTGTCTTTTTGTAAGTTGATTAGGTTATCAAATCTCTTTATGAAAAACATCTCAGCAATTTCTCTTTTGCGAACATACTTTTCGTTGTGTAGGATGTTCGGTTTTATCCAATCAAAATCATGGCCAGATTCTAATCTATGCTTGCTAATTACTGAATGATTAGTTTCATGTAATTTTATGTTATTACAATGTTCTTTTACTCGCGTACGTAAATGTCTTTTTGTTTGTCCGATATATGCTAAATTACAATCCTTGCAATTTAATTTGTATACAACGCCTGTTTTATCATTATCGTGTAAGCGATCTTTACCCCGTGTAATTAAATTATTTAGTTTTTTTATTATCTTATACACGACCTTTAAAGCCTCTATTACGCAGGAGACGGTATAAATCTTGACTAACATTTTCAACGTATGGTATTGTGATAAACCGAGTCACATCAGAACGAGTAAGATTCACGTCAGTTGTAGCATTATGGTCACGATTATTTAAAAAGTTGAGTCTTTTTTTAATGTGTTTATGTATAAAATGTTCCGGAAAGCCGTTCTTAATTAACGTGTCAAAAACTAGATAAAGACTTAGTATTAACATTAAATCCATAGTATATTTTTTTTCTCTTACGAGCAGTAGTGCCAGAAAGAGGACGCTAACTCTCTGATTGTGTGTGTTTGAGCTGCATTCTCTTCTTGCATCACTGTTTATCAATTTAAATTCTAACAAACTGAATTTAAAATAATTTATTCAATAATCTGGATTGGATTTTTCCAATAATCTTGTTGGAATTCAGAATATTAAACAGACTTTTGAGATTAGATGGAAAAAATTTTAAACGACTTGGTGTTGGCAAGTTTAGTATTATTAACCAGAAAATTTGGTAAATTTAACAGGAAGAAATTAATCAGATTCATTTGGTAATTCCTACAAGAAATCTGGTTCGTCCATCTTCCAACAGACATACTGGTTGAATCTACCAGAATTTTAATTAATGCAACCAGATTTTTTCTCAATGCATTATACATAATTTTTTTTTAGGGAAAATAATGACAGTTTACAGAAATAAAATTTTATTATTATATAAAATATTATAATCATTATGTGTATTTTTTTCAAGGAAGATAATTAATGATAGTTTAATAAAAGATATCAAATTTAAATATTATTACACAATAATTATAAAAATAATTATAATTATAAAAATTACAATAATTATAATTATAAAAATTATTACAATAATTTTCCTAGATATCTTATAAGCATCCACCTTGTAGGAAATTTCTCTGTGATGCAAAGTTATTTCTGCGAGAGTAAAATAATTCCAACGCGTATGCATTCAATACTTACAATTGACAAGTGATAGATAATTAAATGTACAATTCTAATGCAACGAGATTTTTTCTCAGTGTACGATTATTTGCGACAAAGAGGAATTTTTAATATAATTTAAGCGATATATAAAAGTCATACAATTTCGAGTAATGAGCCCTACTGCATATCAGCATCAATGTCGCAGTAGGGTTCTCGCGATTGTTTGTGTCGTTAAGAAAAGTTTTCAGGCTCGCCTGTCCAAGGCAGCTTTAAGTAGTTCTCGAAAATTATGGCGCTCCCGCACGAAGAGCTAAAACGGTGAAACGGGCGAAGAATTAGCCCCCGCGCGTTGAGACTTGAAGAAAATCGCAATGAAGTTTAAAACAAACGCCAGCGTTTTAAGGCGTACGGTTACAGTGCCGCATGAGAACGGTGGCACCGGAACGGAGAGAAGCCTGACCAAAGTTTCCACTCATCACGATGAAAACGGAAACTGCACACAAACTGCACTCGAGTTTCGCTCGGAATGACTTCGGGGCCCGTAAACCACGCGATTAGCAGCGAGAGACTCTGTATGAGGGAAACGATAAACTATCGGTCGGACAACTTTTACAGTTTGTAGCTTCTCGTGTAAATTGGCTAAGGAGCAGTAACTACTCCTTAAGGCTATTATCGCGCGGATAATTGAGCGAGATAAGAATATGGCCGAATAAATGTAATTCTCGTATTAAATTCGATTCGAGAGGAAAAACGCTCGTGGATGAAGAAGATTCTTCAATCCGATATACATGTAAATACGCGAATCATCAAGTATATCGACTTATCTTAAGGTCCCTTTCTATATTCACATAAGTTTTACATTTTTGAATATTTCTCCATATTTTCAAATTTTTGAATCGGTAAATATGGAGCTATTTTTTCTTTTTTTTTCTTCTTTTTTTTTTAGGATTTTTGGTCGTCGATAATTTTTATCTGTGATGTGAGAATTTTTATTTTTCAAACTTTTTCAGAGATGTGGAAAATCGATTTATTCCTCGAATAAAAATTCGTATGTGCAATTAGTGTCGCGTCGTAACATTGTTGTAACACTTTTTCACGTAACTAAATAATCGCGCTTTTTTTCACCGCCCGTTAAATTGTTTCGTCCAGTTGAAAATGAATTTAACTGCCGTTGTATATCGGAAAACAGCGATCTGCATATATACAACTGCTACAACGTTGATCCTCGATAATATGTAACTCTGATATTTTTCTGTATGATATATACGCCGTTGTATATGTGTAATAATACACTGTATATAACTCGGAGATAAAAACAAAATGTGTAGTTGAAAACCGAATGTAGAAAGAGCAAATATCCACAATTCACCGAGCAGGATTATTTCCCTTCTATTTGGGGAGATTGCGAAAACAGCATCGATCGATGTGCGCTGAAAATCCGCTCTGCGAAGGGGATCCAGAGATTCTCATCCCTAAATCGTCCCACTTATCGTCGTACTCATTTTTCGAGAATCGCGATCTTTTCCAAAGTGAGAATTATCGATCTACATTATGAAAGCACGTGAAGGGAATGGCGATGGAGTCGTCCGAATTTTTTAAGTATAATAAAACACCTTTTCTATCCATAATTTATCTTGAGACATCTTTAAGTAGCTTTAAGAAAAATTATTCTTTAAGGATGTTTCGTATCTATTTTCAAAATATTGAGAATTTAATGAAAATTATACAGAATGTCCTTACATATGTTTAGAATCTTCATTTTAAAATTTTCTAAAATTAAATAAATAATATAATTCATTACAATGATAGTGAACAATCAAAACTAATAAAGACAACCCTAAAGTTCTTTCACAAACTATAAAAATTAAATAATAAATTATAAATAATTCTAAATTTATTATCCTATAAATTAACTATATAATTATAGAAATATTTAAAATTATTATTTCAAATACCATTAAAACTACCAATATAAATTTGTATATAAAAATTAAACTTATAAAAATAATTATACATAAGTATCCATAAATAAATAAATCAATTATAAGTTTTTAATTTCATTTTAATATTAACATGTGTTCTTATGGGAAACGTATAACCACGTCGATTCAAACGACAAAAACACATGGAAATAATATTCAGAATTTTTTTAAAATCTGTAAAAGTGTAGTTTAGATACAGAGGAAATATTTGGTCGAATAATATTATACAAATACTAACTGGTTAAAAAGATATTAAATATAATTCAATGTGAAATTAACCATGTATCTGACACAAGGCGAAATTCTCTGCCAAAAGTTAATCATTTCGATTAAGGATGTTTTGTACCTATTTTCAAAATATTGAAAATTTAATGAAAATTGTACAGACTGTCCTTACATATGTTTAGAATCTTCAGTACAATTTTTAAATCGATTCACTAAGGCGTTCACAAGTTATAAGGATTATAATTTGCACCGAATTAACATATATTCTTATGGGAAACGTATAACCACGTCGATTCAAATGACAAAAACACATGGAAATAATATTCAGAATTTGTTGAAAATTTGCAAAAGTTTAGGTACAGAGGAAATATTTAGCCAAATAATATTATACAAATACTAACTGGTTAAAAAGATATTAAATACAATTCAATGAAGTTAGCCATGTATCTGTCACAAGGCGAAATTCTCTGCCAAAAGTTAATCATTTCGATTAACAAAATTCGGAATATTTCAGTAAAAACGCAATAAATATTAAAAAATACATCTCTGCATTGTAGTTAAGATCAAATTGTAATATTCTACACAATTAAATACTCAAAATACACCAAAAGTGGATATATTCGTCAATATTGATTTTCAGCTACTTTTTGCTGAGATTGTACATACAAAGCATCCTTAAGAACAATTCAATATAATTCATTTTTCCGTTGTAACTTTATTAATTTTAATTTAACCCTTGCATTACGAATCTCTTGCGCTACTTTTCCACGGAGTGTACAAGAAAACCCATCACGTACAATATTTCACTGCGAGATTTCCGTTACGATTGTCGCTACTTTTTCCCGAAAATGAATTTTTCCATCTATAATTTCGTTGTGTTCTTCGTTTTTACTTATATATCCTTCCACGTACGTCTGTCCCCCGTCGTGAAAAGGGGTTTCGGCTCATTTCCAGAATCCGTTGTATGCAACGCGCAAAGATGCACATGCATTTCGACTCACGTGGCATATGCATAGTTACCGGGCTGCAGACACAGTCGGTCCCTCTATTCTTTGAACAACATTTTCCATAAAGGGCACTCGTGCATGAATCCGATTCCGAATATAAATAGAAAGAGCGAGTTGAATACAAAGAGAAAGAGAGAGAGAGAGAGAGAGAGAGAGAAAGAGAGAGAGAGAGAGAGAGGAAGCCGCGAAAATGGAGAGAACCATGGAAAGTAGTCATCATTTGACGTCACGTGCGGTAAATACAAGACGCGGATAGCACTAAAACGTCGCGCAAATTTCAAGAGATGGCAATTTTTACGATCGTCAAGTTCTAACGATGGCGGTGAAACTCGGCGACAACTCGCGAAAGCGGTTAGCCATACACGAAAAAAAAAGGAATCGAACGCTTATTGCAACTTTGCGCTTAACGCGGTTAGTTAATACAAAGTTTAATTGAAATTTTAATCGAAAATGTAAGTAAACGTTCCATCACAATGTCCGATACACACGCAGATCACGTTTGACGTTATAAAAATATTTATCCGATTAAAATCCGATGTAAAAGAGAAATGTGATATATAATGTATATTTGTGATATGAAAATATTTGTTAAATTTTTGACAAATATATAAATTATCGCAGTGATAAATATAATCGGAGCTATTTACGTCAGCATATTTAATTGATTCAGTTTTTTTTTCTAAATCAATAGTCGCGAATGGTTTTTCGATGTTTCTAACACTTTCTCGTAAAAGTTTGATGAATGTACGGCTAGAGGCATTTTCTGTATCGTGACCGGCTTTTGTGACGCACCTGACCTTCTCTATCGTACCCCCTTATTTATTACCGACCTTGTTATTTATTGTTAGTGCTACATAGGCCGGGAAAGTTTCTCTTAGGATCTATGGTTTTCCGATGCACATACAGACTTTAACCCTTCGTAGTTTGCGTCGCGTTTTCCTCTGAGATATGTTCGCTGGATAATGATCAAAATTATTACAATCGGAAAAAGATTAAAGGCTGAAGATAATTTCTTTAAAGTATCTCATTTTTAAAAAAATATCTTATCCACTTACAGATAACATACATGTACATATTTTTCAATCAATAATAGTCATTTAATAATGATGTGTTTTATAAAAATGATATCTCTTGAAATATTTTCATATTTTCAGAGAACAATACAACTCTTTAATATTCAATATAAAAATTGAATTTCAATATAAAAATTAATATTTAATATAAAAATTCTATTTTTCTTTTTTATGAATTATGCAATAATTGTATTATTAGATAAAATAATAAATTAGCGTTTGTGTAAACTTCTTTTTTTTTCTTTAATAATCTCTTAATTCCTATTCTAATCTTATACATTTCGTATTTCCTTTAACATTTCAGTTACAATAAAAAATAAAAACGATTAACACATAATAATAATCTTTAATAATCTCTTAATTTCTATTCTAATCTACATACATTTTATACTAATGTATCAATTTCTACTTTTGCGGAAATAATCAATCATTTCTAGAATCACGAGAATATTGGAAAAAAAGTATTTGAAAAATGTTTGCAACTATTAATATATTTCCATCGTTCATTACAATTTTTATAACTGTGAAATGAAGGCAATGATTCAAACCATTTTTATACAAACGTTCAATATTTTTTTAATACGTATTTCCTTTAACATTTCAGTTACAATAAAAAATAAAAACAATCAACACATAATAATAATCTTTAATAATTTCTTAAAAGTATTTTAAAAATTTTCACAACTATTAATATATTTCCATCGTTCATTACAATTTTTATAACTGTGAAATGAAGACAATGATTCATATCATTTTTATACAAACGTTCAATATTTTTTTAATGCGTATTTCCTTTAACATTTCAGTTACAATAAAAAATAAAAACGATCAACACATAGTAATAATCTTTAATAATTTCTTAAAAGTATTTTAAAAATTTTCACAACTATTAATATATTTCCATCGTTCATTACAATTTTTATAACTGTGAAATGAAGACAATGATTCATATCATTTTTATACAAACGTTCAATATTTTTTTAATGCGTATTTCCTTTAACATTTCAGTTACAATAAAAAATAAAGAAGATTACGATCTAACACACAATAATAATAAGATGTATAGTATATATTCAATACAGTAATACATAAGGCAAGGGGCAAAAACTTGAAAGCGCTTTCCTCATAAAGTCGAATTTGGCGGCCTTCCTTATCGACGCGAAATTCCATCCCCAAAATCTCACGCGTCGTCATTCCAGGAGAGACGTCGTAATACTCCGTTCGAGCTTCCGAAGAAGTGCACCCCGGCGACACGGGGGTATAATTCGTAGTTCCGGCAATATCCGCCAGAGCGGCGATCGTGCGGCCTCAACCCCCGCTCGCGCACCCTTTTCATCGCCCATCCCTTTTCGCCTCGGCAACCCCTTTTATGTCACGCGGCCCAGTATCCACGGGCATCCCCTCTGGCCCTATCCCGTTTTATCTTGACCTATCCGATTACCTATCCGGTGACTAGACCAAGTATCGACTTCCCGAAAAGCAGGTCCTTCCCTACGGGAACGCTCGCAACCCCTTTAAGCTCGTTCCCCCTATCTCGTTTTGCGAGCAGATTCTAATTCGGCGTTTCGCACTCAAGAATAAGACCCGATGACTTAATTCGTGAAACGCGTGTCTTCTCGCGTGGCCCGGCAGGAAGTGTACCAAACTCATTCGGCGAATCCGGGCTCGAGTTTCTTCGGACCTGGCAATCTTATTGATTGTCTTAGCTCTCCTGCCGTGACTCCTCTCTCTTTCTTTCTCCTTCCATCTCTCTTGCTCTCTCTTATTCTCTTTAACCCTTCGCTCTTGTCTTTCTCCTTCTTGTTGCTTACAATCCCCGTGCCGCCTACATCCCCTATCACCCATCTCTGCCCATCCTTTCTCTCTTATAAACCGACCTTCGGTATATATATATCTTTCTTTCTTGCTTTATCTATCTCCCTCTTCTACCATCACACCCTACATTGATGGCGAGCTATCGTTGACGACTAACGACCAGCGACTTACGTGTCCGAGCAGTTTCGATCCCACCGAAAAAAACCGAAGTGAGACACTACGTAACGTATGGGAGAAAGAGAGGATCGAGAGAAAGGACAGGAATAAAGAGAGATAACAAGGGTCGAAAGAGGAAGCGACGAGAGGGTAGTTGGACATGAACCCCCGACATTCTATTTAAAACCGTGCATGGTGATAGCAGAGAGAGAGAGAGCTTTGTTGAGCTAGCTAGCTAGATAGCTAATTTGGTAATTTACGAGCTTTTACCAAAAAGTTGGACACCTCGGGGATGGCTCCGCACTTTGACACGTGACCCACTTTTATTGAGTTACGTAATTGATCGCCCTGTGTCTGCTTCATGTTAGCGCGACCTCCCTTTTCTCCTCCACCCACATTGTGTCCACTTGTATAATCCTAACTTCTTCCCTTCCGTTTCTTGCGCGTTCTTTTCCACTAATACCTCGAAAAAATTCGAAAATGGTCTTATTATCTGCATTTCGAGGTAACATATGGTACTGCCGTGTATACCTTTTTCGAAAAAAAATGGGTGTATACTTTTTTCGAAAATGATGAAAGAAATTAAATAGTAGGGAATAACGGGCATGAAAAATGGTATAATCTATAAAAGCATTGTACTTTAATCTCTGTGTTGAATATATTTTCTCTTTATTCATTATTTTTGGGAATAAATGGAAGATTAATAGAACGGACAATAATTGGTAAGTTTAATATTATATGACATATAATCATAAAATAAACTTTCCAAGTATTGTCCACTCTATTAATCTTTCATTAGAGAATAAATGGAAGATTAATAGAATGGACACTAATTGGAAAGTTTATCCTATGATTATATGATATCATTATTAATAATTTATAAAATTTTCAAAGTTACAAAGTTGCGAAAACTGATAATTATGACGTCATTATTGATAATTTATAAAATTTTCAAAGTTGCAAATAGTAGATAATTATTGATAAGCCTTAATAATTATATTGAACACTATAAAAAAGTAAGTTAATTCGAAAAATTAAAAAGACACGCAATTGTTCTAAAAAATTCTAAGAATGTTAAATTTAACTATGTGTATTACTATTTATTGAATTAACTCACTCCTGCACGGTAAAAAACATTTTGTATTTCTGTTAAAATTTTTTCGTGTAAAAACTTTTGTGTTAAATTTTTAATATACTCTTATGTTAATGTAACATATTATCGTTGCGTTATTTTGATATTTCTGCGTTGAGTTAATATTCACCGTTTCTAAGAGTTAAAACAATACAATTAATATGTAAACGAATTTTTGATGAAATATGTTATATGTTAAAATGAACAGATAAGTTGTGTTATTTTTCTCTCTACAACAGTTTCCATATGTTAAATCGACATCTCTCTTCTGTTATTTATCATAAAAATGTAAGAATAACATTTTCTTTTAGTTAAATTTAACATTATAAATATGTGAATTTAACATAAACTTTATTTCCAGATAAAGTTTAAGTGTTACACTTTTGTGTTAATTTTTAAACATATTACTTGTATTATTTATTTACATACTCGCCTTCTGTTAAATTAACATTAAAATTAGAGTGGATAAATTGGGACATGTGAAATATGTTAAATTTAACACACAATTTTTTACTGTGTGCAGAATATTGATTAAACGATGTCAATAGGTACTCGATTGTGAAAGCTTAATTAGTTATTAAAGGCAAATTAGATCTCCACTTGAAGCCGGAGGAATTATCAAAATCTGAATAGTCTCGATAGCGCAAATGCCATCTCTGTTATCTACTCCTGTTCATTAATGACTGTCGTTATTAATGACAGGCGCTGCTGAGCCCGGGACGCATTGTTCGCGTTAAGCCGGGGGTGTCGTTTCCAGAATTTAGCGACATGCGATCGGAGACCCAGTTACTTGTTCCCGCGTGTTTCTCGTTCACGTGGGTCGAGCGATTGAGAACTCGTACCATTTTCGAATTATTTTACTCCGACAGTTATTTTTAGAGACTAGTTTTACAACCTTACAAGCGCGAGAGGGACACGTCGAAAAAATAATGGAATACGAGTAGCGACGAAAAGGAGTACGCCGCTAATTGTTATGCGTAAATCCGTTTTTATCGCGTGGAAATAATAAATTAACCGGACCGTCGATAATGGATTGCGTGCGTGCGGGTCTCTCTAGCATTAACTCTTTAAATATGTACGCGACGAAATCGCTAAAACCCTTCGTAGGGTATGCCTTTTGCCGCGATACCATCGGCGAACGCGAATTGTTATCGCATTCGCAGTACCCTAATTTATTTTCAACTTATTCACGTGCCTTACTTGAATACCCCTTTCACGATACTATCTTGGTGATAAACACGAATTGATTTATTAGCGATTCAATGAAAAAAAAAAAAAAAATTCCAACACTTGAAGTACAAGAACGCCAACGCATGAAAGATATTTTTCTCTATTTCTCACGTTGCATATTCTTGGTCGCGCACACTTTTTTTTTCACGATACTATCTTGGTGATAAACACGAATTGATTTATTAGCGATTCAATGAAAAAAAAAAAAAAAAATTCCAACACTTGAAGTACAAAAGCGCCAACACATGAAAGATATTTTTCTCTATTTCTCACGTTGCATATTCTTGGTCGCGCACACTTTTTTTTTCACGATACTATCTTGGTGATAAACACGAATTGATTTATTAGCGATTCAATGAAAAAAAAAAAAAAAAATTCCAACACTTGAAGTACAAAAGCGCCAACACATGAAAGATATTTTTCTCTATTTCTCACGTTGCATATTCTTGGTCGCGCACACTTTTTTTTTCTTTTTGAGGAAGCTATGAAATTCAAGGCGAAAAAGCGTCATGGAGTTTCTTGTTGCGTTGCACCCTCGCAGTTTCACAACAAAAAGATTGGCGCCAGCATGAATATGCATGCTCCCTAAAACTATTTCGGTTACTTTGGGGCTATTTAGAGGTACGGTATGTGAGGTGACGAGAAACGGCCGCGAGCGAATAGAGTATTTAACGGCGAGGGAAGATTGCAGAGCGTTATGCCGTGTTTGCCGACATAAATGACGAGGTTAATTGTCGCGATTATATCTTAGTATACGCTATTAATCTATTTGTGCGATATTAATGCGCTTGCACTCTGGCTTAGCGTACAAACTACGTGGCAACTTTTATGCGAGCTATTATTTAATGCCGCCCAGATTACCTGGAGGGTGCGAAAAAATCATACAAGTATTTATACAAATATATTTTTCATCCAAAATTTTTACATCAATCGTGTCGCTTGTTTGAAATAAGATTTCTAGAACGTCGAGATCGGCGATCTGATCGGGATTAAATGATGGGCGTTCGATCTAGTACGCGTAATAAAATTCTGTGGCGTCACAAAGACAGATTGTTGATAGATTTATTTCGTATTCGCTACTCGGACGTTCAATAACGTTTCACGTCACGTTTTCGAGGTGAAGTATCGTCGCGCGAAAACGAGAAATTTTTACGGTAACGATGTTTTTTTTTTTTTTTTTTTATAACGATAGCGAATGACAAATTATATTACTTAAATGTTTGACACGTTAGTTGCACGTACAGCAATATCTCTTTTCAGTAGAAATATTTTTTTGTTATTCTACATAACAGAACAAATATTTGTTACAGGTAAAAGTATCGCGCATTTGGATTTAAATTAACAATTTCAGAAAGATTTCTTGTCAAAGCTTTCTGAAACTGAAGCATGTAATTATTTTTTATACATTTATTTTATATATATTTTATATTATTATTTTTTATATATTTATTTTATAAATTGAAGCATGTAATTTTTGTATATTTATTATATTATATTTATAAAAATACACAAGAAAACGATTTATTACGAATGTATATAATGCATTTTGAAACAATTTTTTTACGCGAATATTTATGATTTCTATGCAACTTAAATGATGACAGATGATGGAGAATTATTGCTTTCCCGTGTATATCATCACTTTATTTTGGTAGATTGTTGTTTTTTGCTGTAGAAACGTCAGTCCCATAGCCGTTTGCGAAATCCACGAGTTTTTGTATGTTTTTGCGGTCGCCATAAATCAGAGTGAAACAAAATGAACTGTACGTAACACTCCGTTTCAATGGTCGGGTCGGATATCGTGTGGATATCGCGACGTGTGGAAGGCGCGAGTGAACTCGGCACGGGCCCAAAAATTAGCTGGCAGATCGGCTCCAAGGAACACAATTGTAATCGTTTCTGACCATATGTCGGCTACAGTTAGAAATCATCTCACACGTGCGTTCTACTTCCACCTTTACGCTCCGCGAACGGTGGAGCGCGTGTAATCGCGAATGATGTATGTAGTTTAATACGTGTTTACTTTGTCGACAGTCGAATTTTTGTCAGCAGTTTGAACGCGAAGTTTAACAGCGACATGGATGTGAAAGTCACTATTTTTCAAGATAAATATTTTTTTAGGTTTAATAGAGATATCGTTTTGATGAATTGAGCGAAACGATGGAAACAGGTTGATAATACATCAGACATATGTGCGACGATTTTGTCAAATTCCTAGATTATCGAAAAATTAGCCAGATCTATCTGACAGGATGATTAATAATGACGTAAAGCGTATAGCTTAATGCATGTTTATCGTCAACAGTCAGGAATCTGAACGCGAAATTTAACAGCTTGCGACACTGGTATGAAATATGTCCCTGCTATAACTATTTTTCGACGTAAATACATTTTTACGTTTAATAGAGATATCGTTTTGACGAATTGAGCGAAACCGTGGAAACATTTGTAGTAATATATCAAACGTCGATACGAGGATTTTGTAAAAAAATTTCTAGATTATGGAAAAATTAGGTGACAGAACGATTAATTAAAGTCCGAATGGAAGCGCGATAAAACCGCGTCGTGTCGAAAATGCATAATGGCGATTGAATTCGAGTGGGGTATCGCGACCTCGATATGATGTTCACGCGGCTTCCGCGTCGCGGAAGCAAATAAATCGAGGGTGGCGTCGCGAACACACCGAAGGTCGGAAGGTCGGAAGGGCGCGAGCCCGTTTCATTTCGCGATGCGAGATTCGCTCAATTACCAGGCCGCGGATAAATTACGAGTTTAACGCGACAGAAGCCGCCTGCGATCGGAAGCTATTCGGAACAGATCTATACGCGAACTAATTGGAATTTAAGCTCCAATCTTTCGTTTCGTCGATTTTTTCAGATTTATTTATAAACTGAATTGTAATGACGCACACGCAAAACCGAAAGTAAAATTTTTTAATATGTAATTATTAAGAAATTTTACTATTAATATAATTATTTAAAAATATTATTTAATATAATTTAAAAAAATTCTATTTAATATAATTATTAAAGAATACTATTTAATATAATTTTTAAAAATACTATTTAATATAATTTTAAATAATAGTATTTAATATAATTATTAAAAAATGTTATTATTAATATAATTATTAAAAAATACTATTTAATATAATTTAAAAAATACTATTTAACACAATTATTGAAAAATTTTACGATTAATATCAAACCTTGAAATATACTAATTTCAAAATTTCATAAAGAACTTTGACTTTTTGATCAATCCTAAAAAAAATCAGAATATTAAATTAAATATTTTTGCAAATACTCTAATTAAATCTTTTATTTTAGGATGATACTTGGGATTATAATAGAGAATTTAGGATTATAATATTTCGTATGTTTGACAGGCTAATTGTATATTGATTCCTTAATTAATTACGCTCGTTCTCGAAAATGATTTAGAATCGCGGAGATCATTCCATCACACGCCTGCCCTAATCGCGCTCGATTTAGTTCGTCGCTTTCGAAAGCTACGTGCGCGTTGTACAGGCACGCTTAAATCCGTATAAATACCTCGTGAATCTACCCATTAATCAGATTGACGATAGGAGCTCGACGCCTGAGTGATTTCCATCCCCCTCGCCATCCCCGGGGTGTTCCTTTTTTTTTCTTCTTCCGCGAGCCTCTCCATAGGATTGCCTCCAGCAGTCTGGCTTCAGAGGTCACTAGAAGGTGGCAGCACCTCGATTAAAATTCGACACGAACCTTCTGCGAGAATCCGATGTGTGCTGTGTCATGCTCCACTTATATATATATATATATATATATATATATATATATATATATATATACAGGGTGTCCCAAAAGTCCCGGACCGGTCGAATATTTCATAAACTATGCACTTTAGAAAGAAATGTTTCAGACAAAAGTTGTATGGCTTGAAGGGGGCCATCAGATAGTGGCAATGATTTGACATGGGAGAGTCATTTGAAAGTCACGTGAAGATCACCGTCAATTTCTTAAATGGAACTCCCGATTTTTTATTAAATATTCTGGTAGCTCACGTCGAGAGCTTTCCAAAACACTATAATTAAGTTAGTTTTCATGGAGTACTTTCCGAGTTATGAGGCTTGAAATCATTTCTTAATTTTACATAAACCGTAAAATATCTTATAAAATATTCATTTTTCGATTATCTTAATACTTTTATGTACAAAATAATGAGAGGAATCAATTGGTGTAAAGAAAAAACATAGTTGTTTTTACGAAAAAAATATGTAATTTGCAATTAACAATTACATTTTTTTTTAAACAACTATGTGTTTTCTTTACACCAATTGTTTCCTCTTATTATTTTGTACATAAAATTATTAAGGTAAGATAATCGAGAAATGAATATTTTACTAGATATTTTATGATTTATGCAAAATTAAGAAATGATTTCAAGCCTCATAAATATCGAAAAGTACTCAATGAAGAAATACTTTATTATAATGTTTTGGAAAGCTCTCGAGATAAGCTACACAAATATGTAATAAAAAATAGGGAGTTCCATTTAAGAAATTGACGGTGATCTTCACGTGACTTTCAAATGACTCTCCAAGGTCAAATCATTGCCACTGTCTGATGGCCCCCTTCAAGCCACACAACTTTTGTCTGAAACATTTCTTTCTAAAGTGCATAGTTTATGAAATATTCGACCGGTCCTGGACTTTTGGGACACCTTGTATATATGTCGCTGTACATGACATGTACATGTACCTAGGTATATGGCAGCAGTCGGGCTGCAAACGTATGATCCTCGTGGCACGAGCGAGTGCACAATTCATGTGTATAGGTGCGAAGTCGGGGAGAACTTGGCCTGCGTTTCGTGGATTGTGAGAGAAATATCGTTTAGCCGCCGACGAGAAGGGTTGAGAGTTTGGGGAGACGTGTGCGGAAGTCAATTCCGATCATCCCCGCTGCTTACGATGATGTTTTTAATGGCCGCTAACGAATCCTTGCAATTGCGCAGAGACTTGCTTCCTTCCGTTCTCTGATATTTTTCAATCAGTGATCCGGATCTTCGAAATTTCTCTCTCGCTCATGAGCGACGAAAAATAATCGCGTTGCCCATTTTATCGTCATTCATTATAGCTCTTTAAGGTTTCGATTATTAAATATTATTAAATATTTTTCTAAGCGCATTCTCTTTCACACGAGTAATTATAAGATTCTGTTGGAATAAAATCTAAATTTAAAATTAATCAAGAAACCTCTCGTGTTGTATGTAGGACATTCGTTCCTTCATTTCGAGGCAAAGAGCGAGCTTGGTCATTCTCCCGTTTGTTACTTTGCTGTTGAAAATAAATTTCGAATAGTATCTTGCAATTGTTCGGTAGATTTAAGCTACTTTCGCGGTGTAAAATGCCGAGTCGGTTGTTTCAGCCCGCGCATTTACGAGTCGCAGCCCGAATAATGTATAATCTTGTAAATTACTTTCTTGGATGCGGAACCGCGCATGTATCCTTTCCCCAAAAGAATCGTGCGGTTTTCTTTAATGCCGTCAGCAACGGGGCAGCAAAGATAAAGTTTATCTTCGCTGGCGAATTATTCGTGCAACCGCGAGAGACTGCTACATCAAGTAGTTTACGATTTTCACGGGCTTGCATGCTAACGATGCTCTCCATATGGTTTGTCATGAGCCTTACCTATAGAACAATGTAAACTTTACACTGTAAAGTTATTTAACCGTGGCTGACATTACACGTTTCGATGTTCGTTCACATAATTGAGTTTCCTTGTTCCACGCGTTGCAACTTTATAAAGTCCTCTGTGTAAATTAGCGGACTTAATTACGTTCATTCGTAAAAACATTATCTTGTCGAAGATTCGAATCAACGAGAAATTTATTCGTCTTACATATTTGACAATTTTATATAATATATATACACAGAAAAAAATAAGTGTCAAATCAAACTTGAACTAACGCATTCATTGTTTCGTATATACAGAACAATTTATAATCTTCTTAGAAAAATTTAATAATTTTAAATTTCAACAATATTAAAGTCTTATTTTATTATTTTATTATTCCATTATTTTATTATTTTATTATTTTATTATTTTATCATTTTATCATTTTATCATTTTATTATTTTATTATTTTATTATTTTATTATTTTATTATTTTATTATTTTATTATTTTATTATTTTGTTATTTTATTATTTTATTGTTTTATTATTTTATTATTTTATTATTTTATTATTTTATTATTTTATTATTATTATATTATTTTAATATTGTAATTGTCACCTCAAAAATATATAATTATTTAATTCTGCTTTAGGAAAATTATAATCGTTGATTTAAAAATGTTATTTTCTACCCAACATTGTTTCTTTTCTATTCAAGAAAATTAAATCTTAAATCGTGAGAATATATTTTTCTCGATTGAACTATAGAAAATGGCTTCATTCAAGTAAGCAATTATATTTTTCTTAAATTAACGCGATATAATCTCATTTCAAGATTTCCATGTTAACTATGTAACACTAAATATATTTTCAAAATAAGAATATCCTTTTTTTCTGTGTATATATATATATATACCCCATGCGCGTTATGCGTCATATAATTTCATTTTTTAATGCATTCCGCTTTGAGCCATGTGCGCGTCGTTACTTTGCCATTTTCCCCTTTCGAATCTAGACATATCGCGTTCAAGGTTACGCCTCGCATGCAAATACGCGATTACTTTGCGCAACTCTCGTCCATCTCTTCCGCCGCGAATTTATCGGCCCCGACGACAGAAGCGTTAGACGTACGAGCGTCGATTTGTCGACGATGAGAATTATTTGGCACAGCGCGAAGCGAATCCACGGAGAATAACGGACGATTATCTCGCGGGGTCGACGCAGAGCGACACTCGCCTCGCTTCTACAACGACAAAAAACGGATGATTCTCCCTCCGTACACCTTGACATTAATTTACATCCTCGGTAATCCTTAATTTACAACTCCAACGAGTTCTCCGGGGGTACGTTAGGTAACCAGCCAGCTAGGTAGGTAGGTAGGTAGGTAACGAACAGCACCATCGGTAGCTTCGCACAGAAATTGGCACGGTAGTGCACCCACACCGCCAAGCATAAAAGTGGTAAGTAGACGTAGGTGAGGAAGTCGCGGGAGAAAGATGGAGAGAGGGGACGTGAACGGGATGGCAGCGGATGGAAGAAAGCGGAGGAGGATGTGCGAGGGGGTTGGTGAGGGTGAGGATTCGACAGACACCGCGAGCAGAGATAGGGATAGGGGCTGTGGCTGGGGCCGGATAGTCGGACTTTACCGAGAGATAGATAGAGAGAAAAAGAAAGAAAGAGAGAGAGAGAGAGAGCGATCGCCCTCACAGCTCGTGGTGGTGGATGCCGGTGGTGCTGGTAGGGGCTGGTGGACTCCGGGACAGCCGTGGTGGGGACGAAGAGGGATGAAGAAGGGAGGAGAGCAGCGACGTGGAGGGTGGACGGAGGTCGAGAGTCGCGGGCTGCCTCACTCTGCGGCTCCCGCCGCTCGGGAGCAGACACGCGGGGCCAAAGACTAATTTGAACTATTTTATTAACAAAAACAATACATATTTGTAAATAACACTACTAACAACACGAAACAGCAACAACACATTTCTCCTATAAGGACTCTCTTTAAAACCTTACCTTACACCCGTAAGACAACCGCCTGTTGTAAAAAAAGAAAGAAGGGTAAAGAAAGGAAGGAAGACATACGTGGTGAACGAGAGCGCGTGGCCGTAGAGAGAGAAAGAGCGAGCGAGAGAGCTTGAGAGGAAGGGAGAGGGAGAGGGCGAGACGTGCAACGAGGTAATTTCCATTTCCGGTTTCTTTTTTCCGAAGGCAAACGTGTTTGCAACACACGCGCACACAAGCAGTACACAGTAAACAAGAAACAAGCTACAAAAGAACGATAGAAAAATCTATTTTCTCAAGTTATTCCTCGTTCGGACGGGTGCGCGACGCGAAGTGAAGAGGACTAGACGGAGATGTGAACGCGAGGAAGGGCGAGATATCGTAAAATAGCGCGCGTCGACTGCTACGGGACGGGATAATCGCATTTTAAGTTCCCTCTGTACTCTGTGTGACCCTTACATTATTTTGTCCCCCCGATGGGGACGGGTTCAGTGTTGTAACTTAGGATATAAGAAGACTAAAAAGAGCTCCGGAGCGCACAACAAAAAGGGAGAGCAAGGAGAGACTGGAATTCTGCGAGAAATAAGAAGATACAGATATATCGAGACAGAAAAAAAAAGAGTGTGTGGTAGTGACCGGAAACGCGCCCACATCAGGGAACGTTTATACGGAAACGAGAGGAGAGAATCCGGAGCAATCCGAGGCGCAATCAACAATCAAGGGAGGGAGGAGGAAGCGACGAGAGAAAGGAAGGTTCACGAAGAGAGGGATATAGCTCGTGTAGAAAAAAACAAAGGAGCTCCAATTTTTTATACTAGAGGAAGAATCTAACCAAAAAAGCGTAAGATAGAGAGAGAGAGGGGGAGAGAAGGAAAGTCAGGAAAAAGGAGGATCGATCCTGTTTGTGTTTCCGCGTGCACTTTCACGTGTATCCTTTCGCTACGAAGGACGAAACTGCGAGAACTTTAATCCTTGATCTCTTGGAAATCTGTCGTGCGAAGGGGATAAGAGACGATTGTCAGGGGATCCAGGGGACCGATCGCGGCACGTTTATGACACAGTTGATCGATATCCGGTCTGAAATCGCGTAATCCGACTCGCGTGCACGCTCCTTTGGGAGGATATGTCTTGCCGTTCCAGAGGGAGTCATCATTCGGGAGAGCAATCCTCGCAACGTCGATCCGAGTGCCGTTCTTGCGTCCTGGATCCCGCGACCAAGCTGATCAAGCTGTCCTGACGAAAAGAGGATAGTCCCCTCAGCTCGTCTCGATCGAAGAAGCGCGATCATCGGCAAACGGCCGTCATATCAGATACGCAATTGTCCACCAAGCACGTCACGGGGCCTCCGCGAAGAAGAGCCCGCTCAGGGATGCCCGCCAGGGCCCAGCTACGCTCCCGTCTCCCCTACGTTCAAGGACGATGACGATCGGCCACGGCGATCGGTAAGAACCGAGCAGCGCGAACACGCGCCACCACCACGGAGATGGCGGGCTACAATCATTCGAATCCACAGCGTGTCGTCTACCACGCGACCTACCCGACGCCCCTCGCCCCAAGTGAGTTTATCTGCTATTTATGCGCCCGATAGAGAACGCACTGAGAAAAAAATCTGGTTGCATTAATTAGAATTCTGGTAGATTCAACCAGTATGTCTGTTGGAAAATGAACGAACCAGAATTCTTGTAGGAATTATCAGATGAATCTGATAAATTTCTTCCTGTTAAATTTACTAAATTTTCTGGTTAATAATACTAAACTCCCCAGCACTAAGTCGTCTAAAGTTTTTTCCATCTAATTTCAAAAGTCTGTTTAATATTTTCAATTCCAACAAGATTATTGGATAAATTCAATCCAGATTGTTGAATAAATTATTTTAAATTCAGTTTGTTAAAAATTAAACTGATAAACAGTGATGCAAGAAAAAAATGCAGAAACACACACAATCAGAGAGCTAGCATCCTCTTTCTGGCACTATTGCTAGTAAGAGAAAAAAAATATACTAAGAAAAAAATCTGGTTGCATTAATTAGAATTCTGGTTGATTCAACCAGTATGTCTGTTGGAAAATGGACGAACCAGAATTCTTGTAGGAATTATCAGATGAATCTGATTAATTTCTTCCTGTTAAATTTATCAAATTTTCTGATTAATAATACTAAACTCCCCAGCATCAAGTTGTCTAAAATTTTTTACATCTAATCTCAAAAGTCTGTTTAATATTCTGAATTCTAACAAGATTATTGGATAAATTCAATCCAGATTTGAATAAGTTATTTTAAATTCAGTTTGTTAAAAATTAAACTGATAAACAGTAATGCAAGAAGAGGATGCAGCTCAAACACACACTATCAGAGAGCTAGCGTCCTCTTTCTGGCACTACTGCTCGTAAGAGAAAAAAAATACACTCAGAAAAAATCTGGTTGCATTAATTAAAATTCTGGTCGATTCAACCAGTATGTCTGTTGGAAAATGGACGAAATAGAATTCTTGTAGAAATTACCAAATGAATCTGATTAATTTCTTCCTGTTAAATTTACCAAATTTTCTGGTTAATAATAACTAAACTTCCCAGCACCAAGTCGTCTAAAGTTTTTTCCATCTCATTTCAAAAGTCTGTTTAATATTTTGAATTCCAACAAGATTATTGGATAAATTCAATCCAGATTTGAATAAATTATTTTAAATTCAGTTTGTTAAAAATTAAACTGATAAACAGTAATGCAAGAAGAGGATGCAGCTCAAACACACACTATCAGAGAGCTAGCGTCCTTTTTTGGCACTATTGCTCGTAGAGAAAAAAAATATACTTTGGACTTAATGTTAATACTAGTTCTTTATATACATTTTATGGCAAATATTGAATACGAGTTAAGTTAAGAGTGGCTTGCCGCCTAGCGGCAAGCAAAGAAATTAATGTAACAAGAAATTTTATAGATCCAACCAGAAAATATTAACCAAATGCTTATAGTAAAATTTAACGTTCTATAAAAAATATAGATATTATAAAAAATCGAGTCTTATCATGATAACTAGAAATTCTTGTTTGATTTAACCAAAATGCTTTCAATCATATACATCTTGTTGGTACAATCAAACGATTTTTCTCAGTGCGACAATACGCTGAACGCTTGTCATAGTCCTGGATTTATCATTGAGAATTGTGCGGAATTTATTTTAAATATCATTATTGAAATATAATAGATTGCATGAGAGAATTTGAGAATTACTTCAAGTGTCTTTCATTTGGTTATCTAGGGGAAATTAAATTTGTAAGATTTTAAAGAAGTAAATCTCTTCTTTACTTTTGTTTTCTTCTTCTCAATTTAATCGTTAATCGTTTGTTTAAATTTATTGAATAAAATCTACTAATTGATGTCAAAGAAATTTTATTTTAATTTGTGAAAATAATTTTTCTTATAGATTTATATTGTAGAAAAATTCTGTATACGAGTTTAAATTCCTTTGATAATTCGATATTTATGAATCAATTATTAAGTTTTTATATTCATAATGTTCGTATTGTTCTTTCATGTATTATTCTGACAAAATAGCTTAAAAAATGTACGAAATTATGATGTGAATTATTTATACTGCGGTGAAATATTTACACTTGCAGTGTAACGAAACTTAACTAAGTAACGTCATGACGTTAAAAAAGTTTGAAGCAAATAGATATCATTTCGCTATGAAATCTAGGAGACCACGGCGACTGCACTTAAGTATCGTACTTATGATTGAAAGTTTAGTTAATGGCGCCTAGTTTCGGCAAGTTTGGCGAATCGATGAATATTGCATAGGCTATAAATGGCCGAAAACTAAGCGAGTCGTTAGATAAATGTTTGATTTTCTTAGATAATTTTCTTGCTAACTCCGAATAGGAATTCCCGGCGAACGTTTCGCTGAGGACGAAACTTAGTCGAAACTAAGTTAAAATACAGCAATTTACGTCTATGGAAAAAAAACTATCGTTGAAATAAGCCACTGGACAGACGTACGCTCGTCGATTCGACGAATGGATTTTGAATCGGGCGGAAAGATTTTAACGAATTTTTTCACGTGAGAAAAGTGCACTTGAGCGATGAATCTATTCGTGCAGGTAATTAAAGCATAACAAGGTTACTGTGTAAATTATGACCATAAAAAACTTTCCGATCGCGATCGCGGCTTAAGTTTACATATGACACAATTTCTGCCTTTGCAGAAAAATACAGCGAGCCGTATTTGCCCTCATTTGTGCCGCTATTTTTTCCCTGCTTTAGTTTCCGCGAAGATACACGCTTCTTCCGGAGGCGCAAAAGTTGCATCAAAGACCGCGTTAGGCAATAAATTGATATTATTTTTACGATAGCTTCTAGTATTTTCAATTTCGTGTAATGCATCGCGTAAAACGTAGAAAGGATGTTTGGTTACAACGGCAGATTTATACCACGTTTCATATTTATCTCGTAAAAGATTTGAGAACACACGATGCATGATATTGCAGATATATCATATTGACTGGCGAGGAAGCGCAGATGTCTCCTATGCGTAATATCAATAATATCGAGAGGAAATGCAAGCTGCGAAACGCGAGCATTTTGTCAAGCGAATAGCAACTCGCTTGATACCTCGATATAGAATTCCGGAGATTCCAATAATTCAAGAATACGAGTACAATGCATACATTCTAATTTTATGATATTTGTCAGAGTGGCGCGTTATTTTCCCCCTGCTTAAAATCTACCGTAAAATAACTTTTATCCTACAGCATGAATTCTTATTTAGAAAGGAGATGTAAATCTTTACTCCAAATTATTAAACGTCTCTTCTTTTAAATATTATTCTTTTAAAAATAAATTCCTATAGCATTTTTGTAAAATAAATTTTATAAATTATTTCCATATTTTTTAAACACACGTTATATTCATATGTATTTCCTTTTATTAAATTACGATGTATTTAAACGTTTCCTTTTTTAAATATTCTGGAAAAATTCTTCATAGCATTCTCGTAAAACAAATGTTATAAACTATTTATATTACATACGTAATTAATTCTTTTTAACGATATTAAATAAATTTCTTTCATTATTGCTCCCTTTAGGAGAGCTCTAACTTATCGCTCTGACGGTTGTTATTTTTTTGTAACAAACTATTCTTTAGTTTTTTCTGCATAGGAAAGAGAATGCTTCTCGAGGGTATTTAAAAAAGTAAATTGTACAAATAGCGTGCAAAAATTCCTTCGGTAAAGGAATCTTTATGCCGTCGAGTTTTTGCATTCTAACGCTAGTAGGTAACTCCAACGGCGTTCGTGGAAGGTGCAATCTATTGCGAATGCTATTTTATGGCGAGCGACGACGGAATATACATAGCTGGGTAGATCGATGGAGCTTTTCGATCGGTTGTGTATAAACAGAGCTAATGACACATGCACGTAATGTTGAAGTTGCCGAGTGTGAGCGGGCAGCCGCTAATGCTCATTGCTCATGGCACAATAACGATCCGCTTATCGATCCGTAGTAAAATTGTCACGATTGATCAACACGCACGTCAACGGCATAAATTTAAACTCTTCCCCCCCCCCCCCGTGAAGTAATGTAACGGGTAATACTGAACAAATCGCTACTGAAATTTATGTTTTCTACGATCCCACATTTTCTCCCCGGCGAGAACAGCTATTAATTGAGATAATTTATCACGCAGACGGCGACCCGATAAAGCTTCCTGAAAATCTGGAAACCTTGCCGCGAGCTGAACACTTTCCAACTCAGAGGCATCGATGGAACACCAATGAGGTAAGTCGCTCATACTCGCTTATATTCGTTAGACACGAATATATTAAATTCGCGGGTCAATAGAAAACACACGTAACCCAAATACTCGAAAAGACCCAACGATGTGTGTCATTTCTCGATTACACGACACTTTTCAACTGCAATTTCGGGCGATGCACACAATTGACGACAATTGGTGGATAACATCAAGAGATGTGTTGAGGGTATACAGAGTGTCTCAAACTTAACGAATCAGCCGTTAATGGTAGATTCCTGAGATCATTTAGAAACGAAAATCTTCATACCAAAATGTTGAGAAAGATGTAGTTTCGACGCTACAAAAGATTAAAAATTACCAATCGGCGCGTTACGTTCTCCTGTGCTCAGGGACATAACGCAAGAGACCCGCGTATAATGCGATAATATCGATATCGATAAAAGGATCAATATAAAATAAAAAATAAAATTTTGCGATTGTGTCTTCGATGCGACAGTAGTCAGTAATTTGACCATTTTTATGAAGTCTTCCTCATTTTGGTATTAGAATTTTCGTCTCCAAATGACCTTAGGAGTCTATCAACAGCTGATTCGTTAAGTCCAGGACACCCTGTATACGAAATAGAACTTAAATAATATTTTCAAAATTAGAAAACTATCAAAGGAGAGAAAGAAAGGCAAAGGAAAAATCTCCTATTAAATAATATCTAAATATTTGTGTGCCTGACATTTCCCCTGATGGGTATCTAAACGTTTGCTCCACTATATCGAGCGTCCAACTATTTAACAAACAGTCTGCTAACTCGGATCACTATCAGACGATAATCCAGACATGTAATCCTCGGAATTTAACAACGGGCTACATTCCGGAACGAATCGGGGCCAAAGTATTAATAATGCATCTTACATACGAATGCACTCGCGTTCTGGCTCTCTAGAGTGCATCCCTCTCTCTTTGTGGGCGCGTGGCCCGGCTGTGGATTCCGGCTTTAGCGAACCGATCTGTAATTCCGGAATTCCGATGGATCCGTCCTTTTTTTCCGGCGTAAATTTTATCGCGATCTCGCCGGATATATATATTTACACAAGGCTGCGAGAAGTAAATAACGTGCTCCCGTTCATGTTGGTTCGTGGCGCGAAAGGATAGTTGCAGTCAATGCAGCCCCCGCTCGTGTGCAGCGTCCAGGAACGTCATTAGAGACGAGATTGCTCCACTGCTGTGGCAACAAAATCTTGCGAAATTTCATATGTAAATTGTAACGATAATTTTAATGGGTTCTTTGTTGAATTTGAAGTCAATTTTTCAATTTTAAACCGTCAATAATTAATTAATTGTGATATATAAATTGTAACGTTAATTTTAATGACGAGTTCTTTGTTGAATTTGAAGTGAATTTTTCAATTTTAAACATCAAACCGTCAATAATTAATTAATTGTGATATATTAAGGATGTTTTGTACCTGTTTTCAAAATATTGAAGAGAATGTTCAAAATATTGATGAGAATTTAATGAAAATTGTACAGAATGTCCTTACATATGTTTAGAATTTTTAAATCGATTTATTAAAGCGTTCACAAATTATAAGGATTTTAATTTGCACCGAATTAATATATGTTCTTATGGGAAACGTATAACCACGTCGACTCAAATGACAAAAATACATGGAAATAATATTCAGAATTTGTTGAAAATTTGCAAAAGTTTAGATACAGAGGAAATATTTGGTCAAATAATATTATACAAGTACTAACTGATTAAAAAGATATTAAATACAATTCAGTGAAGTTAGCCATGTATCTGTCACAAGGCGAAATTCTCTGCCAAAAGTTAATCATTTCGATTAAGGATGTTTTGTACCTATTTTCAAAATATTGAGAATTTAATGAAAATTGTACAGAATGTCCTTACATATGTTTAGAATCTTCAGTACAATTTTTAAATCGATTCACTAAGGCGTTCACAAGTTATAAAGATTTTAATTTGCATCGAATTAACATGTTCTTATGGGAAACGTATAACTATGTTGATTCAAATGACAAAAACACATGGAAATAATATTCAGAATTTGTTTCAAATTTGCAAAAGTTTAGATATAGAGGAAATATTTGGTCAAATAATATTACACAAGTACTAACTGGTTAAAAAGATATTAAATACAATTCAATGAAGTTAGCCATGTATCTGTCACAAGACGAAATTCTCTGCCAAAAGTAAATCATTTCGATTAACAAAATTCAGAATATTTCAGTAAAAACACAATAAATATTTAAAAATACATCTCTGCACTGTAGCTAAGATCAAATTGTAATATTCCACGCAATTTCTTATACTCAAAATGAATATTCGTCAATATTGATTTTCAGCTACTTTTTGCAGGGCTTGCACAAAACATCTTTAAGTTGTATAAAAAAATTAAAAATCGGAGTTATATATATATATATAAATTATAAAATATTTTTTTATATTATATTTATATTAATATTACATTTATATTATATTTCTATTATATTTATATTCATATTATATTTATATATATATATTATATATTGATCGCATTGATCTTGAAGATTTTACCGAATTGCTTGAAAGATCGCGAGCAGGGGGGTGCTATTTCAGCGTTTCGCCCAAGAGGACGAAATTCCTGGTCACGATCCTGGCGACGTCGATGTGTGCAGCGGCGCGGTCCCGGTGCCGGTGTGTGCAGCAGGGGGTGCACGTGCCGCACACACACCCTCGCACGTTGCACACATAGACAGCTTGCACCGATGCCAGTCCACACCGCTACACTCTGACCCAGGTCGGTCGGCCTCCGATCAATAGCTGGAGCCAGCGAGGAGAGCTCGCAGCCGGCGGCGCTGAGCTTTTCAGTATCGTCGAACCGAACTCAATTGCGATTTCCCCGCGTCCGCTCGACGCGACGACGACTATCATTGTAAACGATAAGTCGACCGTTCCTTCCTCGCCTCCCCCGCTTCCCCCGGTTTCCACCCCCTCGTCCTCCTCGTCGGTCCACTCCGCGCCGCTTACCTTCCCGGACCGTCCTCCCTCCGGTAAGTACCGGAAATTAAAAGTTCCTGGAAGGAGAGAGAGTCGTCGACACCGCCTTCTCGAAGAGCGTCCTCCTAGTGACAAGGCGGGGATGCTTCTTCTCCATCTCCCTCCAGCCCCTCCTGCGCCCGCGATATCCTGTTTTCCGCTCTCCATTGTTCCTCGGTAGTCTATTTTCTTCTCGCTGCTCCCGATGCGCTCGCCCATCTTTCGAGGAGCGAAAATTGGCCCCTCTCTATCTGGAATCTATTAAATTTCAACGCGATGGTCCGCGACGAGAGGGAGAAGGGCGGATATTTAAATGCAATATTTAAAGGCGCGCGAGACGAACGTGCCACCGTGTGCATCGCTAATAAGGTCAACGCAGATGGGACGAGTACTGTCACGATGCTCGCCTTATTCGATACCTATACCGTTATCAAGTCGTCGGAAGTCCTTCGAGAATTATCGATTGCGCGAATCAACAAATTTGAGCTTCGTTGAAGAACAGAAATCACGCAAAGTGATTTATACTAATGTTGATACGTCCTCCGAAAATAGAACTGACAACTTTTTATCCTCCGATCGACTATTTATATGATCATTGATTAAATATATTTTATACGACGGCACGTCAATGTCATGGAACGAAACTTTGTTCTCTTCTTCTCGTAAACATCTATCTTTTTCAAGTTTTGGACATATTTACGTACACTTCTTTTATCTCTCTCTCTCTCTCTCTCCACAAAATTATAAAAGAATTTATAAATTTTCCAAGTAGAATTTAAAGAGCTCTCTCTCTTCGTTCTAAATTTAATTTATCAATAATATTTTCAATAATATTATCAATAATACACGGTAAAAAACATTTTGTATTTCTGTTAAAATTTTCTCGTGTAAAAATTTTTGTGTTACATTTTTATATATATCTCTCTCTCCATAAAATTATAAAAGAATTTATAAATTTTCAAAGTAGAATTTAAAGAGCTCTCTCTCTCTCTCTTCGTTCTAAATTTAATTTATCAATAATATTTTCAATAATATTATCAATAATACACGGTAAAAAACATTTTGTATTTCTGTTAAAATTTTCTCGTGTAAAAATTTGTGTGTTACATTTTCATATATCTCTCTCTCTCCATAAAATTATAAAAGAATTTATAAATTTTCCAAGTAGAATTTAAAAAGCTCTCTCTCTCTCTTCGTTCTAAATTTAATTTATCAATAATATTTTCAATAATATTATCAATAATACACGGTAAAAAACATTTTGTATTTCTGTTAAAATTTTCTCGTGTAAAAATTTGTGTGTTACATTTTCATATATCTCTCTCTCTCCATAAAATTATAAAAGAATTTATAAATTTTCCAAGTAGAATTTAAAGAGCTCTCTCTCTCTCTTCGTTCTAATTTCGTTTTAATTTATCAATAATATTTTCAATAATATTATCAATAATATACGGTAAAAAACATTTTGTATTTCTGTTAAAATTTTCTCGTGTAAAAAATTTGTGTTAAATTTTTTACATACTCTTATGTTAATGTAACGTATTATCGTTGAATTATTTTGACATTTCTGCGTTGAGTTAATTTTCACCGTTTCTAAGAATTAAAAGAACACAATTAATATGTAAATGCACGAATTTTTGATGAAATATGTTATATGTTAAAATGAACAGATAAGTTGTGTTATTTTTCTCTCTATAAGTACAGTTTCCATATATTAGATCAACATATCTCTTCTGTTATTTCATATTCATCATAAAAATGTCATCATAAAAATGTTATCATAAAAATGTAAGAATAACATTTTCTTTTAATTAAATTCAACATTATAAATATATTAATTTAACATAAACTTTATTTCCAGATAAGTGTCACACTTTTGTATTAATTTTTAAACATATTCCTTGTATTATTTATTTACATACTCGCCTTCTGTTAAAATAACATTAAAATTAGAGTGGATAAATTGGGACATGTGAAATATGTTAAATTTAACACAAAATTTTTTACTGTGTATTCCAAATTTAATTTATCAATAATAAATTTAATTGATCAATCGCTTGATATTTTTCTCTAAATGTCTATCGATCGCATTCTCCGACATCGTGTCATCGGGTAGCGCGAATTCTCGGGCATAAGTTTGCCGCACATATGTCTGGCAGAAAAAAAAGAAGAATATACACATTCGTCCACATCCAACATCTGAAGTTCTTCCATCTTTTTTTCCGTCTAGATTCCCCGCATTAAATCGGCGCGGCGCGAGTTCAATCTTATTTACATTTGTCAACGTCCCGGGACGACGTTATCCCGCGACACTCCGGGATTTATGGAAGCACTCAGAGCCCGGTCGATTCATTTTGCGGGAAACCGGCTGAAACCGTGGAAGAAGTTCGCGGACAGGTAACGGAGTAAATTCCCCGGGAAAGTTTATAAATCCCTTGTGCACATAGTGCGCCTTGTCCGGGGTAAAATGCCGCCGCTTCCGGGAGATTCCTCCTTCAGTGATCTTGTTTTCTCCCCTTGTAACTTCGCCCACTTGCCTCGCCTCTTCGTCATGTCTACGAGCTTCCGCGAGGCATTTTTCACGCGAGTTTCCGACGAGCGTGCGATGATCGTAAGTGGATCTCGCGATCTTTCTCACGTCGAGCCCTCTCACGAGCGTCTGACTCGGCGATCAAAGTGTCCCAAGGATGCCAGTGATTTATTTATCGCGCGCTAGTTGTAAGAGGCGCGTTGTTCGCTGCTCGTTCGACTGGAAATCACTTTGAAAGCAGGCATATAAAGCGCGAATTAAAGTAATAACTGCGGCCCTCAAGGTTGCCTTTACACGCACGTTTCACGATTCGTTTGTCGTGCTTATCTCGATAGGTGCAGACATTAAATGCGATAGATTAATGCTTCCGCGTATACTTTATTAAACTCGTTTGCAATAGAGATGTCGTCTTTAAAAGTTGCGTGATCGCGATAAATATCCTCGCTGGAAAAAGGATCTTTAATATTTGAAAAATTATTTTCCATCATTTAGCAAATTCGATACATATGCATATGTATGGAATTTTATGTGTGTATTATTATATATTTACTACTCATATATTTTTACATGTTTATGAACAATATTTCATCGCAACGCGTTAGAATTCTTATATTGTTGATTACTTTCGCAATAAATTTCGTTACGCGTAGAATATTTCTCTCCTATTTTTTTCATTTCAACGCCAATAATTTTCAAGATTTCTGACATGCCTTTCCGTTCTTATTACCGTCGCCTGATGAAATCCCATTTGTACCGAAACGGGGCAATGTTGAATGCATACGAGGAACTATTACAGTAATATGTTTTAACACATACACGCATTTTATGTTTTCAGCACTCGTATATTGTATCTTTATACATATATTAAATAATCTTCCCTATATATTGCAGAGGATAAAAGTCCCCTAAATTATCAGGCATCCTAATTTAATGTTATAAATACGTGCAAATTGTAGTTGCTTATTTAATAAATTTGCGAGCTCTTGTTAGCTCCCTTCTGTGGAAAATATTTGCAATTACATTATAAATTTATAAATATTTTTTTATATTAAATTAAAATAGAGTAAATACATTATCTTAAAATCAACATTTTTAACACACAAAAAATTAAATACAATATATCAATCTAAAAATCCAATGTATCACTTTTTTGCTGCGAAGAAGTAACTTAAGAATTTTATAACGAAAGAAAGGGTTTTAGATCAATTCGTGATATATTTCCGACTTTATCGCTTTCCGAGTACATCAGACTAAATTAATCGATGATAGGAATGATACGGTTTATCTGTAAATGTATCTCGAGACTCAAGATTGCTCTGAAAACAACGCTTTAGTTTGCTTATTGATTTCCGATTGCACGCGAGAATGGAAACACGGTCACTAATCGCTTAGATTCGCAAAGGTATATCGCGATGGCAGTCGTTATAATTAAACACCGCTTTAAACCGTTTGTCGTGTACCTTTTAATTAAAAGACATTTCCGAGGAAACCCGTTATCCGAATATATCGCGTAGTTTTTGTTAATTATAGTTATTTAAATACAGTTTTATTATTAAAGTCACGATGAATTTAAGATAACTTCAGTATACGTATATTTATTAGATATTTAATCACATGTATATATGACTATTTAAAAATAAAGTAATTAAAATACGAAGTAAAAAGAAAATTGCACTTATAGTTTTATATAATTTTATTAATTTAAATCTTTCAGAAGTTAAGAGCTTGTATAAAATCTTGTTGCCATTTTTTACTCTATTGTGCAATATATGTTAAAAATTTTTTATTAATATTACTTTTTATTAATATTATTTTATTAATATCTCAATAATTCAAAATATAGTCGTGAATATAAATATGATAAAAAGAATCATGCCGAAAAATAACCTTGGAGAGAATGAAGTAAAGACCGAATAAATAAGTCGTGACTTCGAATAGATTCGCTGATCCGGAAAGCTCGGAAAAACCGTAATAATGTAGATACACGTGCACACATACTCACACATATTGCCGTCTAAAATTGCATTGCCCTCGATTCACAAAATCGTTTCATTGAGAATAGAGGCATGGCGTCGTATCCGGAGTGCATCTCAGAAATAGTATACAGGGGCGCGTTTCACATCGATATCTTGGAATAGTTTCCCCTGTCATCTCGGAAAAATTAACCAATTTCCTAGGTTCTTTGTGCGACGCTGAATAGTCGCGGTGATACAATGTAATCGCAGTCGATTCAACGCCGTAGACAGCATCGATATTTCATTGTTGTTCTCTCAATTGCCGATGCCGTTCAACAATAATGATAATGATTACGAATAGCAATTAATCTGCAATAATGCGATTATTAATCTCCCGTTAAATACTGTTGCTGCGTACAATTTCCTACGCAAATGAGAAATTTGGAAAACAAAATTGTTATTTCAAAATTTTTAGAAACAAAAATTAACTATTTACATATTTTTTAGAAACAAATTTGTAAATAATTGTCTTATTTTTAAAAAAATTTGAAATAACACAACTTTATTCTTCAAATTTTTTGCGTGTTGTTTCAATTGTTACTTCAAAATTTTTATAAACAAAAATTAACTATTTACATATTTTTTAGAAACAAATATGTAAATAATTGTCTTATTTTTAAAAAATTTTGTGAAATAACACAACACACACACTTTATTCTTTAAATTTTTTGCGTAGCAAATATTAACTATTACATATTACATATAAACTATTACTATTACATATAAATATTAACCATTTACATATATATATTATTAATAATTAATAAAAATAAATGTGTATGGAATAAATAATCTTAAATGAATGATGATGAAGATGTTTATATTAATAATTTTAATGACAAAAATATTTTGTTTTTATTTATTCTTATTTATGAAACGCTATTATAGATCTCTTTGAGAGATAAATTTGAAATAAATAAAAAGAATATATGTCTTTTGGCGAAATATTAAATATATATGTATTGTCGAAATCGAAATATTTATTTTTTAATTGAAAAGTTTGCTTTTATTTAAGGTTTTCTCTGTTGAAAGAGACGATTTATCGACAGAATTCCGATATTCGCGGGCGTGAATTACGAACGTAGAAAGGACGCACCATGTTCGTTCCCCGGCGACGGAAGGAGACTCGATTTATCGCTCCTTTTGCATTCGTAAATCAGGGAGAATACATCTCTTCCGGTAACACATGAGACAGAAAGTGTTACGTTTATGTACCCGTTAAGCTAGGAATTCATTGCCGTTTTCTTTCATCGTATTTCTGAAAATCAATAATTTTTGCTTAATGATCCTACGGTCCTCTCTTTTGTCTACTATGAAAGATATTAATACTTGACGTATAATTAATCAAAGTCGAAATCTTCGTATTAATTAGTTTTTGAAAAATGATAGATAATGATTAAATATTAGAACAAAAATAAGGAAGTAGAAATAAAGATTTTAGGTAAAAGAATAATTTATATTAACAGAAAACATATATTTTTTGCAATATTTTGATGTGATATTTTCATAGTGACGTACGGATTTTATAGCGATTTTGTTAAAATAACATTCATTATTTATTTACGCAAACAAATTATTAAAATTTGTGCAATCCTTAAATTTGCGCACGTTTACAACACAAGTATTTGTGTAAAAGGCCGCTTTTTCCGAGAGCTAATTTCTCTGTCGTCGTAATTCGTAATCGATAATCGCGTTTATATTTTATGAGTTTCTTTTGTCACGTATGCATATGTGAGAATATCATAAGCTAAAATATTCCATGCGCTGCTTGACCTATTTCACGACCACAAAACGCAACACACACCGGAAAATATACAAGTGCGCACCGGAATTTGCAAGGAATCTCACAGAATTTATTATTAACGGACCATATGTTCCTCGAGTATTATTATGCGAAAAATCTTGTTGGAAAAATAGGAGATATTACATTATCAGAAAGAACCTCTGACTTTTATCATCACGTACGATATTAATGCTAAATGATCGTCTTAATCAAATTTAAGCACTACATTTACGATTTATGTGTAATTTATAACTAAATTCGGATTATTATATTTATCTACAATTCGGAATTTTATTTATCTATAATTTTATACGTCGCATAAAAAATCATGCATAATGTAAAGAGATATTTGAGAAAATAAAATATTTATATACATAAAATATATACTAAGGCATCATATCAGAGAAGCACGATACAAAATTATAAATAGATTTCTATCTTGAATTTTGTCGCGTATAAGTGGACTTAAAATACATATATTACATAAAATTAAGATATATCTTTCGGGTTTTAAAAATACATAATTAATATTGAGATCGCATTTAATGTTAAGGTAAAAAAGAAACTAGTTTGTAGTTCTGACAAATTAATTCTTGCATCATATAATACAATCATATATTATTATGGCAAATATAAATAATACACTGCTTCTGAATAAACAAACAACATATTAATTCTTGCATCATATAATACAATCATATATTATTATGGCAAATATAAATAATACACTGCTGTAATTCTGAATAAACAAACAACATATTTATATCTTGGAAATCATGTTTTCCGATAAAAAGAAAAATAACATCCCGACAAACGATGCACTGTAGGCACGTTAACATGTGATGTATGGCATTAATCGACGTATGAGCAAAGTCCGCGCGTGAGCTCGTGATAGAGCTCGCCTGGTAGCTTAACCTAATTTTTGCCCGGACACCCTCCGCGATTAATCAAGGCAAATGGACGTAACGGCATGCGGGGAAGTTGTAACGAAGGGATGCATGAATGCTCGGTAAAGCCGAGGTCGCGCGAGTTTTGGTCTCCGTTGGCGTACGACGTACATTGGTGGCACGAGGCATCCTCGCCAGAATGCAAATGATCAATTAACCAGTTGTAAATCACTACAACGTGGGGGCTTTATCTAGGCCCGCTGTCGGTAGCCGGCCCGTCTAATGGCCGCGAAGTCATCATCGGTCTCCCACACATCCTATTTTCATACGCTTTCTCCTCGACAGATCTCGCTATATAAAGTGCCCCAGAATAGATAATGTAATCGAAAAAAAAGGAGAAACTTCCTTACACGCCTCATTTTCATTTCGCTGAAATAACCCTTGCTTATTTGATTTATTACGTGTGTCTTATTGATTTCATGTATTATTACACCCCCTTGAATGATAACAATTCTCTTTCGCTAAATAATCATTCCACAGGCCTGCAAAAAAGGGGGTCAAAATTTCTTTTTAAGATGCAATAGTGATTTTGAACGTAATTTTGTGCGCTGAATCCGAATCTGGCCGCTGAATTTGCGTAGCACGTCAGGTTTTTGAGTTATTTGTAGTTGAATAGCTCAATCGCTATTTTGGCCAATTTCATGAATTTATTGTGAGTAAATCAAATTTTTGGAAATATTTCTGTCAATGGCATCGTATAGTACTCACTTTCATCTTTCGAATCCACTTTCGATTATCGCCGCACGACTTTTTTTCGCTCAGATATACAAGTTATAAGACTGATCATGCATAGGGATTTAATAAGCCATTCTAAATCAATCGTGCCACCTCTCTATCTCACTACGAATCAAAATATCTTAAGGGCATAAAATAAATAAATAAAGAATAATAACTCATTTTTATTATTTTTTTTTATCAATCGCTATTTCCATTTTTTATTTAAATCAAATTTTTAAATATTTTCTGTACTGTCAATGCATCGTTATACTCACTTCACTTCGAATCACTTTCGAATCGCGCACACTTTTTCCTCAGATATACAGTTATAAATATCATGCATAATTAAAAGCATTAAATCAATCGTCCACCTCTATTCATACGAACAAAAAAAAAAAAAATACATTTAAAACTTCGTCACCTTAAAAAAAATGGCGCATCAATATGGCGAATAGAATCACAATAAAGAGGCATAAAATTTAGAAAAATTTATCAAAATGTGTAACAACTGTATTAGACATTTCTTTACAATATTTTTTTGGCCAACCGAACCTGACATATGTCAGTCTTTTCAACTTTCAACATCATGGATCTACCATGTCTATATAAATTTTCTTTAACGTAAATTTTCTTACAACGTCATGCTTATATATCTCAGCGAAGAAAAAATCGTGCGGCGGTAATCGAAAGTGGATTTGAAAGGCGAAAGTGAGTATTATACGATGCCATTGGCAGAAATATTTCAAAAAATTTGGTTTCCTCGCAATAAATTCATGAAATTGCCAAAATAACGATTTTTGAGCCATTCAATTACAAATTACTCAAAAACGTGACGTGCTACGCAAATTCGGCGGCCAGATTCGAATTCAGCTCACAAAATTACGTCGGAAGTCACTATTGCATCTTAAAAAAAAACCTCGCAGGCCTGTGTTCTTTACGAGTTGAAGGTATAACGCGTGAGAGCAGTAAAATTATACCATTTTCTCAGCATTATTATAATAGCAGTACTATTACTATTATTATTACCGTTATTACCGTTATTATTTTCATTATATTATTAGATGTAAACTACCTTGTACAGCTGCCGTTATCCTCGCTCTTCCTTTGATTTTTGCCACCGTCGTCGGGAATATTTATTATCGAGGCCACGAGAATATTTATTATCAAGCCCGAGGACCTTTCGAAAGTTGAAGGCAAATCCATGAGGCACGAAAATGTATTAAATAGACGAATTCGCAGTGATTAACATTCGGAAAGATATATTTTGAATTAGTAATTCGCTTGTCCTCCGTACAAGCTAATATATTAGCGCAACATGCACATCGTTAAACTTATATATGTCACTCTTCCGACAATAAAATATCTTCATGTAAATGATTTTAAATGTAACAAATGCAATTATCCAATATAAGACGATGAAAATTACGATCCCAAATTTTGTAAGACAAGATAAAATTGCAAATATCGCTCGAATAAAATTCGGTAGACAAAAATAACATAAACATAAATATGTGTCCTTTCTTTCTTTAAATCTAGTCGCGCGTCTTTAACGATGTCTACGCGATCACATTTATCCTGGGAATCCAATTCCTGCGGTATCTAATCTAAAATGAATGGCATGTGGCTCCGATTCAAGAGAGCGCAGGCCCAAATCAAAAGCTGTCATTGCAAAATGTACGCAAGATACGTTGCTCGAGCAACGTGTATGTCTGCCCCGTGTTAGTGTTGTATGGTATTCGGGTTATCCTCAATATCGCGCGGAAGATAGCCGCAGAATCTCGCGGGAATTTAATTTGTACTTGGATGCGGATGGATGTTGCTTCATGTAGAAACGCGGACTGCAGCCATTCCGGCCTACGTGATGAATGCTCGTACTTGCAATTCACATTTCGATTGTCAAACGTCTCGTTCATGCACACGTGCGTACAGCCACACGATTGTAAAAAAAGAAATTACAATTCATCATTATTTTACATGAGCGGAATTTGAATTTTCTGCGAATCGCGTCTCCTATTCTTGAATAAATAATAGAGATGCGTCGGGGATAAAATTATAAGATGTTATCCCGCCGAAAATATTGCGCCCTAGATACATCTGATCTATATGATTCGACGGGAAACCGGAGATCACGGCCAAGAAATTTAATGGATATAGTGACAGAGAGAGATAACCCCTACGAGAGGGTGGGGGTGGAATTTGGTGTGGTGTTTCTGACAAAGGCTCTAATGACGTATGATAGTAACCTTCGTGAGGAGCACGATACATATTCCGGGTGATATGCATATTTAGTAACGTTCTACAACCCTCTCTCTCTCCCTTTCTTCTCGTAGAAATGCACAGGGCACGCTGCCAAATCAGCAAAATTGAATCGGAAGAGAATTCTTAGGAGAAGCGCTTTATTACGTTATTATATTTAGATTCGTCGAGGTGGCCGTGCACTTTCTCGCGGTCGTTTTATACTTCCAGCAGAAGTTGAAGGCAAATTCACTTGATTAGAATATCGCGAGAATTGCGTACATTTATTTCGTTCGCCTACATTATCCTCCAACGACACAACAATATTAAGCAAGCACATACACACTAATGCTATGACGCACGATATCTTTCCGTTTGTGTAAATGATGTATTACATCGAATTTATTTTAATTATACAAAATACGCGAAATACAATTATAACTTTCTATACGTATCATCAGAATGTATAATTAATTCAATCAATTTCAATCACCAAATTATTACCGCGAAAGTCTCGTTGCTTTTTTGCTTCGTTTTTTCATCGTCATCGTCTTGAGAAATTTTACTAATGGCCTCGAAATGTTAGGACACCTATATTTTTCCTGTATAAATAGTACATTAAATTGAATTCTCATTTCAATTATTCAAAATGCGCGAAATGTATAACTATAATTTTCTGGACACATTATCAGGATGTATAATTAATGCAGTCAATTGCAATCATCCCCACCAAATTATTATCGCAAAAGTCTCTTTGTTTCTTTATCGTCTTGAGAAATTTTATTAATGGCCTCGAAATGTTAGGACACCTATATTTTTCTTATATAAATAGTGTATTAAATTGAATTATCACTTTAATTATTCAAAATGCGCAAAACGTATAATTATAATTTTTGTACAGATTATCAGGATGTATAATTAATGCAGTCAATTGCAATCATCTCCACCAAATTATTACCGCGAAAGTCTCTTTGTTTTTTTGCTTCGTTTTTTTCATCATCTTGAGAAATTTTACTAATGACCTCGAAATGATAGGACAGCTATATTTTGCCTGTATAAATACAGTATATTAAATTAAATTCTTACTTTAATTATTCAAAATGCGCAAAATGTACAATTATAATTTTTTGTACACATTATCAGGATGTATAATTAATGCAGTCAATTGCAATCATCTCCACCAAATTATTACCGCGAAAGTCTCTTTGTTTTTTTGCTTCGTTTTTTTCATCATCTTGAGAAATTTTACTAATGACCTCGAAATGATAGGACAGCTATATTTTTCCTGTATAAATACAGTATATTAAATTAAATTCTCACTTTAATTATTCAAAATGCGCAAAATGTACAAATATAATTTTCTGGACACATTATCAGAATGTATAATCAATTCAATCAATTTTAATCATCCCCACCAAATTATTACCGCGAAAGTCTTTGCTTTTTTGCTTTGTTTTTTCATCGTCATCGTGTTGAGAAATTTTATTAATGGCCTCGAAATGTTAGGACAGCTATATTTTTTCTGTATAAATACAGTACATTAAATTGAATTCTCACTTTAATTATTCAAAATGCGCAAAATGTACAATTATAATTTTCTGGACGCATTATCAGAATGTATAATCAATTCAATCAATTTTAATCATCCTTATCAAATATATTACCGCGAAAGTCTCGTTGCTCTTTTGCTTCGTTTTTTCATCATCGTCTTGAGAAGTTTTACTAATGACCTTAAAATGATAGGACAGTTATATTTTCCTATAAATACAGTATATTAAATTGAATTCTCATTTTAATTATTCAAAATGCGCAAAATTACAAATATACAATTATAATTTTCCGGACGCATTATCAGGATGATAATTAATTAATTCAATCAATTTCTCTCGGCCAAATTATTATCGAGCGACTCGTTGCTATTTTTACTCGTCTTTTTTCACTGTCATCGTCAACTCTACTAATGGTCCCGACGAAATCACCCGGGGCGCCTATATATCTCGCCGCCAGCCATTGTTAAATTTCTCGGATCGGTCAGATCGGCCACGTGCATTATTCGATTTGCATTATTGCACGTTAGGTCGCGTGTCGCGCGCGCGCGCTCCTGGCCACCTATTTACCGCGCCTTGGGGTGTTGAATTTTTTTCCCGCGCACGCCGGGACGTCTTTCTTCTTTTATGTCCTCAAGTAGCCTGAATTGCCGATAAGCATCGCATTGTCGACCCCTGCGAATATTTATAAAAGTGTGGTAATTTTTTGCATTTTCATATTCTGATTATGCGCATCGCGCGAAGTGCCGATTGTTGCGTGTCATGTTGTGTCGGATACGTAAGGTCGAATGACGAAGGGAGAATGAGCGAGGATTACGGGCGAGATATCGCGGCATCAAAAATCCCCCTCCTCGCCCTCCGCGCGCGATATAATTGCGCTTTTTTTTAACATTTCAACTGGCGTTACTTCCTCCTTTAATAATGCCGTATACCTCTATCGCGCTTAAAATTACACACCGAGCGGTTCCTCGCGGCAGAAATCAATAATGAACTGTAATATAATGGCGCTGTTATTGTTAGTGGCGATGTAAATGCGAATGTATGTACGCAAACATGCACACATGCACGTATCTCGCGTCCATACCAGTCGTATCACGCATGAGATGTAAGGTATACGGATAAGATATCCGACCCGAAGACAGTTTCTCCATTTTTCATACGGCAAGTACGTCGGCGCGTGTACCGTATGTGTTTCTACTGAATTATTCATCATGTTAAGCATTTTTGATCCGAAGTAGTCGAAAAAGAAGGGAAATCGCGTATTTTCTTCTTCAGAGAGGGAAATTTATTTTATTCCAAGATTCGAGATTAAGAATAATTTATTTGCCTTCCCGACTTGTTGATTATATTCATGTGTTAGATACAATCGACATGTATAAATAGTAGAATTTTTTCTTTTCAATGTGCGCGAAATTTGTGTTTCATTTTTATTATTATTTTTTTTAAATCGATGTTTGAGTTTTTTTTAACACGATTGTTTTATAATTCAATACTAGCAAATTATTGTATAAATAACCAATAAACAATATATCGATACATCAATATTGCCATGAATAAAACATTCTCTTAAATCGTATAAATAAAAGTACTGTCTACATTTAAAATTCACTATAAAAATACACTTTCCAATACGTCCATGCAAATTTATGACTTGACTTTACAGTTGAATGACTCGTTTGCGACTAGTTGTGATTCTGTTTCTTTAAAGATGAAAGCGCAGATAGATCAGAGATATGTCGGCGCGATCTTCGGACAGAAGCCAAATCTTTAAGAAAAGCAATGTCAGCGGAAATATTTAAAGTATATGCCACAGATTATTATTTAAGTTTTTATTTCGCATTAGTAGTTTTATCTTAATATCTTTTGTTTTAATAATTAATCAATGCGCATAAATAATCATGATGCATTTAATTTAATCAGATGATTAAATTGAATGCATCATCATATGTATGTGATAATATATTAATAATATGAATAATAATAATATAAAAAATACGGTGACATATTAGATGATATTACCGGAATTATAAGTCAAAGTATCGTATGCATTTTTATTATTTGATTTTTAGGAAATCGCGGCCATCCTGATCAGTTTTCAGAGACACGCCGAATGGCAAAGTCGGGAGGTAAAAGTACGACCACGAAGTGGTTCGATGTTACTGTACTCGAGAAAGAAAGTACGCTACCGACGAGATGGTTATTGCTGGAAGAAGAGAAAAGATGGAAAGACTACACGGGAGGATCACATGAAACTGAAGGTAAATTTAAAATAAAAAAGATATAAAAATATATTATATACACTGAGAAAAAAAACTAGTTGCATTAATTCGAATTCTGGTAGATTCAACCAGTATGTCTGTTGGAAAATGGATGAACCAGAATTCTTGTAGGAATTACCAGATGAATCTGATTAATTTCTTCCTGTTTACCAAATTTACCAAATTTACCAAATTTTCTGGTTATAATACTAAACCAGCACCAAGTCGTTTAAAATTCTTTTCATTTAATCTCAAAAGTCAGTTTAATATTCTGAATTCCAACAAGATTATTGGATAAATTCAATCTAGATTATTGAATAAATTATTTTAAATTCACTTTGTTAGAAATTAAACTGATAAACAGTGATGCAAGAAAAAAATGCAGCTTAAACACACACAATCAGAGAGCTAGCGTCCTCTTTCTGACACTATTGCTCGTAAGAGAAAAAAAATATACTGAGAAAAAAATCTGATTGCATTAATTAGAATTCTGGTAGATTCAACCAGTATGTCTGTTGAAAAATGGACGAACCAGAATTCTTGTAGGAATTACCAGATGAATCTGATTAATTTCTTCCTGTTAAATTTCCCAAATTTTCTGGTTAATAATACTAAACCAGCACCAAGTCGTTTAAAATTCTTTCCATTTAATCTCAAAAGTCTGTTTAATATTTTGAATTCCAACAAGCTTATTGGATAAATTCAATCCAGATTATTGAATAAATTATTTTAAATTCAGTTTGTTAAAAATTAAACTAGTAAAGAGTGATGCAAGAAGAGGATGCAGCTCAAACACACACAATCAGAGAGCTAGCGTTCTCTTTCTGGCACTACTGCTTGTAAGAGAAAAAAAATACATTGAGAAAAAATTTGGTTGCATTAATTAGAATTCTGGTCGATTCAACCAGTATGTCTGTTGAAAAATGGACGAAATAGAATTCTTGTAGGAATTATCAAATGAATCTGATTAATTTCTTTCTGTCAAATTTACCAAATTTTCTGATTAATAATACTAAACTCGTCAGCACCAAGTCATCTAAAATTTTTTCAATCTAATTTCAAAAGTCTGTTTAATATTTTCAATTCCAACAAGATTATTGGATAAATTCAATCCAGATTATTGAATAAATTATTTTAAATTCAGCGTCTTCTTTCTGGCACTACTGCTCGTAAGAGAAAAAAATATACTTTCGGTTTAATGTCAATACTAGTTCTTTAGATACATTTTATTGCAAATATTATGAGTTAAGTTAAGAGTGGCTCGCCGCCTAACGGTAAGCAAAAAATTAATGTAACAGGAAATTTTATAGATCCAACCAGAAAATACTAACCAAATCCTTATAGTAAAATCTATTAAACGTTTTAGTTATAAAAAATCGAGTCTTATCATGATAATTAGAAATTCTTGTTTGATTTAACCAAAATGCCTTCAATCATATACGTCTTGTTGGTACAATCAAACGATTGTTCTCAGTGTACATATATAATATATATTTATATTTTTAAAAAGTTGATAATAAATTGAATAATAATAATTATTTCAATGCTCGTTAAAACTTCTTAAAATCGAAAATCGTGGGAAATTCTTGGGCAAAAAATTGCTGCCAGATTCCACTATTCGTGACAATTTAATTACAGGTCCAGGGAGTCGAGTGCATCTACGGCTGTTACGTGCACTCGGCTATCCTTCCGACGTTTCATCGCCGGTGTTACTGGCTACTACAGAATCCGGACGTTGTTCTCGTCCATTATCTGAACGTTCCTTATCCGGACGGCGATGCGAAGCTGGCGGCCCTGCCACCCTGTCTCGCGCTGCCACCAGACAAGAAGGAATGGACGCGAGACGAGCTCGCGTCTCAATTAAGGCCCATGTTCCTCGGCGGAGATGATGATCCAAACAATCCTCATCTCACGCAACACTCGAACCATCCCGTCGACATGATAGTCTCTCAGCTGCTCGACAGGCAGAGGGCATCTTCTACTTCCTCCACCACCAGCACTCAACTCGCACCTAGGAGACTTACGCCCGACAATCAGGTATTACGTTACTTTCCATGTGTCGAGATAAATATTAATTTCCCTGGAATTTATAATAATTTACAACTCGTAAATATTTAATAAATTATTTCTTAATAATTTACAATTTTTTACATTGAAAGTTTTCCGTAACATTATATCGTTTAATATGATTTATTATCGTTTCATATGTATAACACAGGCCTGCGAGGTTTTTCTTTTTAAGATGTAATAGTGATTTCCGACGTAATTTTGTGAGCTAAATTCGAATCTGGCCGCCGAATTTGCGTAGCACGTCACGTTTTTAAGTAATTTGTAATTGAATGGTTCAAAAATCGCTATTTTGGCCAATTTCATGAATTTATTGCGAGGAAACCAAATTTTTTGAAATATTTCTTCCAATGGCATCGTATAATACTCACTTTCGCCTTTCAAATCCACTTTCGATTACCGCCGCACGACTTTTCTTCGCTGAGATATATAAGTATGACGTTGTAAGAAAATTTACGTTAAAGAAAATTTATATAGACATCAATATGGTAGATCCATGATGTTGAAAGTTGAAAAGACTAACATATGTCAGGTTTGGTTGTCCAAAAATTATTGTAAAGAAATATCTAATACAGTTGTTACACATTTCGATAAATTTTTCTAAATTTTATGCCTTTTTATTGTAATTCTATTCGCCATATTGGATGCGCCTTTTTTAATTTCAAAAAGTGACAGAAGATTTAAAAATGTATATTTTTATCCTAATTTTGATTCGTAATGAAATAAAGAGATGGCACACTTGATTTAGAATGATTTATTAAATCCCTATGCATGACCAGTCTTATGACTTGTATATCTGAGCGAAAAAAAATCGTGCGGCGGTAATCGAAAGTGGATTCGAAAGATGAAGGTGAGTACTATACGATACCATTGACAGAAATATTTCCAAAAATTTGGTTTACTCACAATAAATTCATGAAATTGGCCAAAATAACGATTTTTGAGCTATTTAACTACAAATAACTCAAAAACCTGACGTGCTACGTAAATTCGGCGGCCAGATTCGGATTCAGCGCACAAAATTACGTCAAAAATCACTATTGCATCTTAAAAAGAAATTTTGACCTTCTGTTTTGCAGGCCTGTGTAATTAAGTCAGTTTCACGATGTATTATTACTTGAAATAGGTCTCTTCGACAACGGGAGGTCAGCAACCGTCGACGACAGCGGCTCCGGCTCCCCGTGTGTATTCAAGACATTCCCATTCCACTCAGAGCCAACAGCCGGCTCCTCTAGTTTTAAGTTTGCAACAAATTCAAGGCGGTGGTGGTCTTCTGATACTCAACAGTCAACCATATCATCATCAGCAGCAACAGCAGCAGCAGCAACCTCAGCAGCAGCCGCAACAACCGCAGCAGCAGCAATCGCAACAGCAGCAACAGCAGCAGCAGCAGCAGCAGCAAGTAGAGATGCAACAGGTCACGGAACAACAACTCGTGCCACAGACCAGCGTAGATCGAGAGCAGCAGACGCAACAAGAGATCGAGGCACAGGAAAACATGGACAGATCCGGCGTGCAATCTCTACCGATCGGCGGTTCCGGCTCCGAGGTGACCGATTTCGCCGAAACGTTGGATCTGAGTCAGGAGGACATTCAGAAGACATTGTCGGCTAATATGGTACCTCCATCGCCGTCGCCGTCGCCGGCGGATAACAGCATGATCAATCCGATGGACTTTATCGACTCGTCGGACGACGTGCTGGTCAATCTAGACGCGTTCGACGTGTTCGGCGATTTGCCAGAGCTGCACGACTTCGAGGCCGATCAAACGAAGCACGAGGAACAGCGAGGTGGTCCCGAGAACGACGTCGGATGTCATCCTGGTACAACCGTCCATATTGCAGAGTATAGTCCTGAATGGAGTTACACCGAGGGTGGTGTAAAAGTGAGTACCTTCATTTCCAATATTTGAAATTAAATTACAAATTTAATTTAAATTAAATTAAAAATTTTATATGAAACTTTTACCAAAGATATAATTGATTAAATATTTGAAAAGAAAGAGAAAATACAATATATTCACACGCGAATTATCCTAAATTTATTTTATAACATTCTCCAGGTATTAGTTGCTGGTCCATGGACCGGCGGTAGTGGTTCTCAATCATATTCGGTACTTTTCGACGCGGAACCGGTTGAGGCGTGCCTCGTGCAACCGGGTGTATTGCGCTGTCGATGTCCGGCGCACGCACCAGGAATAGCGTCCCTCCAGGTGGCATGCGACGGATTTGTCGTGTCCGACAGCGTTGCCTTTGAGTATCGTAGAGCGCCGACGAGCGAACCTAGCCCAGAGAAAGCTTTGCTGGATCGCCTTGCGGACGTCGAGGCCCGTTTGCAAGGTCCCGGTCCGCCATCTCCCGCAGCACATCTGGAAGAGCGACTGGTTGCTTATTGCCAGGTACCTTAAGGATTATTCGACATTCTCGATGATTGCACTGAGAAAAATCGTTTGATTGTACCAACAAGACGTATATGATTGAAGACATTTTGGTTGAATCAAACAAGAATTTTTAGTTATCATGATAAGACTTGATTTTTTATAACTAGAACTTTAATAGATTTTACTATAAGGATTTGATTAGTATTTTCTTGTTGGATCTATAAAATTTCTTGTTACATTAATTTCTTTGCACTCTTAACTTAACTCGTATTAAATATTTGCCATAAAATGTATACAAAGAACTAGTATTAACATTAAATCCAAAGTATATTTTTTTTCTCTTACGAGCAATAGTGCCAGGAAGAGGACGCTAGCTCTCTGATTGTGTGTTTGCTGCATCTTCTTGTTGCATCACTATTTATCAGTTTAATTTCTAACAAACTGAATTTAAAATAATTTATTCAATAATCTGAGTTGAATTTATCCAATAATCTTGTTGGAATTCAGAATATTAAACAGACTTTTGATATTAGATGGAAAAAATTTTAGACAACTCGGTGCTGGCGAGTTTAGTATTATTAACCAGAAAATTTGGTAAATTTAACAGGAGGAAATTAATCAGATTCATCTGATAATTTCTACAAGAATTCTGATTCATCCATTTTCCAACAGACATACTGGTTGAATTTACAAGAATTCTAATTAATGCAACCAGATTTTTTCTCAGTGCATTATACATATTTTTTTTTTATGGAAAATAATGACCGTTTACAAAAATAAAAATTTATTATATAAAATATTATCATTATGTATTTTTTTTCAAGAAAGATAATTAATGATAGATAAAAAATATCAAATTTAAATATTATTATAATAATTATTAAAGTAATTAGAATTATAAAAATTACAATAATTATAATTATAATAATTATTACAATAATTTTCCTAGATAAACATCCACCTTGTAGGAAATTTTTCTGTGATGCAAAGTTATTTCTGCGAGAGTGAAATAATTCCAACGCGTATGCATTCAACACTTACAATTGACAAGTGACAGATAATTAAATGTACAATTTTAATTAAGGATATATTGGACGGACGAAAAAATTAAAGTTGGGCAGAATACGAATTGATCAAAAACTTTTTAAAAATCATGAAATCATACTTCAAATTATTCTTTAATATAAATAGGTCTTAATTTCCAAGAAAATGTTGCCACGTTTTATCATTAATATTGCGTCAAATCGATAATCACAGTTATTTTTTAATAATAATTTCAAAACGAGCAAGTAAATCGTTTTAAAACTTTGTGGGAACATTTTTACATGTATGAAGAATATAATATTAGAAAATGAAATTTTTATCATTGTTTTCTTATAGTTCTTATAATTTATTACCTGTCTCTTGAACGTTTACATAAGTACTATGTTAAATCGCAAAATTCAAAAATTAATAACCTTTAAAGGAGCAAGTAAAAAATTTTGAAATAATTCATGACGATTTAGAATATTATTAAGAATGTTAAATTAAAAATTCACGGCGATCTCATTGATTGTAATATATCTCCAATACATCCTTAATACAATCAGATTTTTTTCTCAGTGTGAAACTCAGCGTCTAATTTTAGTCTTAAACACGATAAGTATAATTTAATAAATTATAAAATTGCAGGATGCTGTTGTCCGTCCTTGGCGAGCTGGAGCGGAACCTCTTCAATCCGGTGGGCCTACCCTTCTGCATCTGGCGGCCGGATTGGGATACTCCAGGTTAGCCTGTGCACTCCTTCACTGGAGAGCGGAAAATCCTAGTAGCGTTTTGGATGCCGAAGTCGATGCTCTCAGGCAGGATAGCGCCGGTCTCACGCCGCTTGCTTGGGCTTGCGCGGCAGGACATGCCGACACCGCCAGAATTCTTTACAGGTTTGTAAAAAAAATCATTTATTCGTTCTGGAACAACATTTAATGTTACTTATCAACAATAATAGACTATGGATTTACGAGAAAAATTGCAATTTGTGCGACTTGAAATAGTTTTACGCATCGTTAAACTGATTTTTAACAAGTATTTCTCGTTGACACCGTGCCTTAGATGGAATGCTATGGCGCTTCGCGTGAGGGACTGTCAGAATAGAACAGCGACCGAACTGGCCGCGGAAAACGGCCACGCGGCAATCTCCGAAGAACTGAATCAGCTCGAAGCCCGAAGGCAAGACGAGAGGCTCTTCTTGCGACCCGCCAGCCCTAGCCCCAGGAGGCCATCTCAAGACAGCGGTCTCGATCTGGCGTTGTGTTAGTCTCGTTTGCTATTATACTGCCCTCTCTTCCGTATACACGCGCACATACAAAGACACATACACATTCACGTATCGATACACGTATATTCACACTCTCTCCCATTTTCCGTTAGCCTCTAGCGCCACTGTATTCTTCCTCCTCCCTCCTCTTTCCCTCACCCAGTAAAAGTAGAGTCACCAAAAGGCCGTAAACTCATGCGAGCGTAATAAATTAGGCAACGTCTATTAGCATTAAGTGGGGTTTATCGAAAAACACACAGGTGGCTCGCCGCTGCTGGACAACATGGAATTGTTGCAAGAGGATGAGTCGTCGTTAGGCCTCAGCGAACAGGGAATGGAGAGCGCTCCGACCCCTCAGGAGACCGTAGGTCCGTACCTTCCTCGTTTTCCTCTTCTATTTGTCTGTCTGTCTGCCTGTCTGTATAAAACTATCCATGTAACTCTGTCTGTTCTCTGTGACACACTACCGAATAGAACAGATCGGCCTAGACGTATATACTACTACAATTACGCGGATTGCGTAGAGATCCTAGCTGCGTCCCTTGTTCGCAGACACACATACATACACATTTTACACGAACACACATATACGCGTAACAACAGTGTTCTCTTTCTCTCTGTGTGTGTGTGCGGTCGGCAATCACGCTGCCTTCTCTAACTCTTCTGAACTCTTACAGCTTGACAAATATTTGGTGTTGCTTGGCCTTCGTAACTGCTGGTGTTAAATGAATCGCTGTATAATATCTAACTTTCTTAGCCACTTAGCCTATTATCCGGCTATCGAAGCCTGTTCTGGAACGACGATAAATGCGTGCAATTTTGAAAAGACGGCAGTAGCGATTATATAAACTGCATAATTGAACAGACGCGCGATCTGTTCGACCGATCGATGTGGACGTGTCGCACAGCTGGGCTGCCTCAGGTTATTCTTAAAAAAAAAAGACTTTCAACGAGTAGAAAAGCATTATTATTCACCGGTGACTTGTCCAATTCGAGTTGTCAATTCGTGTCGTAGCGGCACACTTGTTGGTGTTAAGCATTTTAGTCTGACGTTACGACAGCATCCCGATGGATCGTAGAACACGCTCACGGCTTTTAAACTGTCGGTGTTGTGATCGATGTGATTTCGGCGGCCTGCCACCACGAACTTTTCGAGTTTGGCTAGGGTGGTGATTCCTTTTTATAGGGGAGGAAGACGCGAGGGTGCTGACATTGGCAGAGCAAATTATAGCGGCGCTACCGGAAAGGATCAAGAGGGCGGAGGGTGATTCTCCGTCTTCTTCCTCGCCACCGCCACTCGCGGCACCTCTGTCGCCCTTGGAAGACGCCCTGATGGAACAAATGGTGAGTGTATTAGCTGCCCGTCATTAATAACACAGATCTGCAAGGTTTTTGTTTTAAGATGCAATAGTGATCTCCGACGTAATTTTGTGAGCTGAATTCGAATCTGGCCGCCGAATTTGCGTAGCACGTCACGTGAGAGTAATTTGTAATTGAATGGCTCAAAAATCGCTATTTTGGCCAATTTCATGAATTTATTGCGAGGAAACCAAATTTTTTGAAATATTTCTGCCAATGGCATCGTATAATACTCACTTTCGCTTTTCAAATCCACTTTCGATTACCGCCGCACGATTTTTCTTCGCTGAGATATATAAGTATGACGTAAGAAAATTTACGTTAAAGAAAATTTATATAGACATCAATATAGATCCATGATGTTGAAAGTTGAAAAGACTGACATATGTCAGGTTCGGTTGTCCAAAAAAGTATTGTAAAGAAATATCTAATACAGTTGTTACACATTTTGATAAATTTTTCTAAATTTTATGCCTTTTTATTGTGATTCTATTCGCCATATTGGATGCGCCATTTTTAATTTCAAAATGTGACAGAAGGTTTAAAAATGTATATTTTTATCCTAATTTTGATTCGTAGTGACATAAAGAGATGGCACGGTTAATTTAGAATGACTTATTAAATCCCTATACATGACCAGTCTTATGACTTGTATATCTGGGCGAAAAAAAATCGTGCGGCGGTAATCGAAAGTGGATTCGAAAGATAAAGGTGAGTACTATACGATGCCATTAACAGAAATATTTCCAAAAATTTGGTTTACTCACAATAAATTCATGAAATTGGCGAAAATAGCGATTTTTGGGCTATTCAACTACAAATAACTCAAAAACCTGACGTTCTACGCAAATTCGGCAGCCAGATTCGGATTCAGCGTACAAAATTACGTGAAAAATCACTATTACATCTTAAAAAGAAATGTTGATCTCCTTTTTTGCAGGCCTGTGTCGAAATATTTTACATGTCAAAAATTTTATTTTATTACAACCTTTAATTTCCCAATAAATCAAGCGCGCGTAAGAATTTGTACAAATGATTAATTGGGATATTAAAAGTTGCCCTCCAGAGTACAAAGTTCGCACCCACGAAATCAAAGGAATAGCACGATCGTTAGATTCCGTCCTGAATCATAATTAAGAGTCAAACTTTGAGGATTAGAGCCTCGATAAATGGGACGCCGAAGCGTCTGGGTCTCCCTGTAAAACTCAATTTCCATGCTAATCCTTCCTGCTTACAGCCTCTCGACTCCGGCGAGCTGTTCGACTCGTATCGCGACTGCAATGGCGGCGCTGCCTCGATTTCGGACGCGGACGCCGACGCCGACGCCAGTCCCTCGAGTCCCTCCAGCAGTTGCCTGACGCCGGACTCGCCGTCCCCGCCGCCCACCACGGCTGACTTCTGCGAGTTTCTGCAGCTGCAGCTGCATCTCGACGGCAACGGCAACGCGCACAATGCGTATTATTCGCCGAATGGCGGCGAGCGCAGGTTGAACGGCATGCTCGGCTCCGGTGCTCTGACGGCTACAGCGAGTGACGGTGGCAGCGAGGCGGATCTGAGCAGGTTGACGTTGTCCGATCGCGAGCAAAGGGAGCTCTATCACGCCGCCAGGATGATCCAGAAGGCGTACAGGAACTACAAGGGTCGTCAGAGGCAAGAGGAGGCCGAGAGGCACGCCGCCGTTCTGATCCAGCAATACTATCGTCGACATAAACAGTACGCTTATCACAGGTAACTCTCGCTTGCGAAGCATTCTGAGAATCTGTGGCAGGTCTCTGTTTTATATTTTTATTATATTACATCTCCTTTTTCGCGTATATATTTTTTTTCATATACAGAGTGTCCCAAAAGTCTCAGACCGGTCGAATATTTCATAAACTATGCACTTTAGAAAGAAATGTTTCAGACAAAAGTTGTATGGCTTGAAAGGGGCCATCAGATAGTGGCAATGATTTGACATGGGAGAGTCATTTAAAAGTCACGTGAAGATCACCATCAATTTCTTAAATGGAACTCCCGATTTTTTATTAAATATTCTGGTAGCTCACGTCGAGAGCTTTCCAAAACACTATAATTAAGTTAGTTTTCATTAAGTATTTTTCGAATTATGAGGCTTGAAATCATTTCTTAATTTTACATAAACCGTAAAATATCTTGTAAAATATTCATTTTTCGATTATCTTACCTTAATACTTTTATGTACAAAATAATGAGAGGAATCAATTGGTGTAAAGAAAAAACATAGTTGTTTTAAGAAAAAAATATGTAATTTGCAATTAACAATTACATATTTTTTTCTAAAACAACTATGTGTTTTCTTTACACCAATTGATTCCTCTCATTATTTTGTACATAAAAGTATTAAGGTAAGATAATCAAAAATGAATATTTTACTAGATATTTTATGGTTTATGCAAAATTAAGAAATGATTTCAAGCCTCATAACTCGAAAAGTACTCAATGAAGAAAAATTTTGTTATAGTAACAAATCAAAATTAATATCGAAAGGCAGTTAAGAGCCAACGCAGTTGTAGGGCGTGGATAAAATAATTTCCAAAACAGTTTTGTTATAGTGTTTTGGAAAGCTCTCGAGGCTACACGAATATGTAATAAAAAATAGGGAGTTGCGTTTAAGAAATTGACGATGATCTTTACGTGACTTTCAAATGACTCTCCCATGTCAAATCATTGCCACTATCTGATGGTCCTCTTCAAGCCATACAACTTTTGTTTGAAACATTTCTTTTTAAAGTGCATAGTTTATGAAATATTCAACCGGGACTTTCGGGACACTCTGTATATTCAAATTAGCCAGCGATTTCTTTAACGCATTTCAATACTTGTCTATCATTTCTTGCATGTTTTTCTTCGTTTGAAAAGTTTCCTCAAGAACGGAATGAATCACTAGGATAGCATTAGCTACTTCATGCGATGCATGCAACATTTAGATACAGATCATTCAAGTTTATGCGAGCGCGTGTTATCAGGTTGAACTCAAGGTTCTTAAGTACGACAGATTGTTATCTCGCAGACATCGCCAAATAGCTTCGAACTTTCAAAGTTAAATTTCCATCGATATTCCGCTGGTCGAGGCTGGGAGGGGGAGGGGAAGAGGACATCTTAATAAGCGACAATTAATAACCGGGAGACAAGACGTACCATTGTGGGCCAACTTAACGACCTCCGACTGAATTAGACTGATGCCACCAAAGTTCGACTCGTGTACCCCTCTCTCTCTCTCTCTCTCTCTCTCTCTCTCTCTCTCTCTCTCTCTCTCTCTCTCTCTCTCTCTCTCTCTCTCTCTCTCTCTCTCTCTCTCTCTCTCTCTCTCTCTCTCTCTCCTCTCTCTCTCTCTCTCTCTCTCTCTCTCTCTCTTTCTCTTCCTCTCTCGGGGCGAACTTTTAATTGGCATCGTAAATAATTCGAAAACTTTGCGGACTTCCCTGCTTTCGTTACGGTGGCCTGAATACAGAATTAACTTGGCATTAAATTAATACGACTTTTGTTGAAGATGGAGATCGGTGGTACCCTCGTTCCTCATCCTTCTCTTCGCGTTCGCTGCATTATATACGTAGCGATTCAAACTTCCCAGTGTAATGTCTCCGAAATTAGTGACACAATCAGCCGACTGTACTACATTATCATTGTAGAATCTTCGTGGAAACACAAGTTGGGAGAAGTAACGAAAGATATCGAACGTGCGGCCAACTTTGCCTATCACTCGTCGAAGAATAAAAGAACGCGTTAATTTAACGAAAAAGTTTCTATCCTTTCGAGAGAATCCTTTTTATTTTATCGCATTCACCGATGCTTTTCTAAAACTGTTGTACACGATAGCGATTACTTTATTAAAGTTTTAGTTATGCTAATCGCCTCTTGCAACGCTCTATTGACGAATTAGCTTCTCTTGAACATCTGGACTTTACATCGCATCTTCTGTCACAGGCAAGCGACGAGGGCAGCTCTGGTGATTCAGAACAACTATCGAAATTACCGCGCGCGGCCAGGATCGACCAGCATCAGGCAACAGGCGGTCCATCAGCAGGCGGCTCATCAGGCCGCGCGGAAGATCCAGCAGTTCATGCGGCAATCCAAGATCAAGTTAGTATCCCCGTATGTGTGTGTGTACAGTGCTGCATTTCCTGTTGCAACGATGTGCACGCACATTAGTTACGTAGTAGAGACTTCTTGTTAGCACACGAAAGGCTTTATCGTACCGAAAAGAAAAGACAAGTTCTAAAAGTTCTAAAGTCTCCCTCTTCTGTGTGTCACTAATGCAGCTTGTCGTGGGACGATTCACGACCGGTAAGTAACGTATCTCATAGTAGGGCGATCGTTTCGGCAAAACAAGTGCTCGTTTATCTCTCGTTCCTGTCTCTTCTGTGCCGGAGGGAATTAAATGCTTTTGTCGTTACGTGTTTTCTTTTTCCTTCTCTACCTCTTTTTTTTTCTTCTTTCTTTTCCTCCCTTTCTCTGTCTTTCCGTTTTCGATTTGCACCCCTGTTTCACGACACACGAATTAACGAGTTACATGTCTATATATCGGGACCGTGCCTCACATCACGTTTGACGATGCTTCGTGTTTATTGTTTGAATGTCTCGTCGGTATTCATATTCTCTGTCTTTGTACAATGAAATCGTGTATTCGTCGCTTAATGACATAGAATTGCCGAGTTCCTCGATCATCACTTTGTCAGTAGATAAATATATCAAATGTATCGTATATTTATACGTGAATAATTGAAAAACTACACTGAGAAAAAAATCTGGTTGTATTAATTAGAATTCTGGTCGATTCAACCAGTATGTCTGTTGGAAAATGGTCGAAATAGAATTCTTGTAGGAATTATCAAATGAATCTGATTAATTTCTTTCTGTTAAATTTACCAAATTTTCTGATTAATAATACTAAACTCGCTAGCACCAAATCGTCTAAAATTTTTTCCATCTAATCTCAAAAGTCTGTTTAATATTCTGAATTTCAACAAGATTATTGGATAAATTCAGTTCAGATTATTGAATAAATTATTTTAAATTCAGTTTGTTAGAAATTAAACTGATAAACAGTGATGCAAGAAGAAGATGCAGCTCAAACACATACAATCAGAGAGCCAGTGTCCTCTTTCTGGCACTACTGCTCGTAAGAGAAAAAAAAATACATTGAAAAAAAATTTGGTTGCATTAATTAGAATTCTGGTCGATTCAACCAATATGTCTGTTGAAAAATGGTCGAAATAGAATTCTTGTAGGAATTATCAAATGAATCTGATTAATTTCTTCCTGTTAAATTTACCAAATTTTCTGATTAATAATTCTAAACTCGCCAGCACCAAGTCGTCTAAAATTTTTTCAATCTAATTTCAAAAGTCTGTTTAATATTTTCAATTCCAACAAGATTATTGGATAAATTCAATCCGGATTATTGAATAAATTATTTTAAATTCAGCGTCCTCTTTCTGGCACTACTGCTCGTAAGAGAAAAAAAATATACTTTCGGTTTAATGTCAATACTAGTTCTTTAGATACATTTTATTGCAAATATTATGAGTTAAGTTAAAAGTGGCTCGCCGCCTAACGGTAAGCAAAAAATTAATGTAACAGGAAATTTTATAGATCCAACCAGAAAATACTAACCAAATCCTTATAGTAAAATCTATTAAACGTTTTAGTTATAAAAAATCGAGTCTTATCATGATAACTAGAAATTCTTGTTTGATTTAACCAAAATGCCTTCAATCATATACCGTCTTTCTGGTACAATCAAACAATTTTTCTCAGTGTAGTATTTGTATTCCATCGTAGTTGCCTATTATAATTTTGCATAAATTCAAACGCGCATAGTTCCACGCGAGGAGAGAATTGAATCGAAATTCAATTATATTTATTTTTCGGCCCTCATCCATATTTATTTCGGTTAAATAAAAGAAACTCAATTTTTTCGAATTTAAAAATTCAATTCCCATACATATTGATCTAGAAATAATTCCGATCTGCAAGTTTACATATTTATTTTTTTCATTTGAAAGGTCGGTGCATTCGGCCAATAATATCCCGGGGGGGAGGGGGGGGGGATAAATCAATATTAATCGCACGTAACATTTGGGGTTGTCCGTTGACTCGGGTTGGCGTAAAGTGTTGAACGAGGAACGCGCTTAGATGTGACTGTTTGCCTCTGATTGATTACCGGTACAAAATTGCCTGATCATTCGGTGTCACGTATGCACTCACTATGCGCGAGCGATACGCCCGAATACGCGCATTTTATATAAACCCTACGTTTCTGTGCCTTGTGAATTAGACTGCAGAACGCCAGGGCCGTCGCAAACGGGAACGGGAGGCCGCCAGCGGCCACTTCACGGGCGGCTGCTGTCCCCCAAAGCTCGCCCTCATCTAGCCCAGGGGCCAGCCTAGCAGCCGCCAGCCAGGAGGTCACCTAGTTAACTGTCGATCCAACGGCGCGCAGAATGGCGACAGTTCGGTAGCGAAGTAACACGCACGGTCGGTGATGAGGAGACAAATAGGGAGAAAAAAAAAAAGAAAGAGAGCGACGACCACTCGAACCGTAGGCGTCGTGACGCTCTGAGAGGAGCATACCTCATCCTACGATCTCGAAGTGCGAGATCGTTAGCGACAATTACGACTACAACTACTAGAAAAAAAAAAAGACGGGTACCAGACGCTCACGACACGGATACGCTTTATTCTCTGCGTCTCTGATTTGCGTACCCAAAGTGGTTGACTTATCTATCTATCTATCTATCTATCTATCTTATCTATCGATCTATCTATCTATCTAAAGTCTTATCTCGTATAGTTTTGACCTTTTGTCCCTCACACTGATGAGTTAAGCACCTGGAGCACCGCATTTTACATCCTCGATCGCTCGTTCGTTTCGCTTGTACGTATCTTTACACTACTACCGCATTTTCTCCACACGCTCCTGTATCCTCCTCCGATCGACACGAGCCAGAATCGGAATAGCGTCGGATCAGATGAACCTATCGCGGGATGGATTTGCTCAAAATCCGTACGTGATCGATCGACTCGGCAGGCATACTTGTAGGATACACGGTTTTATCTTCTGCTTGTAACATGTAAGATTTATCGAGCGTGTCGCGTCTCTCTACGAGAAACGACGAGAAGTACGTCCGGCACGTACGTCGATTCCTTGCGACAGCATCGAAGTCGACGAACCGTTCCCGTGATATTTTATTGGCATACGTGCGCGCATGAATCGAGCTGAATCGCACAAAATCGTTGTCGCTTTCGTAGACTCAGATAGCTCGCGAGCTTCTTGCCACTGGTAGAGATTCTATCAATCCACGGATCTTTCTCAAACGAAATATTTCTTCGCGCGCGCACACACACGGGGCTCTTCGCAGCCGTCGACATATTTCTTCTTTCATGACAGACCAGTCGAAATCTTTTGAAATTCGAAAAATCTTTTTGGGAATAAGGAGTGCATAAATTTTGATCGAATTTTGTATGTTTACAGTTTTAAAAATTAAATGTCGTGTCCGCTCTATGTTGCAATTTACATTGAATCCGTATTAAAAAAATTAGATTAATGAATCCCGATATCGTAATTTAGAGTAATAAATCTCGATATCGTAATTTTTACATTACAAGTAAATATATATAAATACTTTAAAAATAAAGACAATCAGTTAAAAGTTTTTCTTTGTCCGGAGAATTTTGTTGACGCGTGTCAATTATCGTAGCGTTATACTGTTTACGTCGGAATAGTTTTTATCACGAAGAAATATTCGAGCAAAGATTGTTTTTTCCGATGCGATGGCATTCACCGATCACCAATGTAATTTCACTTGCAGTAGAGAATAATCTATTCCCTTTTATTAATACTCTTTTATCAATTTTTGCTCTCGAGTTTATTCCTATAATTGACTTGTAGACGAAGCTGTGGCTGGAATTGTATCGATGAAAAAGCAGGGACTGGAAAGAAAAAGAGGAGAAAAGCGAACTTGAAGTTCTCCGAACTTATTTTATACGTTTATTCGCACATGTTAGGCTTCGAAATCGGTTGACGATGATGGATGATTGAGCGAACAAAAAAAGTGGCATGAAATCGAGTCTAGAAATAATAGTGGATTATATTTTATAGCGAGACGAATAAAAAAAAAATAAGACTTGAACGCATGTAGGGCGAAGGTAAAAATCTGAGTATTTGGAATTACGAATTGGGACACAATTAGTGTATTGACGCTTTACAAGATTAGGTTTTTCATTTTCGATCGGTATTATCTGTCTGCGTCCATTTTTTATATTTTTACGAGAAACATAGTAATTAAATTTATAAGTGCTTCGTACGAAGCTGAACATCGCATTTTTCTTATCGTTCAGCTATATCATAATCGTGATATAATGCAGCGTCGAGAATCCATTGTACATATTAGGTGCGAAAATACTGACGTTCATTACGTCGCAGGAAACCGGTATCTTTCGTGTACGAAATTCATTTTGCTCGAGACACGAAAAGGTGAACGAAAAAAAAAAATCTATACTTTGATTTTAGAGAATTTTAGAAAAGGAGCGAGAGAGGAAAAATGGGGGAGAAACGGGACGAGGAGAAAGCGGCGGTACCACACACGAACGAGGTAGCTACTAGAGGTGAAGGGGAAGGAGTCGAGAAGAATTTAAAACAAGAGAAAATAGAGAAAAGAGGAAAAAAAAATTGAACAGGCCCTTTGTCGAAAGGGTGCAACTTCATCCACGGGCTGTGCTAGTCACAGTATAATCAACTTTGTAGAGTTACTTTATAGAATGTAAGCTAGTCGATTACACATTGTTACAAAAACTACCTACCGTTTCTCTCTCCGATAGGGGATTTTTTTAAAGGTTCTCTAGCGTAAGATAATTAGCGATTAATTAAGGGCGTAGTTGATTGCGGTTCGCGCGCGACTTGTCCCGCGTTCAAAGTCTTTGATCGAGAGGACAAGCGTTTATTGTGATAAATTAATGGTGATCCAAGAAAGTATTTCCGCGCAATGGGGGACAGGAAGAAACGGAGAAGAGGAGGAAACAAAAAATGGAAAGGGGGAAAAGAAGACGGACACGTTTCCATGTGTACGTGGCACGCGACGATTCTCGCTGAGATACGTGAGAGACGGAGATAGACAGACGGACGGACGAAGATCCGAGCAGCCAAACGTATGAATGGCGAATCGAGAGATTATCGCCGCGCGATCTATATCTGTCAGAGGAGTCTCTGTGTGCGTCGCAAACCAATGGGGGCGAACTGCGAATTCGAATTGCCGAATTTCTCCGGGAGAGTAATTAATCCATATCGACCCTCTCCTCTTGGGGTATATTACGCAGAATCACAGCAGGTTGTGAGAATTTAATAGTGCGACGTAGGATGCAAAGCGCGCGAGGCGGGATATTATTGCAATATATATAATATAAATACATACATATATATATATATATACGTACATGTGTGTGTGTGTATTTACATGTATATTGTACACACGAGTCAATTCCAACGAGCATTTTCATGCCATTAAGCTTAAAAAGTTATTAGTTATTAAAATGATGAGAGAGAGAGAGGTGTGCGCGCGGAAAGGGCGGGGTGAGACGAGGAAAGCGGGGGAGGGAGAGAGGAGGAAGGATAACAAATTCTTACACTCTTTTAATCATTGTTAATTAATTAAAATAATCACGATCCTATCGAAATACTTAAACAAAAAATGAGTAAAATAATATAATTATTATATACACAAAACTATTATATATATACATATATATATATATATTCATATTTTTGCTTATTACATATTTAAGAATCTAATTATAAATAAGTGCTAGCGATTATAAGCGTAGCGGGCACGAGAGCATTGACAATGAGACGCGATTACGACGAGGGACAAAGTCTCGAGATACGGATACTTCGGATCAGTCGGGCTTGTCGTTGTGCGTGGCAATCCCAGACAGCACAAAATGGCCGAAAGATGTCTCAAAGATGTCTCTAAAGGACTTTAAGACGTCTTTAAGATCATCTTTTTGATGTCTTTTGGACACGTGTGCTGTCTGGGAATTTAGACATTTCGAATTCGTGGATAAAAAAAGAAATGGACGAGAAGAATCGGCGATCTCGGCGCGCGGTCTCGGCGAAAGAGGACGAGGCCCCCGGTGCAAATTCGCCGGGGGCAGAATGCACTGTCGCTATTCCGGGGTTTCCACGAGACAAGTCGAATACAGTATTTTTTACCCGTGGAACGGCGGACAGAGGGGTGGCCGACACCGCGCGAATTTCCCACAGTTTCGCCATTGCTCCGTATTCGCATCAATTAACCACGTACAGGACGGACCCAGCTAAGCGGGGTACTCGTTTGGGCTGAAGATCGGCGGAAAAGGGGTAGGAGGGAGGGAGGGAGGCCGCTGAAAAAAAATAATCTTAATTAAAAAGACATCGCTAGGGTAGGCGCTTCGAAGAATACATTAAACTTTAAAAAAAAAAATAAAAGTCATTTAATACAAATTATTCTCAAAATATAAAGAGGTTTAATAAAAAAGAAAAAGAGAAAAAAAGTAAAGAAGAAAAATTTTTAAATTCTACGTAAGAAAGCCAAGAGTCAAAGACGACTAGATGATAGGAGCCGCATGGCCTAACTGCTGCCACTTTAATTAATTAATTAAATAATTAATTATAACTTTATTACTTAATTAATATCTCGATACAACACAGATGGGAAATGATAAAATGAAAAAAAAAGAAGGAAGGAGAAGAGGAGGAAGAGGAAGAAATCTATAACACTACAAACACACTATCTCATGCCACTTTTCAAACTACTCTCTAGACGCAGAGACGAATCAGTAGGTATATATTTAATAGCGGACTATTAAGCAAAGAGATAAAAAAGAAAAAACTAAAGAAGAATTAATTTCTCTCCTTGAAAAAAATGGAAAAAAAAATTCAGGAAACGAGATCGAGATTCGCGCGAGATATTTCCAATTGTCCAAGTCTCCGGAATCGCACGAAGAAATTTTCGCGAGCCCGCCGGATATTCTCGCCGCGTCCCGCCAAATCGCGCTCGTCTCGAGAGAGAGAGAGAGAGAGAGAGAGATAGCGTCTCCGGAATTCTCCGAAGGGAGACCGGAAGTACGCTTCGACAAAACGGAAAATCGAGATTTCGAGAGCGGGTGGAGGGGGAGAGGGGGAGGGGGGCGACGCGCGTCGGCTCGCGACGCGTATATCTCGCCGATATAAATATATATATTCTCGCGGAAGCTCTCCTTCCGTATATTTTTTACAAAATGAAAAGAAAGGGAAAAAAAAACGCGAAAAAAAAAAAAATCTGGCACGCGGTTCATCCGGGGCTTATCGCGCGCGCGTCCGCCCCCCCTCCCCCCCCCGAACCCCCGATCCCCTCGACGACGACGCGATGCGGCGAGGGTTGCCTGAGAGGGAAACGGCGAGGGCGCGGGCTGGCAAACTCGATGTCGAAAGGGTCGAAACGATCGGGTCGATGCCCCGTCGATGTTCAGATACAGACACGGAGACACAGAGAGGAACACGCAGAGTGTCACCCGGTAACGTGTACAGGAGGAGTTACGGTGATTATCCAGGATCATGCGCAAGATACACACACATACACACACACACACACGTACACACGCACGCACGCACACTGAGAGAAAAATTATCTTGAAGTAAAAAAATTTTGGTTAACTCAAGAAAGCTTCGGTGGGTACTAATCACGTATTTACTTGTATTCAAAACGTCTGTTTGCTGAAGTTAAGTATTTATTTACATATGTTTAAAAAAATATATATATATACTTAAAAAAATATAATTTTTAATTAAATATTTTTATTTTAATTTTGTCAAAATATTTATTAAAATGCATTTTTTATTCCAAAAAATTTTAAATTTTTTAATCTTAAAAAATAATATGTTTAATTTAATAAATTACATTAATAAATTTTAATTTAATTAATTAGTATATATTTTACGGAAATAATATTTAAATATAAAAAATGTATAAATAAAAATAATGTACTTAATATAACGTGCATATTTAATTAAAATTAAATGCTTTTGCTTAAATGAAATAAACAATTCCTTCCATTTAGAAGCAAAAGTTTCAAGAAAACGAATTTATTTGATTCGACAAAATTTTTCCCTCAGTGCACGTATAGCGGAGAGAGAGGGTGAGAGAATTATGTATAAATACAGCAATTTATGCAGAGAATCACACGTGGGTACACACACACACAGATATACACACACACAGATATACACGTATATAGAATACAATTATAAAGACCCCAGAGACACGCATTGTTCCTTCGTCGAGACGGTCACTTTGTACCTGCTTGCTGCCTGCCTGATCCTGACACACGACGCAACTTGTAGTCTCGCGTGGCGGCGTTACAACTTGTAAACACCCTACAAAACACACACACACATACACACACACATGCGCACACAACCCCTCTTTTACTCGACTCGATTGATAACGTCCAAGTATGCTGCGAGTACTTTCGTTGTGATAATCCGATCTGCGCGATGCGGGGATCACTCGCTCGCGAGAACGTCGAGAATCGAGCTGTTTTGCCATTCGTTGTTCAGTCCTGTCGTCGATTTTTTTTCGCGATAGGAAGAGAGAGAGAGAGAGAGAGAGAGAGAGAGAGAGAGAAAGAAAGAGTGCAAGAGAGAGAAGGAGGGAGAGCGCGATTCTCTCCCCCGGAATGATGATGTGAGATGGTTTCGACGGCTGTTTCGACATCAATCCGCTTTAAAGCGACCGTTTCCGCGTTCCAAAATTCAAACGATCGCGCGGATTTGCTCGCAAGGGTATCTAAATTTATCGATTTCGCACCCGTGACATCAATCGAGAGTTTTGGAACGAGGAAGATGGCGATGTATGGGGCACGTACGTGCTAGATTTTACTAGTGAAAACGAATAACGGCAAGGCTCCATCTCTCTTGTAATATTTTTATTATCGCAAGCGTATAATATATTATATATATATATATATATATATATATATATACATATATATATATATATAAATATATATATATACATATATATACATATATATATATATATATATATACATACATATATATATATATATATATAATTAAATTATATATTATTAAAATAAAGGGATTATGCCACTGTTTATTATTTATTGACTAACGTTCGACTAATATTGTAAATAATAACGAAAATATTTTATCTATATTTCCGATCTCCGGGAGGGCGCCGGGCGGGGGCGGCGTATTATCTCTTGTCCGTCTTCGCGGCGTCCAACACCGGTCGCCGTTTCGCCCGCCCCTCTATTGTTACACCATTTCATCATTGCATTTAATAAATTATATATTTATTGACTCACTCACCTTTTCAATTGCAACCATTCCCTCTCTCCGAGCAGTCGTCCTTTCCCTTACACCTCTTCCGAATATTTAGACAATATCGCCAGCTTTAGATATAATTACATCGCTACACTGAGAAAAAAATCTGATTGCATTAATTAGAATTCTGGTAGATTCAACCAGTATGTCTGTTGGAAAATGGACGAACCAGAATTTTTGTAGGAATTACCAGATGAATCTGATTAATTTCTTCCTGTTAAATTTATCAAATTTTCTGGTTAAAATCATCTAAAATTTTTTCAATCTCAAAAATCTGTTTAATATTTTGAATTCCAACAAGATTATTGGATAAATTCAATCCAGATTATTGAATAAATGATTTTAAATTCAATTTGTTAGAAATTAAACTGATAAACAGTAATGCAAGAAGAGGATACAGCTCAAACACACGCAATCAGAGAGCTAGCGTCCTCTTTCTGGCACTACTGCTCGTAAGAGAAAAAAAATACACTGAGAAAAAAATCTGGCTGCATTAATTAGAATTCTGGTAGATTCAACCAGTATGTCTGTTGGAAAATGGACGAACCAGAATTTTTGTAGGAATTACCAGATGAATCTGATTAATTTCTTCCTGTTAAATTTATCAAATTTTCTGGTTAATAATACTAAACGCTCCAGCACCAAGTCGTCTAAAATTTTTTCAATCTAATCTCAAAAGTCTGTTTAATATTTTGAATTCCAATAAGATTATTAGATAAATTCAATCCAGATTATTAAATAAATGATTTTAAATTCAATCTATTAGAAATTAAATTGATAAACAGTGGTGCAAGAAGAGGATACAGCTCAAACACACGCAATCAGAGAGCTAGCGTCCTCTTTCTGGCACTACTGCTCGTAAGAGAAAAAAAAATACACCGAGAAAAAAATTTGGTTGCATTAATTAGAATTCTGGTAGGTTCAACCAGTATGTCTGTTGGAAAATGGACGAATCAGAATTTTCGTAGGAATTATCAGATAAATCTGATTAATTTCTTCCTGTTAAATTTATCAAATTTTCTGGTTAATAATACTAAACTCTCCAGCACCAAGTCGTCTAAAATTTTTTCAATCTAATCTCAAAAGTCTGTTTAATATTTTGAATTCCAACAAGATTATTAGATAAATTCAATCCAGATTATTAATAAATATATTTTAAATTCAGTTATAAAAATAAATTCAGTTATAAAAATAAATTCAGTTATAAAAATATATTTTAAATTCAGAATAAATTATTTTAAATTCAGTTTGTTAGAAATTAAACTGATAAACAGTGATGCAAGAAGAGGATGCAGCTCAAACACACACAATCAGAGAGCTAATGTCCTCTTTCTGACACTACTGCTCGTAAGAGAAAAATATATACTTTGGATTTAATGTTAATACTAGTTTTTATATACAATTCATGGCAAATATTGAATACGAGTAAAGTTAAGAGTGGCTCGCAAAGAAATTAATGTAACAAGAAATTTTATAGATCCAACCAGAAAATATTAACCAAATCCTTATAGTAAAATCTATTAAATGTTCTAGTTATAAAAAATCTAGTCTTATCATGATAACTAAAAATTCTTGTTTGATTTAACAAAAATGCCTTCAGTTATATATGTCTTGTTGGTACAATCAAACGATTTTTCTCAGTGTAATGTTCGAGTCGTTTATAAGTTCGAGAATATTTATAAAGCAATATATAAAAAAGAGAGCAGTAGAAATAAATTCTTTAGTAAATTATAAATAACAACTTTATATCTTTCTCTCTTGATACTTTGTTAAAATGCTTGATAAATAGAAGAATAAATCTAAGTTATGTTTGTCAATAATTTCCTAGCTAATCAATTTGCAATAAAATACTGATTGCGAGCTAATTTAATATAAAGTGTCGAATGTAGTTGCGTCTAAACTGGATAGTAACACAATTATGGCGAGTTAAGGAATACCCAGGCGAGTAATGATCTTAGGTCGCTCAAGTCACTTGTAGAGTTTCTATTGAAGCTCAAAGTTCCAGTTCCAACTGTTCGTCGAGGGGAACGCCGAAGGGAAGGACTTCGTGAACCGCTAAATTTAACGATCTTATTCATAGAACGGAATTAATAATCCTTTCTCGTTTTGCCTGACGTTTCAAGTGCAGCTCGTAGCAAGAACGCGCGAATAAGTAATATATTGCGACGGAAATGGTTCCGAAGGGACGGAGATAAGTAGTTCAGGTGAAATTTACTTACCGCCTTCCTCTCTTCCGCAACAGTTTATTTAAAGCATACAAACGGTACAAACTTGACTCGCTCTGTCGCTCTGAGTACAAATTAAATTAGGTCGCTCGATTATCGCGCTCGTGTACGAAAAGAAGAGATAACCGTGAGAGAAGGAGAATTAGAGAGAGTGAGGGATACGGATAAGAAAAAGTACGTATTTTCGAAAGCTGCCGAGCGGAGGAAATCGACCGACGTCCAAGATTTTACCTCGTAAATTCGAACCAAACTCGCTGGCGAGCGAGGGGGTCCGATTCCACTTATTCATTGTTGTGCTCATCGATATGATTGCCTTCGCAGATTTTTTTCCTTCTTGCTATTCTCTCTATCGTCCCGATATTTCCTTCATCCAATAGTACTTTGAATGTAATATTTATTGGAACGAAGAACAAACGATCGCAATAAATCGCAAAAAAGCCGCTGACGAAAGTAGAAATGGAAATTGGTCTCTTTGGAAAATTTTGACGATAAAGAAATCAGCTTGAGGAACAGAAAAAAATATTTACCGTTTTCTATTCTGTTAATTTCGTCTACATTAATTGTCTACAGTGTAAAAAAAGAACAGATTGAAAAAGAAAGCAGTTTATTAATTAAATTTAAACATTTCACTTAAAATCAAAATCTCATTTATTTTTCATGGCAGAAATTCAGTTTTGCATCAAAATTGGCGAAGACAAAGTGGTGAGTTTCGTTAATATAAACTCTTAACGCTAATAACTAAATTTAGGATTTAACGCGAATCAAACAGCTCTTAATTATTTACTATACAATAAAAAATAAAGCCATTTAATCAGCGACAATAGATCTTGTTTGCATCAAAAATGATTTCCGCTAATATATTTTCGTTTTCTTTGTATTTTACTACAAGTACGAGCGGGCGATACATTTATTTCCAGACGATGAGAGTTATTTCAGACAATAGAAAGCAAATGTAAGATTCACGTGAAAGTTTCCCAATGAAGAAAGAATAGTATAAATAATACTTCAATTATAATATACTTTTTAATGAAACAAGCTATAATGACATCTCACTCCCGATTTATCGATGAATTTGTTAGGATATTTTTGCAGAATATCTTTAAAGTTGCTAAATTGGAAAATTTTCTAATTCGCGATATTGCTCTTTGCATATTTTTCAGAACAATACGTATAAACGGCATAAGAAATTAATAATATTCCAGGATATTGAAATATTTTTATCGTGTCTTATTTCTTAATTTTTCTACCTTTCATTATTATTTTTGTTAAATGAATTTATTATTAATTTTTGTTAGTTAGACATATTTCCCAGATAAAAAAGTCACAACGATGCGAATATTTAAAATCATCGAAATCTGCTCTCTAAAAGTGAATCAGTGTATTATCACTGAAAACCAGTAAATAGTCACTGATTACAGCAGTTATAAGTACAGCAGGTATAAGTACAGCACTGTAAATCTCAGTGATCTTTTATTGAAAGAATCAATTAATAATTTTGACTGTTTCAATCAGTAATATTTCTCAATATTAGTAATATTTCTTTCGTTATTGACAGTAATATTTAACTATAATTCATCTCTCTATCTATTTCATATAAAATTAAAAATTTTATTTATATTTATTAAATATTTATTATATTAAAAATTTTATTTTATTTATATTACATGCATATTGAACTTGTTATTTTAAATAGATAACGAACAAATAATTTTCATTAAGTCGCCAGACATTTATTTGTCCGACTTATAAAGATCGATTTAATATCTGAAGCCTCTCTATTGAGCTTGTATCAGAAATTAAATCGAAGTAATACTTCTAATTTTAAATGTCGCTCTTTGCAAACTTTATATAATTCTTATAACTAAAATTAAATATGAGAAAAATAGCGATTGTAGCGGTAATGAACTAACGATTACTGGTTTTACAGTAAAATTTACTGATTTTACGGTGAATTTTATTTTAACTGACCATAATCAGTGAGATATAAGATAAAATAACAAAAAAATAAGCGTTTCCACTGAAGATCAGTAAAATACTCACTGATTCTCAGTGAAATCTTATTTTACTGTTTAAATTAGTGATATTTTCACTGATTCACTTTTAGAGAGCGACTCCTGAGATACTCATAGACGTCGATTCCGAATATCCACCTAACACGACGTATTTGCATTGCCCGGATATACATTCGCTTTTACTCGCTCATCATTAACGATATTAATAAACGCGAATATCATAAATTGGCGCGTATCCGTTTTGGCAAAAGAGCAGAGAGCTCGCGATTTCTCCGACGTTACATCAACAAAATGGCCGACAAAGTCGGTCAGAATACTTGGACCCGGTGATTCTCGCGGTCGCAGACGACGATGTTGCCGGTGGAGGTGACGGCGACGCCCTCGAGGCCCTTGAACTCGCCGTCACCGCTGCCCCAGCAGCCGTAGGACTTGAGGAAGGTGCCGTCCGGACTGAAGATCTGTATGCGATTGTTGCCGGAATCGGCGACGACGATATAGCCCTGGTCGTCGACGGCGACGCCCCGCGGGAACTTGAACTGACCGTCGTCCGAGCCCTCCGAGCCGAAGGATGTCAGGACGCGGCCGTTGACGTCGAATATCTGGACGCGGTGATTGTTGCCGTCGCTGACAATCACTCGGTTCGTGTTGCTCACCGCGATGTAATGCGGGTGCTCCAATTGGCCGCGTCCACCCCCGCACGAACCGAACTTGCCCACGAACGTGCCGTCCGATTGAAATACCTGTCAAGGTGACACATCCAGTGTTACTATACAGAGTGTCCCGAAAGTCCCGGACCGGTCGAATATTTCATAAACTATGCACTTTAGAAAGAAATGTTTCAAACAAAAGTTGTATGGCTTGAAGAGGGCCATCAGATAGTGGCAATGATTTGACATGGGAGAGTCATTTGAAAGTCACGTGAAGATCATCGTCAATTTCTTAAACGCAACTCCCTATTTTTTATTACATATTCGTGTAGCTTATCTCGAGAGCTTTCCAAAACACTATAATAAAGTATTTTTTTCATTGAGTACTTTTCAAGTTATGAGGCTTGAAATCATTTCTTAATTTTACATAAACCGTAAAATATCTTGTAAAATATTCATTTTTCGATCATCTTATCTTAATACTTTTATGTACAAAATAATGAGAGGAATCAATTGGTGTAAAGAAAAAACATAGTTGTTTTTAAGAAAAAAATATATTATTTGCAATTAACAATTACATATTTTTTTTAAAACAACAATGTGTTTTCTTTACACCAATTGATTCCTCTCATTATTTTGTACATAAAAGTATTAAGGTAAGATAATCGAAAAATGAATATTTTACTAGATATTTTATGGTTTATGCAAAATTAAGAAATGACTTCAAGCCTCATAACTCGAAAAGTACTCAATAAAGAAATACTTTATTATAGTGTTTTGAAAAGCTCTCGAGATAAGCGAATATGTAATAAAAAATAGAGGGTTCCATTTAAGAAATTGACGGTGATCTTCACGTGACTTTCAAATGACTCTCCCATGTCAAATCATTGCCACTATGTGATGGCTCCCATCAAGCCATACAACTTTTGTTTGAAACATTTCTTTCTAAAGTGCATAGTTTATGAAATATTCGATCGGTCCAGGACTTTTGGAACACTCTGTATATGTACTGTATAGCGTAAAATACGATGCTGTTAGTAGGAAACGCAATTACTTTCGATAAAGTCGTACATACGCGACACAGGATGTTTCGATAAAGATGGGCAATCTCTCTCGCAGTGCGGATAAAAATAAACGCGAATGTTTCTATAAATTTTTTTCTACGACGTACCTCTATCGAAATATATGTAAGGTCTTTAAAATTAAGATTTGAAAGAAGATTTTCTTGAAATCATTTTTATATCATTCTGTAGATTTTGATAATTTGTAGTCATTATTTTTAAGTAACCGGGTCTTTAAAATATATAGCGTGATGGATTTTATATTACTTAGAAATCTTCTCTCTTACAAAATTTTGAAGATAAGTTTCTTTCATATTTTTAAATATATTTAAACAATTTTTTTCTCCATATGTTTTTCTAAAAAAGAGTACTTTTGATTTTTATTTCATCAAAACTAACTGTATTTGAAAATTAACTGTCTTATGGGGAGAACAAATTTAATTAATAGAAAGAAGAAGATGATAAAAGATGCGTTGTAGGAAAAAATACAAGGTACAAGGATTTATTTTTATTTGTTTATGTTCACGCAAGATAATCATAATTTACTGAAACACCCTGTATTTCATCATCATACCGAATACATTATCAATAACAATGAAAAGAGAAAAACTCGTACTAAAAAAAATCAAAAAAATCAGCATGTTCGATCTTGCCAAGAATCAACGGTTTATCGAAAGTTGATTGATTAAGGACGATGTAAGGAGCGCACCTGTACGCGATGATTCTCCTTGTCGCATACGTAGATGAATCCGAGGGCGTCGGTGGTGATGCCCCAAGGATAATTGAACCGGCCGTCGGCGGTGCCCTGGGAGCCAAAGGCTCGCAAGAAACGGCCGGACGGATCGAGCACCTGGATCCTGTGGTTGTAGCGGTCCGCGATGATGTACTGCCCGATCCTGTTTACGGCCACCCCGGCGAGGCAATCGAATTCGCCCTCGCCGCTGCCGTACGTTCCGAACTCCTTCATGAAGTTTCCATTACCGTCAAATACCTGCGATACAAGCGTCGTTTATATCGATCACGCGCCGATATTAAAATCGGCCGTTCGCGGCCAACCGCAATATAACGCGTCCTGGGAGAGGAGACCTCTCTCTCCCTCGTTCACCTGCCGCGCAGTCGAAGCTGGCTTATTTATGATCGCCGATACGCCGATACGTGTACATAAATGCCTATGAAATTTTGAAACCTTCGTACCTTACGGATGTATACGAGGTAACTGTTACGTCGCTTCGAAAACGATGCAATTGATATATCGAGGCTCTTGTTAATTGTTAATGTTAGTTTATATTTTTCTAACATCTTCGAGAGATGAAATAACAGTTTTTAAAATGTCTTACAATTAAAACTTTTCCTAATAAAAATTCCTTTTCAAACAATTAAAAGAGATTTTAATAAATTAAAAAGATTTTCAAATAATTATTAATTTAAAATAATTATTGATTTAATATTATATACAATTAATTTATCGAGGCTCTTGTTAGTTGTTAATATTAGTTTGTATTTTTCTGACATCTTCGAGAGACGAAATAACAGTTTTTAAAATGTCTTACAATTAAAACTTTTCCTAATAAAAATTCCTTTTCAAACAATTAAAAGAGATTTTAATAAATTAAAAAGGTTTTCAAATAATTATTAATCTAAAATAATTATTGATTTAATATTATATATAATTAATTTATCGAGGCTCTTGTTAGTTATTAATATTAGTTTATATTTTTCTAACATCTTCGAGAGACGAAATAACAGTTTTTAAAATTTCTTACAATTAAAACTTTTCCTAATAAAAATTCCTTTTCACACAATTAAAAGAGATTTTAATAAATTAAAATGGTTTTCAAATAATTATTAATTTAAAATAATTATTGATTTAATATTATATACAATTGATTTATCGAGACTCTTGTTAATTGTTAATATTAGTTTGTATTTTCCTAACATCTTCGAGAGACGAAATAACAGTTTTTAAAATTTTTTACAATTAAAACTTTTCCTAATAAAAATTCCTTTTCGAACAATTAAAAGAGATTTTAATAAATTAAAAAGGTTTTTAAATAATTATTAATTTAAAATAATTATTGATTTAATATTATATACAATTAATTTATCGAGGCTCTTGTTAGTTGTTAATATTAGTTTGTATTTTTTTAACATCTTCGAGAGACGAAATAACAGTTTTTAAAATTTCTTACAATTAAAACTTTTCCGAATAAAAATTCCTTTTCAAACAATTAAAAGAAATTTTAATAAATTAAAAAAATTTTTAAATAATTATTAATATAAAATAATTATTGATTTAATATTATATTACAATTGATTTATCGAGGTTCTTGTTACTTGTTAATATTAGTTTGTATTTTTCTAACATCTTCGAGAGACGAAATAATAGTTTTTAAAATTTCTTACAATTAAAACTTTTTCTAATAAAAATTCCTTTTCAAACAATTAAAAGAGGTTTTAATAAATTATAAAGATTTTAAAATAATTATTAATTTAAAATAATTATTGATTTAATATGATACAATTGATTTATCGAGATTCGTGTTAATTGTTAATATTAGTTTGTATTTCCCTAACATTTTCGAAAGACGGAATAACATAGTTTTTAAAATTTCCTAGGATTAAAATTCTTTTTCTAATAAAAATTTCTTTTGAAACAATTAAAAGAGATTTTAATAAATAAGAGAAATTTTCAAATAATTATCAATTCAGTTAATTCAAAATTCTTACGATTAAAATTCTTTTTCGAATAAAAATTCCTTTTGAAACAAAAGAGATCTTAATAAGTAACAAGTAATTAAATATTATCAATAAATAATCTTAATAAAAGAGATTTTCAAATAATTATCAATTCAATCATACGTGAGAGATTTCAATTGTCTCGTTTAGATTCAAATATAATCGCGGATGAATTTTGTAAAGAGTGACTTACTTGAATACGATGATTGGAGCTGTCGGCCACGACGATGGAGTTGTCCGGGCCGACTGCGAGGCCTCTCGGCCAGGTAAAACATCCGGCTTCGCTCCCCCGCATCCCGAACTTAAACAGCTGCCGCCGCTTCAGCAAGTAATGACTCCTCCGACCATTGCTGGAATCGAACGATCGGGGGAAGCGGTCAATAAAGCTCATTACGCGGATTCCCAATCTTCCCGCGATCATAAATCACTTCGATCCCTCCCGACCCTTTCCCTCTCACCCTCTCTCGATCGGAGGGGAATTCCTCGCGGCCACATGGTCAGTTATGTAATTACGCGCTAAATCTACGCGATCAATTTAATAATACTTTATCCGTGATTCTTATCGAAGCCTCCTCTTGTCCATCGGGAGAGATTTACGCGAAGAGGCAAACTCGGATATAGGGTTCTCCGTACATCCTCATTTCGCGTCGCCGTTCTTAAAAGAACTGTACTTTCGCAAAATCCACTTTTCAGAAGGAACTCGCTGTTTCACTCCGGCGGAAGAAGCAGCGGTAGATCTTCGAGAATTATAGCCGCGCGAGGAGGGGATCCGGTTGCGGCGCAACGGATAACGAGGATAAAGTATTTTGTGATTGCGATACCCTGGCTCTGGATACGTCCAGCTTCCGACTCTACCTTCATTCTATGGCGTATATTTGGAAAGTTGCAAGTTCTTTTAACGATCGTAGCGCGCGTCCGCGTACTTTTCTTTCCGAAAGTGCGAAAACTCGCTACGCCCTCGGGATGTCGTGCGAGAAAAACGTAGACGCGACGTCGTTCATTTCCTACGTAAATTCGCAAAGTAAATAAAGAATTTCTCGAGCGGAGTTGTGAGGCGTTTTGTCTATAAATTTTTCCGTTAAGAAAAAACTTACAAAAAAGCGTCGAAAAATATCAATTTAAGGACGTTTTGTATGTACAATCCCAGCAAAAAGTAGCTGAAAATCAATATTGACGAATATATCCACTTTTGATGTATTTTGAGTATGAGAAATTGTGTGGAATATTACAATTGATCTTAGCTACAGTGCAGAGATGTATTTTTTAATATTTATTGCGTTTTTACTGAAATATTCCGAATTTTGTTAATCGAAATGATTAACTTTTGGCAGAGAATTTTTTTAAAGAAGATAAATAATGATAGTTTAATAAAAAATATCAAATTTAAATATTATTACAATAATTATAAAAGTAATTATAATTATAAAAAAAAATTACAATAATTATAATTATAAAAATTATTACAATAATTTTCCTAGATAAGCATCCATCTTGTAGGAAATTTCTCTGTGATGCAAAGTTATTTCTGCGAGAGTGAAATAATTCCAACGCGTATGCATTCAACACTTACAATTGACAAGTGACAGATAATTAAATGTACAATTCTAATTAAGGATATATTGGACGGACGAAAAAATTAAAGTTGGGCAGAATACGAATTGATCAAAAACTTTTTAAAAATCATGAAATCGTACTTCAAATTATTCTTTAATATAAATAGGTCTTAATTTCCAAGAAAATATTGCCACGTTTTATCATCAATATTGCGTCAAACCGATAATCACAGTTATTTTTTAATAATAATTTCAAAACGAGCAAATAAATCGTTTTAAAACTTTGTGGGAACATTTTTACATGTATGAAGAATATAATATTAGAAAATGAAATTTTTATCATTGTTTTCTTATAGTTCTTATAATTTATTACCTGTCTCTTGAACGTTTACATAAGATCCTATGTTAAAATCGCAAAATTCAAAAATTATTAACTTTTAAAGGAGCAAGTAAAAAAATTTGAAATAATTCATGATGATTTAGAATATTATTAAGAATGTTAAATTAAAAATTCACGGCGATCTCATTGATTGTAATATATCTCCAATACATCCTTAATTGAAATGATTAACTTTTGGCAGAAAATTTCGCCTTGTGACAGATACATGGCTAACTTCATTGAATTGTATTTATATCTTTTTAACCAGTTAGTACTTGTATAATATTATTTGGCCAAATATTTTGTCTGTATCTAAACTTTTGCAAATTTTCAACAAATTCTGAATATTATTTCCATGTGTTTTTGTCATTTGAACGTCATTTGATCGATGTGGTTATACGTTTCTCATAAGAACATATGTTAATTCGGTGCAAATTAAAATCCTTGTGAACGCTTTAGTGAATTGATTTAAAAATTGTACTGAAGATTCTATACATATGTAAGGACATTCTGTACAATTTTCATTAAATTCTCAATATTTTGAAAATAGGTACAAAACATCCTTAAAAGAGATTATTTCCTTTTTTTGCCTTTATAGGATGTTTCTTAATAAATGCGAAAAATTTTAAGAGATTCTTTGTGAAAAATTAAGGGGAGTTTTTCATAACATTTAAACATATACTCCTACATCCCTCTCTGTGGAGTTACACTTCTCCAAAAATAGGAATAAAAATTAGGTTCTTATTTTTTTCTCAAATTTGAAACAAGTTAAAGAAATGAAATTAGGTGAAAATTTTCTACTAGTAAAAAGGTTATTTATTAATATTTTTGTCAGCCTCTCGTAATGTTATAAGAGGATGAAACTAGCAACCCTTATTCAATTTTTTATTAGCACTTTTTAATGTTTAGATGAAAAAATCTCCCTTAATTTTCGACAAAGAATCATCTAAAATTTTTCGTACTTATTAAGAAACATGTATATAACATATCACGATTATATAGGCATAACGATTTGAGATTTGTCTTCGTGCGAAAATATAACGCGACTATAAAACTCACCTAGTGGAGGAACCTGCTGCCGCGGGTGTAACGGGAGCTGCTGTAGGGGACGTGGGGGAGCCTGACGGGTTTTTTTGGTCGTCGTCAGAAGATTCGAAGGATGTTTGCCCGGTGTGCCTCAAAGGCAAGCCCAACGATAACCTTCTCGAGGCCGCGCTAGAGCTGCGTGAAAATGATTTCAAAGGTTTCAAGAAATTACAATAGAAAATTAATTTCACTTAGGTAATAATTGAATTGTCATTTTAAATAAAGTCTTTCATATTATTGATATCAAAAGAGCTTCGTAATAATTCAGCGTGATGTGTAAATATGTAAATATGATTGATATGTAAATTTAATACGATTTGTAAATATATGGTGTTGCCAATATTAGCTAATATATACAGATTCTAATGCGCGTATAATATTCCGAATCATCGCGTACAACGATAGGATTAAAGCTTAGTTCAACATGATATCGTGATATCCGATTTATCTGATTTATTTCACTATGAAAAATAGAAAATAAATTAATATACATATATCTCCCATGAGGAAAAACTCTCTGACGTCCTCCTATTTAAAATCTCACGATATAAATTTTTCTTCAGTTGGTGCAATTTCTTGATATCATTATTTTTGTAGAAAATGGAAACTACTATTTCAAACAATTTTTCGTTAAAAATTTTTCCATTTACATAATAATAAAAATAACAAATTTTACAGCATAATTTTTTCAGCTAAATTAAATTTCTAAATATTTTCACATTTTCTACGCGAAGAGGGATTTTTGAACGTTTCCTTTTTTAAAACGAGATAAATTTAACTTTAATAAATTCAACATTATTAGATCATTCTCCCTGATCTGCTCGAGAAGTCGCAGTCTGCGAATTCGCTCGCCAAACGATTCGGGTCTCACCTGGACGAGGGTATCGTGGAGGACGAGGAGGGCGGTTCCTTGTCCTTGGTGGTGCGGTTGCCGTATTTGTTCTTCAGGTACCTGGCCCAGGAGCTCAGAGCCGCGCCGTCCTTCTCCGCGCCCGGGCGATCGCGTTCCGGGCTCGGCTCCCTCGACTTCAGGGCGTGGGTGCTGCGGCTACGCGCGAGCTCGGAGCCGACGCCGTACTTGGCCGCCAGGTAGGCGTTCGGCGACTGGGTCGTCGGCGACGGCGGTTCCTCGTCCAGGTCGAGATCGTCGCCGCCGAAGTTGTGCGAGCTCCTGGAACGGGCGAGACGCTGCCGGCGCTCCTTCAGGGCAGCGTATCGGGATCTCGCCGACAAGGGCGAGTCCACCTCCGCATCCACGTCCCTCTCGCGTTCTCGCTCGCGTTCGCGTTCCCGATCCCGTTCTCGTTCTCGTTCCCGTTCCCGTTCCCGTTCCCGTTCCCGTTCCCGTTCCCGTTCTCGTTCCCGTTCACGCTCGCGGGACGCCATCATCGCCGCCTGGCTCCTGCTCTTGTTCAGGAATCTGAAACATCAGCGAGAGGGTGCGCTCAATTCGTCTGTATCGAAAGTTTATCTTCTTACGCTGCCAGCTTGAATTATTTCACTCTCCCAGAAGTAATTGTGTTTTTATTACATAGTAATAATTTTAGGATTTTTTGGGGTATATTTTTTTCAGAAAATAGTGAATGAGAGTTTTCAGAAAATATCGAATATAGAGAAATAGATTATAATTACACTGAGAAAAATCGTTTGATTGTATCAACAAGATGTATATGATTGAAGGCATTTTAATTAAATCATACAAGAATTTCTAGTTATCATGATAGGACTCGATTTTTTATAACTAGAACGTTTAATAGATTTTACTATAAGAATTTGATTAGTATTTTTTGGTTGAATCTACACACTGAGGAAAAAATTATCTTGAAATAAAAAAATTTTAGTTAACTCAAGAAAGCTATTCATTCGGTGGGTACTAATCACGTATTTACTTGTATTCAAAACGTCTGTTTGCTTAAGTTAAGTATTTATTTACATATGCTTAAAAAAATATAATTTTTAATTAAATATTTTTATATTTTAATTTTACAAAATATTTATTAAAATGCATTTTTTATTCCCAAAAATTTTAAATTTTTTAATTTAAAAAAATAATATATTTAATTTAATAAATTATAGTACATATTTTACGAAAATAGTATTTAAATATAAAAAATATATAAATGAAAATAATGAACTTAATACAACATGCATATTTAATTAAAATTAAATGCTTTTGCTTAAATGAAATAAATAATTCCTTCCATTTAGAGCAAAAGTTTCAAGAAAACAAATTTATTTGATTCAACAAAATTTTTCGCTCCATAAAATTTCTTGTTGCATTAACTTCTTTGCTTGCCGCTAAGCGGTGACCCACTCTTAACTTTACTCGTATTCAATATTTGCCATGAAATGTATATAAAGAACTAGTATTAACTAATATATATTAACATTAAATCCAAAGTATATTTTTTTTTTTTACGAGCAATAATACCAGAAAGAGGACGCTCTTTGATTGTGTGTGTTTGAGATGCATCCTCTTCTTGCATCACTGTTTAATTTCTAACAAACTGAATTTAAAATAATTTATTCAATAATCTGAATTGAATTTATCCAATAATCTTGTTGGAATTAAAAATATTAAACAGACTTTTGAGATTAAATGGAAAAAATTTTAAACGACTTGGTGCTGGCGAGTTTAGTATTATTAACCAGAAAATTTGGTAAATTTGACAGGAAGAAATTAATCAGATTCATTTGGTAATTCCTATAAGAATTCTGGTTTGTCCATTTTCCAACAGATATACTGATTGAATCTATCAGAATTCTAATTATGCAACCAAATTTTTTTCTCAGTGCATTATACATATTTTTTTTTAGGGAAAATAATGACAGTTTACAAAAATAAAATTTTATTATTATATAAATATTGTAATCATTATGTGTATTTTTTTCAAGGAAGATAATTAATGATAGTTTAATAAAAAATTTCGAATTTAAATATTATTACAATAATTATAAAAATAATTATAATTATAAAAATTATTACAATAATTTTCCTAGATATCTTAAAGTATCCACCTTGTAGGAAATTTCTCTGTGATGCAAAGTTATTTCTGCGAGAGTAAAATAATTCCAACGCGTATGCATTCAACACTTAAAATTGACAAGTGACAGATAATTAAATGTACAATGAGATAATTAAGCAACGCGATGAAAAAGCAATGTAATTCCATCTCATTTCATCTTTTTGCGTTATGTAATTGCTAAATAATATGTAGATTGTCTACGGAGAGAAGCGTAAAATATATGAGCACGTTGTTAATTGTAAGAAAGTTAAAACAACAATTAAACTTTATCTTCCGTGCTATGTATGACGTCTTCCAAAAGATATTACATTTGTTAATGCATCCCTTTAAATATTTGCCAATTATCGAAATTTCCCCCGAATTTTTTAGAGGTCACAAACTCTACGATAGCTCGGTCGGTCTTTCATCTTCTTCATGTTCTGAATCGTAATTGTCCAAGCTAAATTCGAGTGGATTTCGGGTAATCGTACACCCTTGAAACATTGGATGGTCTCGACCTCGGGACACGCGCGGAAAAGCGATACCCATTGTGAACGAGCGGGATACCGCAGAGATATCTGCGGTCGTATTTTCAAACGAGACCTCACATCGGGGCTATTTCGGTGCACGTGCGTGCCGCGAGCGCAAACTGTGCAAGGGAGCATGGACGCAATATCGTCGCAACGGAAATACTTCGCGTACAATACGTATATATCTGCAGCGCGCTCCATTTTGAAGAAAAAAAAAAAGAGAAACTCGAATTTCGTCTTCAAAATAAAAATGGCAGACACCGTTTAAGCGTCATTGATAGCGATTAAAAATATAGTCGTCGAGATCATGGAGAAAAAATATTTGACATTTGGCATTTGAAAAAAATAATTTTCAAAATAATAAAATAATTTCTTTCACTTTAAAATAACTTTCTTTTTTTCTTGAAGATATTTATTGGCGATTCATCGAAGAAAGAGTTACGCTGCATTGATTATATGCGTATAATGTCAAACTTTTATACCGCACAAAGAAGACGCTATTTATTCGCGTATATTACGTTTGAAAAGATACAATAATACGAGCGTGAATTGCATACGCTAATGAGTTGGGGATGGAACAAAGTAACGAGGTTAAGGAGCTAACTGCTTTTCATATACATAGACTTTGTGTCAGTATTACTGTCTCGTTTATGGGATTAGCTTTCGAGGACGTGATTTGCATTTGATTGCCCGCGAATTTATTCGCTGTCCGCGATTATACGAAGTTCTCGCGAGCTATTGTACCGAAAAGTTACGTCGGGAGGGATCTGAGATATATTGATATCGCGTTAATTAATTTTATTTCGCGGTTTTAATAGCGCATACAAACGACGAATAATAAAAACACACAGGCAATACTATGGCGAATTAATTAAAGCTTCTCTCGCTGCTGTCGTCGCGCTTGTGCGAATCAGAGGAAGCGGTTATGGACAAATGTTTAAGAAAGTTATTATTGTCACATAAAAAATAATCACATTCCGATATTATATGTCAATTCAATGTAACAATATATGAGACAAGCTACGAGATCAGTGTAGTTAATTGGTGCGCTAATATGCTAATCTCTCATGTGTGGTCTGTACACTTGCCGGAAGCCGTTCATCGTCAGTGGAAGATGTCGTATTACATACTTATCGGATCGGTTGCAGGTTTTTTTTTTTTCGTTTACTTTTGGCTTTTGAAATTTGAAAAAAAGAGACCTATGCTTACGAAACGGCCACTGATCTAATTCGATTCCAGCTCCATGGATGAGCGCAATCGTCGGCGGCCACCGATGCGCCGCTCATTTTATCACAGATTCGTGAGACATCCTGTATACATGAGTATGATGAATATGCAGATAAGTGTTTTACTGTGATGTATTCGCACGTATACGTCATGCACACCATTTTTTTGCAACAAGTACCGTAAGTACCTTTATCTTATTACACAGGCCTGCAAAAAAGGGGGTCAAAATTTCTTTTTAAGATGCAATAGTGATTTTTGACGTAATTTTGTGCGCTGAATCCGACTCTGGCCGCCGAATTTGCGTAGCACGTCAGGTTTTTGAGTTATTTGCAGTTGAATAGCGCAAAAATCGCTACTTTGGCCAAATTCATGAATTTATTGTGAGTAAACCAAATTTTTGGAAATATTTCTGTCAATGGCATCGTATAGTACTCACCTTCATCTTTCGAATCCACTTTCGATTATCGCCGCACGATTTTTTTTCGCTCAGATATACAAGTCATAAGACTGGTCATGCATAGGGATCTAATAAGCCATTCTAAATCAACCGTGCCACCTCTTTATTTCACTACGAATCAAAATTAGGATTAAAATATACATTTTTAAACTTTCTGTCACCTTTTGAAATTAAAAATGGCGCATCCAATATGGCGAATAGAATCACAATAAAAAGGCATAAAATTTAGAAAAATTTATCAAAATGTGTAACAACTGTATTAGATATTTCTTTACAATACTTTTTTGGACAACCGAACCTGACATATGTCAGTCTTTTCAACTTTCAACATCATGGATCTATATTGATGTCTATATAAATTTTCTTTAACGTAAATTTTCTTACAACGTCATACTTATATATCTCAGTGAAGAAAAATCGTGCGGCGATAATCGAAAGTGGAAATTTGAAAGGCGAAAGTGAGTATTATACGATGCCATTGGGCAGAAATATTTCAAAAAATTTGGTTTCCTCGCAATAAATTCATGAAATTGGCCAAAATAGCGATTTTTGGGCTATTCAACTACAAATAACTCAAAAACCTGACGTGCTACGCAAATTCGGCGGCCAGATTCGAATTCAGCGCACAAAATTACGTCGGAAATCACTATTGCATCTTAAAAAGAAAAACCTCGCAGGCCTGTGTTATTAGAAGCAAGAGGGAGGGCAAGGGAGGGAGCTGTTACTCCTTTAGAAAACTTGGAAGGGAGTTTTAAATCAATGAATAATGTCTCTTTTATATTTAATTTCGTTCAATTTCCAGGTCCCCGATGTGTCCTAGATTATTTTACCGTAAAATATTCCAATTATGTCTCGCGCGCAGATGATAACAGCCCCTCCGTTGTTGATTAATCACAAGTAACCGGGGAAGTGTAAACGCTCGTATATTACATTATAATTAGCGTCCCGCAGGGTAAGTTAGTGTCGCACTCGAAAGAGGATGGGACAAGGGGGACGGGAGGGGCGAGGGGGGTAAGAGAGAGGGGGGGAAGCTATGCGGACGATACGGATGAAATTTTCGGATTGCGTCAAACAATGTTTGTGTAGGTTTGCTCGAATTTGAGAAAGTTCATGAATGTCCGCAAACTTCGGCATAAACATAGTTTATCGCGCTTGTGTGTATGACTTTGCGCCGGACCCTCTCCTCAACTAAGTTCGTATTTCGTCGTATTAGGTCGAGTCCCAGTGCATCGGTAGAACCCGACGTGTCACCCGAAGTAAGAAGTTTCCAGTTTACGAAACTGGTAGATCAGATTGCAAGGCTTTGGATCGATGGTTCTACATTTGCCTCCCCCTCCTCCGCCCCCTTCCTTCTCCCTCCCTTTCTTTACCCAAACGACTGTGTGGAAGCTGCGAAGTTTCGACACCACCGATTTGTTATAGCGGCGAACGGAGTGCGCAATGTGCTAAGAATACTGCGTTGCGTTATGCAGTAATCCACTTTCTCGGCTGCAAGTATTTTTACGGTAGAAGGCTGGGAGAGAGAAAGAAGCTCGACTATATATTTCAATTTTTTGAAAAAAAAAAACGGCGCAAAATTTGAGAGAAAAGTAAAGAAAAGTTAATATTCTCAAGCAATTTGAGCTCCCATCATTATATGACTTGAAATAAAATTAATTTATAAAATAATAAAATTAATTTATGACATATTAACCCATCTAATATAATACAATACTAATTATATATATTTATTAATTAGAGACAGACTTGTCAAATATGTTTACAGTTGTCATTTGCAAATATAATGAAGAGTTTCCATCATGATAACTTGAAATAAAATTAATTTATAAAATAATAGAATAATAAAATTCATTTATGACATATTAACCCATCTAATATAATACAATATTAATTATATATATTTATTAATTAGAGACAGACTTGTCAAATATGTTTACAGTTGTCATTTGCAAATATAATGAAGAGTTTCCATCATGATAACTTGAAATAAAATTAATTTATAAAATAATAGAATAATAAAATTCATTTATGACATATTAACCCATCTAATATAATACAATATTAATTATATATATTTATTAATTAGAGACAGACTTGTCAAATATGTTTACAGTTGTCATTTGCAAAAATAATGAAGAGTTTCCATCATGATATGACTTGAAATAAAATTAATTTATAAAATAATAGAATAATAAAATTCATTTATGACATATTAACCCATCTAATATAATACAATATTAATTATATATATTTATTAATTAGAGACAGACTTGTCAAATATGTTTACAGTTGTCATTTGCAAAAATAATGAAGAGTTTCCATCATGATATGACTTGAAATAAAATTAATTTATAAAATAATAGAATAATAAAATTCACTTATGACATATTAACCCATCTAATATAATACAATATTAATTATATATATTTATTAATTAGAGACAGACTTGTCAAATATGTTTACAGTTGTCATTTGCAAAAATAATGAAGAGTTTCCATCATTATATGACTTGAAATAAAATTAATTTATAAAATAATAAAATAATAAATTTCATTTATGACATATTAACCCATCTAATATAATACAATATTAATTATATATATTTATTAATTAAAGACAGACTTGTCAAATATGTTTACAGTTGTCATTTGCAAAAATAATGAAGAGTTTCCATCATGATATGACTTGAAATAAAATTAATTTATAAAATAATAAAATAATAAATTTCATTTACATTTGACATATTAACCCATCTAATATAATACAATACTAATTATATATATTTATTAATTAAAGGCAGACTTGTCAAATATGTTCACAGTTTATCATTTGCAAAAATAATGAATTATGCATTTGAATTGCGGGATAGAAAACGGATTAGTCGCTAAAATTATCGGATTACTTATTTCCTATAAAGTTCTCTTAGCTCGTTGCGAATTTTTGGATCTCTTCTGTCCAAAAGCATGAATTTGTCCCCATGTCTCGTGTGTGTTACCTATTTGTAGTCGCGCAAAATCCAGTATTCTACCACTTGTGAACACCTCTGACTTTCTCGTCGAGATTTCAGCTTGGTTGTGTACGTATCTCGAGATGTACAAAGGAGATTTATATCGTCAACTTGTAAAAACTTGTATCCTAAACGCTCTGAAGAAATATGAGAAGAGCCTGCTTGTAGATGACTGTGTCTGCTTTACCAAGATTTTTGCGAATCATTCAGAATGTGTGTCCAAGATTTTTATGATACGCGACATCTTTTATATTCATTTGTTATTTTACTGTAAAGAAAAAAAAACAAGAAAAATTAGATGCTAAGAATACAAGATTTTATATCGTTCATAAAAAAGAAAACACAAGTTATATCAATCTTTGCTCATTTGCCAAGAAATGATTGACCGCGTATAATATTAAATTAATCTACGCGCACGTAATATAACTTGACAATCAAAAAAGTAATCACTTTTGAGAAACATCCCCCTCGGGAAATCTCCGAAGCGGACGAAAATTTAAAGCCGCCTCTCCTCCAGGTCGATCATCGACCGATCAATGATGATATAAACGTAAAAACAATCTGTTAGTGCAATAAATAAATATGCATTTTTTTCTCGTACATATCGTATCCCGCTTGATATTATTCCAATGATAATACACGTATGGATAGGGACACTGAGAGTGATAAATCAGGGAATTAGATCGCGAGAGATTCTCTCGGGGCGGGGAGATTGACGGGGAAACATGGACAACTGAAAGAAAATGAAATATTACGGACAAAAATTTGTGAGCAGGCGGCAATCGACACTATTGTGCTTGTTATCATTCTGATACTGAGGATACGGTTGAGAGGGAAATAAATAATACGAGTTATCACAAGAGAAATGCAGTTTATTTACCACACCGACAAACTGTGACGCAAGCCTACTTGCTAAGGAGAGAGTACAAAAACTTATTATAGATACGCGTTGACGCGGAGGCGATTCACGTGGTGACAGGCTGCCCACGTGCGATCGCCGCCGACGTCTGACGCCATTTTTTCGGGGACGGCTTTAAAGCATGAATTGAAGCGTGAATTGCGAAGACTGCCTCGCTACTTGACGCGATGCCTGTCTATGTGTGTGTAATATATATACACATATATTTATATATGCATATGTGTACAAAAGGCGAAGCTACTTGAGCAATGATGCGGATTACGTAATCGCGGATCGACAAATGTAGGAACAATGGCACTCGGCCGTACATACGATTATCACAATATATAAAATGCAAATTTATCAAGTATACTGTAAAGTTTCCTATGTTCATGAACGTTCTCTGGTGGTGGCGGCTTTTATCTGGCGCCCAAAGAACGCGAGTTTCGAGCAGCAGTTCTCTCTTTTTAATAAGAGATAAAAATATATATATCTTCTTCTCTGGTTGTATTATAATTTTTTTCCAAATTGTCTATCAATTATTGATTCTGATAGTAATTAATTTTGCCCTGTGATTCCGAGCCTAATTTTGGAAACTAATTAGCATGTGATTGAAGTTAATTGAATATTAATCAGAATTCGAGCATGTAATGATGTGTAATAATAATGACACTGATTAGTATGATCTCTAAATTATTGTCCCCTTTTGTCTCAAACTAATCGTGCGGTCATGAAAGGGTTAAACAATTTAAAAATCTACAATTATGCTTTATAAGAATTAAGTGTTTTGTTACACTGAGAAAAACCGTTTAATTGTACCAACAAGACGTATATGATTGAAGACATTTTGTTAAATTAAACAAGAATTTCTAATTATCATGATAAGACTCAATTTTTTATAACTAGAACGTTTAATAGATTTTACTATAAGGATTTGGTTAGTATTTTCTGGTTGAATCTATAAAATTTCTTGTTATATTAACTTCTGTGCTTGCCGCTAAGCGGTGAGCCACTCTTAACTTTATTCGTATTAAATATTTGCCATGAAATGTATATAAAAAACTAGTATTAACATTAAATCCAAAGTATATATTTTTTCTCTTACGAGCAGTAGTGTCAGAAAGAGGACGCTAGCTCTCTGATTGTGTGTGTTTGAGCTACATCCCCTTCTTGCATCACTTGCATAAGTTTAATTTCTAACAAACTAAATTTAAAATAATTTATTCAATAATCTGAATTGAATTTATCCAATAATCTTGTTGGAATTCAAAATATTAAACAGACTGTTGAGATTAGATTGAAAAAATTTTAGACAACTTGGTGCTGAGGAGTTTAGTATTATTAACCAGAAAATTTGATAAATTTAACAGGAAGAAATTAATCAGATTCATCTGGTAATTTCTACAAGAATTCTGGTTCGTTCATTTTCCAACAGACATACTGGTTGAATCTACCAGAATTCTAATTAATGCAACCAGATTTTTTTCTCAGTGTATTTTTTTTCTCTTACAAGCAGTAGTGCCAGAAAGAGGACGCTAGCTCTCTGATTGTGTGTGTTTGAGCTGCATCCTCTTCTTGCATCATTGTTTATCAGTTTAATTTCTAACAAAGTGAATTTAAAATAATTTATTCAATAATCTGGATTAAATTTATCCAATAATCTTGTTGGAATTCAAAATATTAAACAGACTTTTGAGATTAGATGGAAAAAATTTTAGACGACTTGGTGCTGGCGAGTTTAGTATTATTAACCGGAAAATTTGATAAATTTAACAGGAAGAAATTAATCAGATTCATCTGGTAATTCCTACAAGAATTTTGATTCGTCCATTTTCCAACATACTGGTTGAATCTATCAGAATTCTAATTAATGCAACCAGATTTTTTTCTCAGTGTATTTTTTTTCTCTTACAAGCAATAGTGCCAGAAAGAGGACGCTAGCTCTCTGATTGTGTATTTGAGCTGCATCCTCTTCTTACATCACTGTTTATCAGTCTAATTTCTAACAAACTTAATTTAAAATAATTTATTCAATAATCTGGTTTGAATTTATCCAATAATCTTGTTGGAATTCAGAATATTAAACAGACTTTTGAGATTAGATGGAAAAAATTTTAGACGACTTGGTACTGGCGAGTTTAGTATTATTAACCGTAAAATTTGGTAAATTTAACAGGAAGAAATGAATCAGATTCATCTGGTAATTCCTACAAGAATTTTGATCCATTTTCCAACATACTGGTTGAATCTATCAGAATTCTAATTAATGCAACCAGATTTTTTCCTCAGTGTACTGTCATAATTACATCTACGCATTGTCTCGCTAATTGACAAAATCCCAGTCATAGAATTGGCTCTAATAATATTTTGATGAGGATTAAAATCCTTTCGTGAACAAGACAAAATATTGGGAGAGAAAACTGCTGCATCGTCACTCGCGACAAGAAGAGAGTCTCGTCAGTTTCTGTGTGCGTGTGTAAGGTCCACGGTCTCTCATCATGAACGCCGACAACCGACACCGTCGAGATAAAGCATCGGGATGGACCGAAAGAGAAGAGACCCATGTACGGTGTCTGTGTACGTGAGAGAAAAGTAGATAGTCCGACTTGGGAAATTACAGGAGGAGGTTCGTTAGAACGGTGTAACACAGTACGGACACACAGAAGACGGTGGTTACCATTTGCACCGGTATACTGACAATGGCGCCAACGGGCCGCGTTTCCTCGCGCTCGCCGAGAAGCCTCGACTGCTCGCCCTTCGACTGAGTAGCGTTCGCGAGTAGTAATGCACCGTTCTCAGTGTTAGTTTTCGTTACGAGGTCGGTCGTTTGGGAACGAATCGTGCTCTCCTGCGCGCTGCGCTTCCCTACACGGCCATCAGCGACGTCGTCATCGTCGTCGTCAAGTATCACCCACCCGTTCTCATCGATGCCACTATCCTCGATCCCCCTCGAAGCTTCGTTTTCCCTCGCGAGCCCTTCGATCTGGGCGACGTCTCGATTGTAGGGGACCTCGAGGCCAGGAGGGGTTGCCCGTTCGGACTCGCTCTCGGACTCGTCGGAGACCAGCCATCCGTTCTTACCCAGACTGCTCTGCTTGTATACGCGGCTTCTGGACGGACCCTCGGATGAGCCTGGTTCGCTCGGGGGAGTCATCTCGACGTCGTCCATCGCGATGTTCGAGGTATCCTCGAGATTGTCCAATGTTTCATGTTCTCGCTCGACGATTGGAATAGGTTCTTCGTAGCCGTCCTCGGTCTTCTCGACAATCTGATCGTCCATGAATCCAAAGCCCGATGGGATCGCGGACATTGTCTGCAGATCCTGCTGGAGATCCTGCTCTGTGATCACCCAACCGTTATCGTCGAACATCTCCTCGATGCTTCTCTCGTCGATAATGGAGGCGCTTCGGCGCTTTAGGTCCCTCTCGTAACGATCGTCGGGTGTCTTGCTGCTCTCGCCTAGGCCCGAACTGACACTCAACACCGTAGTCTCCTCGTCGTTCCCGGAACTCGAAGAATCTTCGTTTTTCTCGCCAACCTCGCGTTTCTCGCTGCCTTTGTAGCCGGAATCGTTCTTGTCTTCCTCCCTTTTCTCCTTCTTCACGTTGCAATTTTCATCCCGAGACTCGTCGTCCTCAACCTCCTCTTCGTCCTCCTCCTCGGAGCCGCTATCGGAATCACTTTCCTCCGATTCACTGTCGGATATCGTTCGCCCGCTGATGGAACTCGAACACTCGGAGACAGTTTGGGACTCTTTGGATCTCGATCGGTCTCTGGAGATCGGCTCGTCGATCGTCTCGACAGATCGACTCATGAGATCCGACGTGCGCTGCTCGCCGACAATCGCGTCGACGTCCTCCACGACGATCCGAAGTAAACATGGCGCGTCTTCTGGCTTTTCACGCTTCTCACCATCGCGTCCTCTCGTCTCGGTGTCATCGTCAATCGCGAGAGTAGATCCGTCCCGTTCGCGATCAACGCCGGCTATCAACGAGATCTCATCGTTCCCGGAACGACCTTCCACTAACGTGGCCTCGTCTTGGGCTGCCACGCTCGCTACTCGACTATCGCCACGGCTACCCTCGAGGAGATCACTCTCGGGTTCGCTAATCGCGAGGTGGGAGGAGGTGGATGAGGTGATCGATTTGTCGGTGTCCGTAATAATAATGTCCGTTCGTGACGAGCGAGTGTTTGTCGCCCGCGGCGGTTTAAGTGCGTCCCCGTCGTCGTCGACGTTAAAAGCGTAATCCGCGATCGTGGCCGTAGCCGCGATTACTTTATTAACGTCCTCGTCGCGACCGGCCGAGTACCTTCTTTCGTCGGTACTACCGTCCGCGCTAATCGCCCTAAAACGATTACGATCGTGGGGGTTACTGGAATTAGAAGTGGCCTCATCGTGAGCAGTCGTTTGAGCTACGTGCGCTACGAACCTGCTGGTGTAGCCGCCCGGCGTCGTCGACGTCGTCGTCATCGCGGCGCCGCCGCTCGGTGCCGTCATCGTCGTCGTCATCGTCGTCACGGATTGCGCGGGGCTCCCCCTCGGCGACGAATACCTGAGACACGAGGTGATCGGTCGGAACTTTCTCTCTCTTTTTTTGGGGGGGGGGGGGGGTTAAGTGCTTTGTTTCTACTACTTCTAAGGGGTACGTTTCGCAGGGTGTGCCAGACTGATTGCGTCCTCGAGAACTTATCGGACGTGGCACATCGATAATCTCTCTCTCATCAAGATTCCGGTCACGTTATTTCGACTGTTGTCGGCTGCTTGGCCGAGCTTATCGAAAGGTCTTCCATTAGTATCCAAGCGCGAGATTGTACGATTAGTAAGTTTCGCTGCTCTATATATTTCAAAATGTTGACAAGCTATTCAATTCGGTTTCTCAGTCGTCATATTTTATAGAAACGTCTCATGCAAATAAATCAGAAATCGCGACAGTTAATCGTTTATTTAGATGAATGAAAAGCCGCACTGAGAAAAATCGTTTGATTGTACCAACAAGATTTGTATATGATTGAAGGCATTTTGATTAAAGATGTTTTGTATCTATTTTCCAAATATTGAGAATTTAATGAAAATTGTACAGAATGTCCTTACATATGTTTAGAATCTTCAGTACAATTTTTAAATCGATTCTTCGAGGAGACTTAAGGCGTAAGACTTAAGAAATTGACCAATCACAATATAATCAGAATATTCTCTTAATAGTTAATTGTAATTGGTCAATTTCTTAAGTCTTACGTCTTAAGTCTCTTTAAAATCTCATTGTAGACGACGCTTAAGGCGTTCACAAGTTATAAGGATTTTAATTTGCATCGAATTAACATGTGTTCTTATGGGAAACGTATAATCACGTCGATTCAAATGAGCACATGGAAATAATATTCAGAATTTGTTGAAAATTTGCAAAAGTTTAGATATAGAGGAAATATTTGGTCAAATAACATTATACAAGTACTAAGTGATTAAAAAGATATTAAATATAATTTAATGAAGTTAGCCATGTCACAAGGCGAAATTCTCTGCCAAAAGTTAATTATTTCGATTAACAAAATTCGGAATATTTCAGTAAAAACGCAATAAATATTAAAAAATACATCTCTACACTGTAGCTAACATCAAATTGTAATCCACAATTTCTTACTCAAAACACACCAAAAGTGGATATATTCGTCAATATTGATTTTTAGCTACTTTTTGCTGGGATTGTACATATAAAACATCCTTAAGATCTTTTTATAATAATTTTATATAATAATTTTAATAATTTTAATAATTTTATAACATTTTCTGAGATTATACATACAAAACATCCTTAAATCAAACAAGAATTTCTAATTATCATGATAAGACTCGATTTTTTATAACCAAAACGTTTAATAAATTTTACTATAAGGATTTGGTTAGTATTTTCTGGTTGGATCTATAAAATTTCTGTTACATTAATTTCTTTGTTTGCCTAGTCAGCGAGCCACTCTTAACTTAACTCGTATTCAATATTTTTGCCATAGAATGTATATAAAGAACTAGTATTAACATTAAACCCAAGGTATATTTTTTTTCTCTTACGAGCAGTAGTGCCAGAAAGAGGACGCTAGCTCTCTGATTGTGTGTGTTTGAGCTGCATCCTCTTCTTGCATCACTGTTTATTAGTTTAATTTCTAACAAACTGAATTTAAAATAATTTATTTAATAATTTGTATTGAATTTATCGAATAATCTTGTTGGAATTCAGAATATTAAACAGACTTTTGAGATTAGATGGAAAAAATTTGAAACGACTTGGTGCTGGCGAGTTTAGTATTATTAACCGGAAAATTTGGTAAATTTAACAGGAGGAAATTAATCAGATTCATCTGGTAATTCCTACAAAAATTCTGGTTCATCCATTTTCCAACAGACATACTGGTTGAATCTACCAGAATTCTAATTAATGCATAAATTATTTTAATATCGCTAGTCAATTAATCAAAGTTTAATTACGACGTTATGGTCATAGCGTTATAATTAATAAACCAAAATTCTGATTAGGTTAGGTTAGGTCTGATTAGTTTTGGTCGATTACATTATTTCCAATGATCCTCTAATTAATGCAACCAGATTTTTTTCTCAGTGCGAGTCTCTCAAAGTTTCTCGTCCTTAAAATTCGAAGCGAATTTCTTTGATCGAGTAATTAATTAATTAGTAATAAAAGTCGATAGATTCTTCAAATAAAGAGCGACTGTACCACTTTATTAAGGTCTATTTACACATATCCGTGATGTGTGAGTGCCGTATCAGTGTCGTGTCAGTAACATCCATAATGTATCAGTGATGATTATTCACATATATCCGTATAGTTTGATCAGTTTGAATTCAGTGATTTTCAAGATGGCTCAGTTTTTTATATTTAGGATGCGATAAATCGTATAGCACGGGATATTGACGCACTAATTCAATAAGTTGTTCATCATTCATTTTTACAAGCTTAAAAATGTCTATATAAATATAGGTATAAGCTTATAAAGATTTTTCCATGTCTCAAGTAAATTACTTTCTTTAAGTCAACATGTAGATTTGAAATACAAATAAAATATTATATTAAGCATAATTTTACTGTAAAATTTTATCGTAAAATTACACAATATTTCACTTTCATCTAAATCCACGATTTGATCCAAGTAATCTGCTTGGCATCAAATACTCTATAAATAAATTTACTGACCGTCGTAATGTATGTGTGAAAGAACAAAAATATCGTTCGCAATAAACACAATATTACTATGCGGATACTGAACTGAAACTGAACGATCCGAATACGATACAAAGGAATATTTAACGATATTTATCATCACTGATACCGACGAAAAATCACGGAACGGATGCGACACTGATACGTCACGAATATGTGACGTATCAGTGTCCTGTAAACAGACCTTTACCCGTTTCGCGAGAGCAGATGCTCGTGGCCAAATCCTTGCGCCCTAATGTATTACGATTCATCGCCAGGCTGAGCGGTTAATCAGTTTCCGCAGCGGTACGTGAAAAGTTTCTGATAGCAGCGAGCGCGATAGTGAACGAAACACGTGATTCTTTTACAAAGGTCGGAAGGAACCCTACCGGTCCGGGCCGGAAAGCACTTACGACGGTGCCAAGCTCTCTCTCCCTGTTCTCTCGATCGTTTTTCGCTTCCTTAAGGGTCATAGTTTCGATCTCGAGGCGATCTCGAATGTGTTGCAGGTGGGGGAGAGAAATCACTTTAGAATTCAGCGCGAGTTGAATGCGGCCGCGCGTTCGGTATTGTACTCTCGAATGCGGCGAGGGAGAGAACAAATTTGGATGCGTGCATGCGATGCACCGCAAGTAAACAAGAAAACACGCGAACGAGCTTCGCGATAGCTCTCGTAGCGAGAATACAGGGGTTCTTGATGAATTGATTCCTCAGAGTCGCGAAGCGAGAAAGATAATACACGTGATTGAGAATTGTTGCGGGGAACGAGAGAGAATTGGAATTAATTTTCTCGATTTCATCGTAAAAGGAAGATTCATAAAATCTTGAATGAGTAAATATTTAATTATGTCACAAATATTTAGTCTGTACTGGAAGAAATATTATTTTCGTAAAGAAAAGTTTTTCAATATAATTCTTTTTTATTTTATGCTCTCGCTGTCTCAACCTTAGCCATATCTTTTATTCTTATTATCGTAAGCAATTTCTATTTTCATAGGGGTAAACAGTATAATGATTGGCCACTTAAGCAAGATCGCAAAACAAAAATTGAATTATTAACCTGAATTTAATAATTTAGAAAAAAAAATTACTACTAATAGTTGTAAAAAATAATAATGATTCATAATAAAATAAAATCCATCATAAAAATTTAGGAATTAATAAAAATTATGTAAAAAAACACTTATCCTGTCAAAAAAGAGTCATTGGCCATATTAACACAGTTATTGTCTAACAGTTTGACAGTGATTGGCCTCTAACCATGCAAGAACATAATTAAACAGTGAGTACATAATTAAACAGTGACAAAGAAATTATTTGGCATCAAAAAACTAAAATTATTAAATCAATATATATTTTATTACATATATTTAATATAAGAGATAAACATTATTATTGTATATTAATTATTATATATTAATTATAATATAAACAAGAGAAACAAATTTTGTTTAACAAGTATTATTTTTAACTAGACGAACTTTTTTTGGAAATATTTCATTTTTCAAAATTTTTGGTTTTTAAAATTGCCTGATCTTTCTTTTTTTTGTTTTTTTGGTTTTTTATCAGTATTTTCTTTTTTAACATTATTTAACAGTATTTTAACAGTATTTTAACAGTATTTTCTTTATTGTCAATTTTTTCTTTTTGTGACATTATTTTTTTCCTGTTGTTTTTGTAATCTTGCTATTTTTTTTTGTTCTTTTAATTTTTCAGCAAGTTTTTTCTTTTCTAATATGGTTACAGCTGAAAAATATATCTTTTTAGTAATAACAAATATAACTTACTGTCTTATCTGTCACTCGATGTAAGAGGCCAATAACTGTCACATAGTTTCCATAACCACAAAACAATAATTGGTCGAATGGTCAATTACTGTTGTAAAACGTCAATCGTATGTTAGTCGTTGGCATAATATAATTTTTTAAAATATGTATGTTATTTTCACCGATATGAATTTTTTTTACAAAATTTAAACTTCATTAATGCATGTCTATCACGAAAACAAAAATTATATGTCATAAAAACATTAAAAAATTTGCAAATTGTTGGTTCCACTCTTACGGTTTTTTGATTGAATGGCGATAATTTTCAAGTATGTTACCAAAGTCATTTTAATCATTATTTATATAAATTGTAATATATAGAAAATAATTAAATATTAATTGTAATTTAAATTTGAAGCAGAAAAATGTATTAAATATTTTTTTATTTGTAATTAAAAACATTTTAATAGTATTTTCTTTTAATCTTTAATTTTTTTAAATGTGGCCAATCATTGTAGAGTGACTAATAACTGTACTGTTTACCCCTATTTGACGATCATCAACTGATATGAATTTCTTTAACGTAATTACTACATCCAAATCACGAAATCGATTAATCAATTATTCTTTATGTCAATACAGAACATTAATTTCTATTAATATAATCAAGAAAGTTACACATTAAGCATCAATTTCATCAAATTTTATTAGACAACCCCTGAAATATCTCGCTGGAAATCAAAGTTGATCATATCAGTTGAGAGTCAAATCTCTCGTCGGATCTCGTAGAATCACATCTTTAAAAGGGAGGTACTTGCCTGATGGAGGGTGAATCCTCTTTGCTTCCCCTTCTAGCTTCGGCGCTGCGAGCGAGCAGAGGCCCGATGTCGGTACGAGCCATGGCAGATTCGTTTCTCTGACGATCCTGAGACGCGACGGAGGTGACAGACGGAGAGGCATTGGACGCATGAACGTCCGTCTCCGACTCTTCCTCGGTGTCCGACTCCGTCTCTTCGGAGGAGCTGCTCGTCTCCTCGTCCTCGTCCTCCTCTTCGTCCTTCTTCTTCGTCGCAGGCTCCTCTCGTGGCGCCTGAATCGGTGGTGGTGGAGCCGCACGATTACCTGGAAAAAAAATGGGGAAACTTTGTTAATTCCATTTCCGTGATTTTCATCTCGAGCCCCAGCTCGAAAGAGAAATGCATCGATTATCAAGAACTTTATTAATACATTTTTTTCTTCCTCATCGACACGTTTCATGGGAAAACCATGTCTAATTTCGATTTAGGATTGCACGAGACCAAGTTAGTCTTGAATTATTCTTGGATTAGTCTTGAATTTCAAGACAAGATCAAGACAAGATTTTTTATTATTAAGACAAGATTTTTTATTATTAAGACAAGATTTTTTATTATAATTAGTTATCAAGACAATACCAAGACTAAGACTGTCAAGTTATTAGTCTTATCAAGATTATTGGTTCTCAAGAAAACTAAAATATTTATATTTGTAAATGAAAAAGAAAAAAAAATCACTGTATACGAATTTAAAAAAATTTTATTCAATAAAAACATTTATAAAAACAAATACACAAAAAGGCAAGTAAGGCCACCGGCGTTAGAAGTTGACGCAAAAAAAGGAAAATGAATTGTAAACACGTGTTAATTTACAATCATGTTAATAATCCCGAAATACATTAATTAACGCAAACGTTTCGATCCTCTCCAGATCCTTTTCAACGCATATAATAATAATATAGAATAATCCGTTATGTAACGCACGTGAAAGTCATGTAATAATAATATAGAATAATCCGTTAAGTAACGCACGTGAAAGTCATGTCAAAATCATCAATTACACTTTTTGAAATCTAAATACAAATATGATCGTAGCGCAAACAGACAAAATTAATAAAGTCAAAATTTCGCACAAGTTTACAATTCATTTTCCTTTTTTTCATCAACTTTTAACGCCGGTGGCCTTACTTGCCTTTTTGTATATTTGTTTTTATATTTATTATTCTGCGCCACCCATTCCTAATATTTTTATCTTAAAAACATTTATATTAATAAATTTAAAAATATTTAATATTAATACAATATAACATTTTTATAAATTAGAAATCAAACTCGCAAATTTTAGACATTAAAGAGCATTTTATCCAGGAATTGATGCAGTACTTTTAAAGATTTACTTTGTAATCTGGTTCTATTTTTTGACATAGTTAGAGTTTTCCTATTGAAAAAAGTCTTTCTACTGACACGGATGAGACAGTTGAACTTAAAATGTCTCGAACCATTTTTGACAATGTAGGATAAATATGAACATGATTTTTTTACCACTCCAAAATATTTATATCTGCACATTCCCTTGAAGCCTGTAAATAGTTATTCATTTCTGTTTTCCATAAAACAGTAAATGTCTTTTTATGTAAATAAACGACATTTATATCGATTACATAGTAATAATTATAATTAAAATATAATACAATAGTAATAATTATTTCAAATTATATTACAAAAATTATGTTAAATATTATTTAAATAATTTTTTAATATTAGAGGATTATTGAAAAAATGTAGTCGACCAAACTAGCCAGAAAATTTGTTTATTAGTATGACGTTTCGACCATATGGTTGTGGTCCTTATCAAGTATATACTGGAAGATTTATAAATTAATTAATTAATTAACGGTTTGAATACATAGTACGCTCAACGAATTAAAGTGTGAACAATTTTTATACCGATGTAATAATAATCAGGAGACAGGCATAGACGATAATCTTGTAAAACTGCACAAGTCACATTAACAAAAAACGTTATAATTAACTTTAATAATTACCTTAATAATTATTTTAATAATTACTTTAATAATTACTATAATAATTTAATAAACTTTAATAATTACTTTAATAATTAACTTTAATAATTACCACGAACGCTTGAGAATTATTACCAATTGGTTTAGGAAATCTACATGGTCTCGGAGGTACATCAATTATTATTCGAACCACCCGCTAAAATATAAAATTAACACTATCTATAATTTAGTTGATCATGCTATTTTATTATCTAATGACTGCTTCAAACAAGAAAATATCAAGCTAGTATATGACACGCTAATCAATCATTGTTTTCCAGAACATATCATACATAGACACATTCAAAAAAGAATTAATTTTTTAAATAATCGCGACCACAATGATACCGTTGACGTGAATCCTACTCGTTCAGACAAGATTCATTTTATTACAATACCATACGTAGAGAATACGAGTCATGATCTGTACCGTCTTTTGCGAAATAGTGGTTTTAACGTCGTCTACAAAATAACAAAAAAACTAAATAATTTAATTAGACGCGATAAAGATAGCTTACACAATAATGACAAGACAAGTGTTGTATACAAATTAAATTGTAAGGATTGTAATTTATCATACATTGGGCAAACAAAAAGACATTTACGTACGCGAGTGAAAGAACATTGTAATAATATAAAGTTACATGAAACTAATCACTCGGTCATTAGCAAACATAGATTGGAATCCGGACACGATTTTGACTGGTCGAAACCTAATATTTTGCACAATGAAAAGTATGTTCGAAAGAGAAAAATTGCTGAGATGTTTTTTATCAAGAGATTTAATAATCTAATCAACCTACAGAAAGACACGGATAGTTTAAACAATATTTACGACAAAATAATAAAGGTCACGTAATTTCGTTTTTCCTCTAGTTGTGTTCAGTTTCTTGACGAAAAGTCTCACACGGACGCATCAATTTCTCTCAAATTCAAATCTAGTTAAATAACATTTTTTGTTAATGTGACTTGTGCAGTTTTACAAGATTATCGTCTATGCCTGTCTCCTGATTATTATTACATCGGTATAAAAATTGTTCACACTTTAATTCGTTGAGCGTACTATGTATTCAAACCGTTAATTAATTAATTAATTTATAAATATTAATTTATAATCGTAATATTAATTTATAATCTTCCAGCATATACTTGATAAGAACCACAACCATATGGTCGAAACGTCGTATTAATAAACAAATTTTCTGGCTAGTTTGGTCGACTACATTTTTTCAATGATCCTTTGATTATTTGACTAGCGACAATAAATTATTTTATAATTTTTAATATTAGATAAAAAATTATTAATAAAATCGAGACAAGACAATACAAGACAAGATTTTTGCTACCAATATTCACTCAAGAGCGAGACAAGATTTAAATTTTTCAAAATTTTCAATACAATATTTTTACGAATATTGTCTTGGGTCTTGTGTAACCCATATTTCGATCTAAGGGAATACGTAACGTCGAACTGAAATAACAGTCACGAATAGGGGAAACAGGAGAGACAAGCAGTGGACTTGTCGTGGGAATGCAGCCTCCGTAGCGTTGACGGCTGACGGAAACGCGATGAGAAAGCGGTCCGATCATATCGATTGTCGACGGTGGTCGGAAACAGCGCGCGAATATTGCCACCATGTTCGTCCGCGTGTCTCGCCGATGGCGAGACACGTCGTCGCCTCCGTCCTTAACGCGCGGTGGGTCTCTGATGTGACGTGGTCGGGACATGACGTCGGCGAAAACGAGGCGACGACGCGCGTTAACTGCTGAGGACGCCGAATGGATAATGCAATTACCGTTGTCGATCTCGCTCTCGAATCTCGAAGTATCGTTCGCGCGAGCTGACCTCTCCTCCTCCGTCTCTCGACCCCTCTTCGCCCGGAATCCGGCGAATTGCGACATCGTAACGCGGTTGTAGCGCGACGCTCCGCGTTTTACGCGTACGCCCTTTGCATACGGGATTGGGACAGGAGTGGCGGACGTGGACATTTGCGATCGAACGCGGAACATGCCCTTTACAACCGTCAATTTATCCGTTAATTCCGTCAAGTCTCCATTCATGTCGCTTCCTTTGAACGAATAATTTATATTTATAATTTATATGTTCCACCTACAAAAAAAAATCGTAACTTTGAAACAAATAATCCTATCGACTTTTATCTTGGCTTGTTTTAAGAAGAAGGTTCAAGCTACATGTAAAAAAATCGCTCACTTTGAAATGTAATGTTTACAATAAAGTATAATTATTTAAACTTTGCAAAAAATCAAACTTTTAGAGAATAAAGATTAATCGAAAAATCGTAGAATTTATGCGCTAATTATAAACTTAAAGTTTCATTTAAATGTGATTACAACTTTATTATGAATCGAACGTGTGTGTGCATATTCAGAAAAAAATGTAATATATATTTAAAAAAATGAAATTAAGCTCATACTTTAGATATATTGATATTTAAGCTTTTCATAGTCTGCCATTTTGAATTTAAATTTTGATGGTAAATTTGAAATCAGTTCCCAAAAATCTATCTTCATATAAAACATCTCTTTTGGAAAAGCCGAAGGTATGAAGGGGTTAAATGAAAAAGTCAAACAACTAGTTGGGTGATCGAAGAACAAGGATTCCTACAACATGTTACACTTCTATTAATGACGTGAATGAATTTGAATTGATTAAATTTGTTGCCGCGCGTTTTTCCAAGTTCGATATTTTTGTCGCGTTTTCGAAATACGAGAGAGTTTTCCCTGCCTCGAATTAAACCCTCCGAAATGGAGATAAATGAAAGGTTGAACGCAATTTGTCCGTGCATTCAATTTCCACGCTCAACGGAGCTGCAGAGAAACACAATGGATGCGCTAGGGGCAGTCGCCCGGGGTGCGAGGCCAACAAAGACGTGTTTTCCCGAACCTCTTCGTATAAACAATAGCTAATAGAGAAGGGCGCGAAACCTGGGAAATTGGGACATGCCGCGAATAGAGCAGCTTCCAGCTGCTATAAAAGGCTCCGAATTGCTCCGGTTGCATTATTTCTTCTAATAATTTTCGAGGAGGAATTTTAGAGAAAAAAACCGTCGCGCGCGAAATATTGCTCAAAGTAATTATATCAATTAAACCAGACAGAAATATAAATCATCCCCCTAATATCATCGCGTAAGCGTTCAAAAAAATCTCATATTCTTTCTACGAAAGCGAAGATGTCTGCTCCAGAAGAAACTTATATTAACTTCTTAAGAATGTTTTGTATGTACAATCCCAGCAAAAAGTAGCTGAAAATCAATATTGACAAATATCTACTTTTAGTGTATTTTGAGTATGGGAAATTGTGTGGAATATTACAATTTGAGCTTAGCTACAGTGCAAGGATGTATTTTTTAATATTTATTACGTTTTTATTGAAATATTCCGAATTTTGTTAATCGAAATAATTAACTTTTGGCAGAAAATTTCGCCTTGTGTCAGATACATGGTTAATTTCATTGAATTATATTTAATATCTTTTTAACCAGTTAGTATTTGCATAATATTATTCGACCAAATTATTTCCTCTGTATCTAAACTATTTTAAACAAATTCTGAATATTATTTCCATGTGTTTTTGTCGTTTGAATCGACATGTTAACATTAAAATGAAATTAGAAAATTATAATTGATTTATTAATTTATGTATACTTATGGATAATTATTTTTATAAATTTAATTTTCATATATAAATTTATATATAAAAATTAAACTTATATATTATATTGGAAGTTTTAATGGTATTTGAAATAATAATTTTAAATATTTCTATAATTATATATTTAATTTATAAGATAATAAATTTAGAATTATTTATAATTTATTATTTAATTTTTATAGTTTGTGAAAGAACTTTAGGGTTGTCTTTATTAGTTTTGATTGTTCGATATCATTGTAATGAATTATATTATTTATTTAATTTTAGAAAATTTTAAAATATATTTTTATATATAATAATATTTAAAAAATTTATATGCAAATTAAAATCCTTATAACTTGTGAACGCTTTAGTGAATCGATTTAAAAATTGTACTGAAGATTCTAAACATATGTAAGAACATTCTGTACAATTTTCATTAAATTCTCAATATTTTGAAAATGGATACAAAACATTCTTAATCGAAATGATTAACTTTTGACAGAAAATTTCGCCTTGTGACAGATATATGGCTTTATTGAATTATATTTAATATCTTTTTAACTAGTTAATACTTGTATAATATTATTTGACCAAATATTTCCTCTGTATCTAAACTTTTGCAAATTTTCAACAAATTCTGAATAATATTTCCATGTGTCTTTGTCATTTGAATCGACGTGGTTTTACGTTTCCCATAAGAACACATGTTAATTCGGTGCAAATTAAAATCTTTACAACTTATGAACGCCTTAAGCGTCGTCTACAATAAGATTTTAAGGAGACTTAAGACGTAAAGACTTAAGAAATTGACCAATTACAATCAAGTATTAAGAGAATATTCTGATTATATTGTGATTGGTCAATTTCTTAAGTCTTACGCCTTAAGTCCCCTTAAAATCTCATTGTAGACGACGCTTTAGTGTATTGATTTAAAAATTGTACTGAAGATTCTAAACATATGTAAGGACATTCTGTACAATTTTCATTAAATTCTCAATATTTTGAAAATGGATACAAAACATTCTTAATCGAATTGATTAACTTTTGACAGAGAATTTCGCCTTGTGACAAATACATGGCTTCATTGAATTATATTTAATATCTTTTTAACTAGTTAATACTTGTATAATATTATTTGATCAAATATTTCCTCTGTATTTAAACTTTTGCAAATTTTAAACAAAAATTCTGAATATTATTTCCATGATTGGTCAATTTCTTAAGTCTTACGCCTTAAGTCCCCTTAAAATCTCATTGTAGACGACGCTTTAGTGTATTGATTTAAAAATTGTACTGAAGATTCTAAACATATGTAAGGACATTCTGTACAATTTTCTGTACAATTAAATTCTCAATATTTTGAAAATGGATACAAAACATTCTTAATCGAATTGATTAACTTTTGACAGAGAATTTCGCCTTGTGACAAATACATGGCTTCATTGAATTATATTTAATATCTTTTTAACTAGTTAATACTTGTATAATATTATTTGATCAAATATTTCCTCTGTATTTAAACTTTTGCAAATTTTAAACAAAAATTCTGAATATTATTTCCATGATTGGTCAATTTCTTAAGTCTTACGCCTTAAGTCTCCTTAAAATCTCATTGTAGACGACGCTTTAGTGAATCGATTTAAAAATTGTACTGAAGATTCTAAGCATACGTAAGAACATTCTGTGCAATTTTCATTAAATTCTCAATATTTTGAAAATAGGTGCAAAATATCCTTAAACTATTGTCCGCATTCTTGAAGGTGATTAATAATGCAGGATTAATTACCTGCGCCTAAAAAACGGCTCTGAAAGGGCGTCCTCGGCGCCGGCGCGATGTTGGACGACTCCCTGGGTGTCGTGACGGCTGGCACCGATGACACAGCGGTGGGCGTGTTGGTCGGCGGCGTCCTCGACAGGTATTTCTGCTTCATCTCCTCGGTCGAGAACGGCGCCCCGGTGTTGCGTATCCCCGATCCCGTCGAGCTTTCGGAGCCAGTGCTCGAGTCCGACGAGGCGCTCCTGGCCGCGGGCGGAGCGTGAGTTTCCGCCGAAGTTCTCCTGTTCGGAAGAGCAACGATATTACAAACAAGCACGTTAATAACGCAGAATGGAGAACTCGGCCGAGTTACTTGTTTGCCGTAACAACGTCAGGCACAAACTCGTCGCTTAAGTCCGACATAGCTGGCTAGAGCCGGGACTGCGAATCTCGCGGTTCCCGTCCGTAGTGATTAATATCCGCGCGAGCAAACACGCCTTTGGTCCTTTCGTCCCTTCGGGGGTCCCCGATGTGTTAGTTTATCATCTTGATACATCGCCCTTGGCGAGCGAGTAAAGGTAATTTTCACTGGGATTTTCCTCGACGCGGTGTTAATTCTTGAAATGCGCTCTCCAAATCGCGGTCTCAAATTTTTCATCCAAGATTCAATTATACGTTTTATTTCATTTGACAGTTCGTGACAATCGATCTTACGTTTTTCGAGGTGTGAAGAGGAATTTCAAGCCTACATTTTACGTTAACAATTTTTCGAAATACCTGACGATAGCCGATCTCCTGACCGGCTGTTCCTCGGGTTCCGCGAGTTCCCTCGGCGGCGGGGGATGAACGGGAACCGGCGTCGACGTCGGCTGCCTCTCCTCCACCGTCTCGGCGTGGGCGGCGGCGCTCTTGTTCTGCTTCTTGATCCTGGAGATCTCGTCGTCCTCGCTGGTCTGCCTCGCCATCGCGGTCGGTACCTTTCTCACTTGTACCTGCGCGTCAAAAGAGCACTTATTCGCGAGAAGAAACGCGCCGCGCGTGCATCGCCGGTCGTGAAATCGCCCCGCGACAGGGACTGTCGTCCCTTCGGCCCCTCGCGATCGCCTCTAACATCCTCGAGACACCCTCTCCGCGCCGAGGTTCACGATCGAGAGGGGTCCCCAGCAACCGCGATGTGTCGCGCGATTTATCGAAACGCGCGGAATCCGCGCTTGCATTTAAATGCGACATTACGCGTGACAGGTGGCGAATACGTGAATCGGCGGGGAGATTGCACTCGGGGGATGCGGCCTGCGCCCGCGTAAACAGGTGCGTGTGATACGAGACTAAGTGGGTGGCGTATTAATGATAAAGACGTGATAAAAAGTGTAAAATGATTGTATTATCTCCACATATTCGCAGTATTTCGTACAAAATACAACGTTTTTCCGTCGACTACTATTGGCGCACTTACTCGATATATGTATATATTACTCTTTCTCACTATCTATGTCCTATCTATCTACGTGAAATCGTTAGCAAATTAACGCTGCATAATTCGGTAAACGATGGGCACTTTATCAATCGCATTCGTAAAAATGACGTGTACAGCACTCGATATAAATTATTATAGATTATAATAGAAAGTGGCGGTCCGTGTTTGTACGTTCATTGGCTTTTTTTTTAACACCAGCCGCTATCATCCGAACAATGGGATGCGCGACATCGAACAATTCGTTCGTTGCGCCGGCCGTCAGCATGAAGAGTTCGTGTGTCCATCCGTTTATTTTCTCCTGCCATAATAAGGGATTCCGTGCGCGAAAGTGCGGAGGTATCACTGTCAAAAATAAATACGATGTCGTCAAATTCACGAACGCCCATTCGAATCGTGTTCTTAATTAATTGATTAATTAATTAATCATTCATCACATTAGCTTGCGATCAAGATTTGCGAGTCAAATTGGAAATCTGCGCTTCTTTTTCGTCTCAGTATTGTCAGTAGAGCAACATTAGTCGTAATACTTTTCCAAATTTTTACTCTTACACATAAATTGCGAGAACGCGAATTGTAAAAATTATGCACTGAGAAAAATCGTTTGATTGTACCAACAAGACGTATATGATTAAAGACATTTTGGTTAAATCAAACAAGAATTTCTAGTTATCGTGATAAGACTCGATTTTTTATAACTAGAACGTTTAATAGATTTTACTATAAGGATTTAGTTAATATTTTCTGGATGGATCTATAAAATTTCTTGTTAAATTAATTTCTTTGCTTGCCGCTAGGCAGCGAGCCACTCTTAACTTTACTCATATTCAATATTTGCCATGAAATGTGTATAAAGAACTAGTATTAACATTAAATCCAAAGTATATTTTTTTTCGCTTACGAGCAGTAGTGCCGGAAAAAGGACGCTAGCTCTCTGATTGTGTGTGTTTGAGCTGCATCCTCTTCTTGCATCACTGTTTAATTTCTAACAAATTGAATTTAAAATAATTTATTCAATAATCTGGATTAAATTTATCCAATAATCTTGTTGGAATTCAGAATATTAAACAGACTTTTGAGATTAGATGGAAAAAATTTTAGACGACTTGGTGCTGGGAGAGTTTAAGTATTATTAATCAGAAAATTTGGTAAATTTAACAGGAGAAATTAATCAGATTCATCTGGTAATTTCTACAAGAATTCTGGTTCGTCCATTTTCCAACAGACATACTGGTTGAATCTACCAGAATTTTAATTAATGCAACCTGATTATTTTTCTTAGTGTATTTTTTTTCTCTTACGAGCAGTAGTGCCAGAAAGAAGACGCTAGCTCTCTGATTGTGTGTGTTTGAGCTGCATCCTCTTCTTACATCACTGTTTATTAGTTTAATTTCTAACAAACTGAATTTAAAATAATTTATTCAATAATTTGGATTGAATTTATCCAATAATCTTGTTGAAATTCAAAATATTAAACAGACTTTTGAGATTAGATAGAAAAAATTTTAGACGACTTGGTGCTGGCGAGTTTAATATTATTAATCAGAAAATTTGGTAAATTTAACAGGAGAAATTAATCAGATTCATCTGGTAATTTCTACAAGAATTCTGGTTCGTCCATTTTCCAACAGATATACTGGAATTTACCAAAATTCTAATTAATACAACCAGATTTTTTTCTCAGTGTCATTTCTTTTATATCTATAGACTTTAATGTTTGCTAGATATTTTATCCGTGTTATCAAATTTTAACGTGCTCCGAGTGCTCTTTTTCGAATGTTTTGTAAAAATGCATGCAAAATTGATTCCACAGCGATCAAACTCGTGGCCATAAATTAATTGTATCATCGACGTCTAGCCGTTTAAATATTGATGCGACACTGGGGATGATGTACGGCGTATTGATAAGCAGAGAAAGCCAATGAAATTCACCGATATGCTTTCTCTTTCCCTCCCCTTGTACGCGTGGACAATATATTTGTACAATATATTTTTTCGGCATGAAAAAATTCACACCGGCCAGATTTGCATAGATGCACGATCGTTCGATTCAATCAACTGTGCTGCATCAACATTTAAAATATGAACGTCGAGGCAGGGGGAACAGATGGAACAATGGTAAAGCCATGTGTTACATTGATAAAAAAAAAGCACAGATGTCCCGATGGCGAATTTGTCAATTGATACGCTTCCATTGATTTTATGAATTTTTATAAACTCGTTATTACGTAACGATGACGCACTTTGCGACAGTGTTGTTTTTATCAATGATGACCACGTCCTTTATATAATAATTATTTAATAATTTATAAAATATATATAATAATTATATCATAATTTTGTAGCAACTTTTTGGGCTCGAATATACGTTGTCGAAATAATAGCGAGGGACGATCACACATATATATGAAATCTATCAATACGGAGCATCTTTACGAAAGTTGAGACATATTCAGAAAACAACAGATCGATATAAGGAGGGCTTACATGTAAGGCTGAAAAATAGTCCTCGCGTATAATTCCTATATTGCATGAAAATATATTTATATGGCAAATGTATCTGGATTATGCTCTCAGTCTGAATTTTTATTTAATGGCGCAAGCTACATACATATTTTCTCAAAGTATGAAATATCTTTTGTTTAAGACATTTATTACATTTCATCTCGATATTAAAATCGTTGAAAGTAATATTAATGTTTATATATTATATATATATATTATATATATATATATATTTATATATTATATATATGAAATAAATCTTGACTGTTTATTTTTCGGCTTCACTTGATCGATAAGTTAATTGTCAAAAATAGAGGAAAAATATGTAGAATATATACTTACCAAATACAGCAATTATACATTATATTCAAACTCTTGTTAACGAATTCACTGCATTTCAAATGAGATTCATGCAAACAATTGTTATATTCGTTCGATTCGAAATTAAACGGTAATTAACTTCTCTCTTTGCTATATAATTCGATCAGTAATTCACTAATTCAATCAATACCCTTTCTATGATTATCACGTTCGAGTATTCCCCGGGATAATGTATTATGCACCAACAGATACTTTCATGTTAATTTAATATTCGAAACTAAAGTGGACCGGGTTCCAGATTTTATTTATTTTATTTATTATTTTATATATTTTATTTATTTATTTATTTTATTTATTTATTCATTTTATATATTTTATTCATTTATTAGAAATAAACGGAGAAGAAATTCCTTTGTGTGTGAAATAAAGAAAGAGTAAGGAAGATACATCAGCAGATCAGCTTAAATAACATGACAAACTTTCCAACTATTATCTAGAATCAAAATTTATATCCCGAAATTTTTTAAATCTAAATTCTCGACCTGGCAAGTTGTATTTCGATCCACTTTAGCTTCGAAAGCCACGTGTGGGCTCTCAGAAGCATGCTATTCTAACCTGAGGCTTGGGTGTTTGGGGCTGCTGCACTTGGGGCTGACTTGTGGGCTCCTCCTTCTTCCTCTTGCCGGCTCGCTCGCACTCCTGCAGCTTCTTCATAACGCGCGGCGAGTCCGTCAGGCGAAATATACCTGACAGGGGACCGCGCGCGGCGTCCTCCGTATCCAGGACACGTTCGCGCAGACCGGACGGCTCCTGCGGCGCCGTCGACGTGAATCTCACCGTCGATCTCGAGTCGCCGTCGGAATCGTCGCCGTCCCGATGTCGCATAAATCGACTCCTGTACCTCGACTTGTTCCTGGGCACCTCGTATTCTGGCGCCTCGTACCTGACACACAATAGCGACATCGATCAATTAGATTGTCGCCGAGAAACTGATTTGCTTTAATCTGGGGAATTCGCCGATTTCCCTTATCCTAATCCATTTCCCCGACGGCTCGATAAATTGTATAAATGGAGTAAACAGCCCCCGATCTTTTTTACATCTGAGGGGAAAAGTGTTTCTTCTTCTCAAGTTTTAGATCTTTTTTTAAGGATGCTTTGTACCTATTTTCAAAATATTGAGAATTTAATGAAAATTGTACAGAATGTCCTTACATATGTTTAAAATCTTCAGTACAATTTTTAAATCGATTCTAAGATTAAATCTAAGGTGTTCACAAGTTATAAGGATTTTAATTTGCACCGAATTAACTTGTGTTCTTATGAGAAACGTATAACCACGTCGATCAAATGACGTTCAAATGACAAAAACACATGGAAATAATATTCAGAATTTGTTTAAAATTTGCAAAAGTTTAGATACAGAGGAAATATTTGAATTTCAAATAATTTTTACAAGTACTAATAATTTTATACAAGTAACTGGTTAAAAAATTATTAAATATAATTCAATGAAGTTAGCCATGTATCCAAAAGTTAATCATTTCGATTAACAAAATTCGGAATATTTCAGTAAAAAATATTAAAAAAGCAACAAATATTAAAAAATACATCTCTGCACTGTAGCTAAGCTCAAATTGTAATATTCCACACAATTTCTCATACTCAAAATACACCAAAAGTGGATATTCGTCAATATTGATTTTCAGCTACTTTTTGCTGGGATTGTACAAAACATTCTTAAAGCCTCTTAACCAGGTTTTTATATAGTTATAACAATATAAAATCGAAGGATGCTATCTTCAAAATGCAAATAATCTAATTAGTTGTTAAAAGAACAAAAATTTTTAATTTTATAGAATAATAAAAAAAATTGAAATGTTTTATGATTATTCTTAATAGAGCAAATCAATCAAAGATCATACATAGATATCAACTATGTGAATATAAAAAGAATATCTCTCTTTCTCTTAAAGACGAATAATAACATTTTCGCGAATAGATCTCGCGCACACAAGAACACGTGTCTCTGATATACGTCACTTGAAATTATGACAAGGGGCAATGACAAGCCCTACCTACGCTGAAACGCGACCTGCTTTATAGTCAGATTATCTCAGTTCGATTCGAGAGGGCGTTTCGGAGGATTGGCGATGACAGGACGAAATGATATTAGGGGATCTCCATCTTCTACCCTCATATCATCTCCTTCGATATTCCCTTTAAGCTCGCTGATAGGCTTCACAAAATTTTCACCTTATCTTTTAATCCTTTAAATATCAAAGTATGTCGTCAGCAACAGCGTCACTATTTTGATAAAAAAGATGTACATATAATAATTGTTTCAACAAATTTAATATAACAAAGAATTGTGCGTACTAAAAATCGAAATTTTAATTGGATTTTATTCCTTTAATTTCAATTCTAAAAAATAATAATGCTATCAAAATATTTAACATGGTTCTATCAATTTAATAAGGAATTGATGAATGAATAAAGTTTTTAAAATTAAATAATATATCTTTATATATTTTAATATATTAATAATATATTTTTAATATATTTGTCATTTCTAATAAAAATTTTTGTAATTTTTACATAATCAAAATTCTAAAAGTTATATGTATTGTCTTCTTTGTAATATTAGTTACAGAGAAGAAACACATTTTACTAATCAAGGCAAATTGATTGGCAATCGATAAATTAAAATAGATGAAACATATCTTCAATTTATACAGTAATGATTCTGGTGTCGAACCACTGAAAAATCAGAATATATTTTAATCTTTTGATCAAAGTTTTATCATCAACAATCCGATGGAGAAATTGCAATATCGCATTTCCATGCGATCCTTTGTAAAATATTTTTGTTTGCAGATTATTGCAAGAAAATTCGAATCAAGTCCGAAGCGGGTAGAAATAATTAGATGCGAGCTTGGAGAATTGATCACTTTCGAATTCGAGAGATATCGTTATTAAAAAAGTTATTTTGCAGTTTTATGCAAAAATCTAAAGAATTCATCAGTATTTCTTCTAAATATTAATTATTTTTAATTTTAATAATAATATTAATAATATATTACATTCAGGGGAGAAATTTTTTGTCTGATAAAATATTTTATTATGTTAAAAAAATATCTTTTGTAAAATTTGGCGAAAAAAATATCTCATGAATTTAAATTAAATTACTGAATAATCAAACTTATTAAATAAATGATTATTATTATTATTTCTCGTTAAGAGAGGAGAGAGAGAGAGAGACGAAAAGAGACTAAAAATAACAAAATAATTCAATATGCACATAATTCAAAATCTTTTTCCGCACGTGTAATTGTATACATAATCTGCTTTATTCGCAACAAAAATATAAAATGTCTGCTGATGATAAAACGCACGTACACGTGTATGTGTGGCACGTTGCGGAATTTTTTGACTGTTTAATCCATCTATCTGCATTTGCGCTATTTACAGCATCATGGAATATTATCGATTTTAAACACGTGATCATTTAGCTACATTTCCGTGATACGATATCAGGCATCGTCACGCTCCAAAACGCTGACAAGAACACGCGCCAGAAATTGCAACGGCGATGACGGGCATTTGTATGTTTCGGCTTTTCACGCCACGTAAAAAAAAAAAAAAAAAAAGAGAACGAGCACGCGCGCTTTTCAGAACGTATTGTGAAAAAAAGCACGGATAAAACGGAATTTCTGCTCGAATATCACAAGGCAAGTGTCAAAAATAAACATCGCGGTATGCGCGCGATAAAAATGCATTGCACGGGATGCATTTACAATTCAATGATAGGTATCTGAATTCGAGCGCGACCGACAAATCAACGAGACGACAAGTAATTGTATTCTCTCTAATAATCGCAATTGTAATTATATAAAAAAAAATACATGGACGATAGGCAGCGAAAGGGGGAGGTGGGTGGACGGGATTCTCGCAAGTGAAGTAGGTCTTTACAGCTCGCGAGCGTTAATTACTTAAAAATACGCGCTCTCGCGTATCTAAAGCATTTAATTTACATTTTGACGAGGCTGCTTAATAAAACGGACTGGCGAGAGCCTCTAACGACTGGCATCGCGCGAAACAGGCAGCAATTAAACTCGACGCGCCTATTCCGAGCTGAAGGTACTTTTGAATAGGAATAGAAGAGATGAGAGAAAGAGAGAGGAACGCGAAAATGAGAGGATGCCGAAGCACGCGTATTTATAACTATGTCGGAATAAACATGTAAGATATTTCGGAAAATATGCAGTTTTCCTCAACGATGCTCTAAAATCTTACTAAGATAAAAATGCTTTTAATAAACTGCTGTTATAAAATATGTAAAATATATATAAAAGAATTTAATTTTATTTGTATGTTGAAACACACGAGGCTTAAGATTATTTTCACGTACGAATACTTTGTGAAACAGATATTAATTAAATTATATACACCTCGAAAAGCTTTTTATATTGCAGCTTTCAATTGAAATTATTTTATGTCAAGATATATTTTTAATACTAGGTTTGTAATGCAATGCGTTGGATTAAAATGCTTTTGTATATTGTAATTGTATCATTGGAGATGTGTGTGTAATAATCGCAAATGATACTCTTGTATGGAAATATTATTTAATATAGCGTGATATAAAAATTAGAATTTAAATGATAAAAAAATAATTATCATTCCTTCATGTGTGTGTATAAAGATATTATTGCAATTATTACGTTTAATAAAAAATATAATAAATTCTATTTAAAAAGGTATAAATTCTATTTAATATTATTCTATTTATAATAAATTCTATTTAAAAAGGTATAAATTCTATTTAAAAAGATTTAAAAATTGTACAAATTAAAGGAATCATTCGATTGACATAACTATCTCATAAATATGTCTTTATTAGACTTGCGAATAATAGGCACGTACTATTCGTTGCGCCCTGATCTAATGGGATATCGTTAATTTCGCTTCGAGGCTAGAATATTAATAAGTCCCATTATCTAAGGTCTTGCGGCAAGAAAAGCCACGATTCTCAATCTTATCGGTCCCATCTGTTACATTTTTGTCACGATAAATAATAAAATATATCGCCTGCGTGCTTTTCATACGTTCATGTGACTGAATTCTACGAAAAAAAGCATCGCCATCGCTATTGAACGACACGCAAATTATTTACAATCATCTCATGTACGGAAAACTCGACGCGCGAAATATATCTCTTCTCGTAAATAAGACTGCGAATTTTCGCGACGGTCTGATATTTATCATTTCGAAAACAGGCCGAATCTTGTGTGAACGCCGTAAATTAAGGAGTAACGATCTCTCGGGATCGTTACTCCAACATTTCAAGGACGTTTCTTGTCTCCCTTTCTTTCTGTCCTGCTGTTTTTAACCGGCTTTAACGGTCGAAGGTGAATTGATCTCATTGATAAATGGCGGAAGAAATAGTTTCGTCTGGAAGTTTTTTCTAATCGAGTTAGATTGCTATTGGACTGAAGAAGTTGGGGTTTATATAAATAGCTTTTCCGAAGCACTCTCATATCATGCCGAACGGTTTTCTTTTCCTGCTGATATTCTGGTATTTTTCAAGCTTTATGAAGCGTGCGACAAATATTGCTTTCAAAAAGATTTAAACCATTTTATAAATTGATATTATTACTGTAACATAAAGAAGCATTTGTAACGTACTATGCTAAGAATGCATACAAAATATATTAAGAAAATAAATTATAAATAAATTATATTTAAATAATTATATAAATTATATATAAATAATTATATATAAATAAATAATAAATATATTATCCTACCTATATTTCCTAAAATTATTATAAAAAATACATACATATATATATTTTATAATAATTTACAGAAATTACATACTCCTGGGTAATATATTTATTCTAAAATATTTTATAATAAATTTATATAAAATATATTTTATAATGATTTTATAACAATTTATTATAAAATATTTTAAATAAGATTATATAAAATAAAAAATATTTTATCATCCCATATAACTATATTTTTTCGACATAACGTGTATATCATCCCATATAACTATATTTTTTCGACAGTAATTTATAAAAATTAAATATGAGTGATAAAAAATATATATTATAAAGTCCGATTAATCAGCAAAAAGCTTACGATAACAGTTTCGGAAAAGCAATAGGAAACGCAATCGCGATTACGACAAATAATACCCGGATACTCGCGCATCGAGAATAAAAGACGTAAAAGCAAGCAATAGTTACTCGTATTCAGGAACGTATCGATTCCTGGCCAATCGTTCCTCCTCCTGCTGCCTGTATTGGGAAGCGAGACGGTGATCGCTTTTGCTTCTCATGAGGCCGGGCGAACCCCCGGGTGGGGCTAAACTGCTCGAGCTCCCTAGCAATCCGCCGCTTCCGCTTTCCGGTTTAATGTTCAATTCGCCATAACCCGCCACGTGAAGGACAAGCTGATTCGGATCGTGGGCCATCACGAAGCGGACTCGCCGGCTGTAATCCCCCGCCTCGTATTCGAAATTCCTGCAATGGACAATCGCTCATCTTCATTCGTCGCACAAATCGCTGATTGCATAAGCCAAATCATCAGATTACACGATGCAAGATAAATATATTTTCGGGCGTCTCTCCCATCGCGTCATCCTCTCCATTAAGCAACCGCTCGTAAGAAATTTATTTATTTCTCTTTTTCAATATCGAGCACGATTTATCTCGACCTGACATCTGTTTATTCCACGCTTCGATAACTGGAGAAATTGCTTATAGTTAACGACATTGTTTCGACATTCGATATCGGATATGTCTATTCGATTGAGCTGGAGTTACGACAGCACGGTTCCATTTAAATAATGCATCTCCAGAAAGGATTACGTAACTTTGCACATCCTTGTCTATTTAATATATATGAAATTCCTACGGACGTAGAAACGCGAGCTTTTAAAATTAATCGCGACACTAATTCGACATGTTAATTACTAATGAAGCATATAATCCGGCGGTATGGGAACGTACAGCCATTTCCACAGAATTGGGATATTCGGCCACTCTCTCTTGTTGTTTGCTTTCAACGCTATTATTATATTTATGTTGAACGCATAATTTTTTTACACGTAATTTGCGTCTGCAATTTAGGCAGATTCTGTTAATTTACGATGGACACGTTATATATGTGTTTCATAATAGCGCGTGGGTAACGTTAATTACATTACTAATGGATTTCCGTTGCACTCACGATGCTATTAACACAAATCTCCGTAGGAATAATCAACTTTTTGAGAATATCTAACAATTTTGTATTATATATTGCATATCTCTTTTTGCCGAGTATATTTAATTATGATAAATAAATTTCACCCGATAGTATAAACGCGGAGAGGAGTCGCAATTCTTTTATTTAAACGATTCGTCGACGAACAGGGATGGCAGTTGCGGTTTTGTAATAACGTAGACGAGGTATTAAGTCCATGAAAATAGATTGAATCGATGAGAGAAACGTCACTTGGACGGGATCCGAAATTGAAGTAAAATAGCTCGCGGGAGCCGTTTGATTTAACGATCTCTTTCGGGCTCGCGCCATAAAAAAGGGCGACCGCGCGGAATAGATAGCCGATAATAAATCGATATATACGACGATTCGACGAACGCCAGGAGAGAAGGATCCCACGGCCGGGGGGTTTAACGAGCGGGGTGTTGAAAAAAAAGGAGGGAGATTACAGGCGACAAACCTGATAAACTCCACCGTGCGCAGGAAGAGCTCCTTTGTGTCCAGCAGCTCGGCGTCGTCCCACGGTACGTTCTCATTTATGTGCGCCTCCGCCAGATCGCAGTTGCTCTGGATATTCGCGATTTCCAATTCGAGATTCTCTTTGAGCTGAATCAGGCCTCTGAGCTCGGTGCCGAGGTATCGATCGACCTCGTTACGCAGATGTTCCGTGCGGTCCTTCAAAGCCTTGCTCAGCCTCCGATAAATCTCGTCCACCTCTTCGGCGACCGAGGCGCAGTTCGTTTGCAGGCCCAGGGTGTTTTTCTCCACCAGGGCCAGCGCGTCCTGCAGCCTGTGTATACCCCTGCGCACCTGGGAACACAAGGGCATTCGAGATTTGACAAGCCGGAAATGCAATTCCGCACTAAGCCTACGAGCTGTCGTGGCGCGATTGCGATATCGATTATGCAAATGAACAATGGGCGTGGGTGAACGCGCTCAATTATCGCTATTATTAATGTAAATTTAACGCATTAATTATGCAAATGTGTAGTCACTTGGAAATCTCAAAAGACAAAATAAAGATAATAGCTTTTCATATGATGTTTTACATGTGCTTGAAGGATATTTTTAATATTATTGCTATTTTGAATCAACTTTCGATGATTCGTAGAATCGATTAATCGAAATTTCCCTCGTTTTAGATATCATAGGAAGAAGCAAATTCGTCGACGAATATATTTAGATTTTATTGTAGCATTTCATATATATATTACATGTGTTTGAAGGATATTTTTAATATTATTGCTATTTTGAATCAACTTTCGATGATTCATAGAATCAATTAATCGAAATTTCCCTCGTTTTGAATATCTTAGGAAGAAGCAAATTTGTCGACAAATATATTTAGATTTTATTATAGCTTTTCATATATATATATATATATATATATATATATATATTACATGTGTTTGAAAGATATTTTTAATATTATTACTATTTTGAATTAACTTTGAATGATTCATATGATCGATTAATCGAAATTTCTCTCATTTTGGATATCTTAGGAAAAAACAAATTTGTCGACGAATATATTTATATTTTATTATAGCATTTCATATATATATATATATATATATATATATATATATATATATTACATGTGTTTGAAAGATATTTTTAATATTATTGCTATTTTGAATCAACTTTGGATGATTTATAGAATCGATTAATCGAAATTTCCCTCGTTTTGGATATCTTAGGAAGAAGCAAATTCGTCGACGAATATGTTTAGATTTTATTATAGCTTTTCATATATCTTACATGTGCTCCAAGAATTTTTAATATTATTGCTATTTTGAATCAACTTTGGATGATTTATAGAATCGATTAATCGAAATTTCCCTCGTTTTGGATATCTTAGGAAGAAGCAAATTCGTCGACGAATATATTTAGATTTTATTATAGCTTTTCATATATCTTACATGTGCTCCAAGAATTTTTAATATTATTGCTATTTTGAATCAACTTTTGATGATTCATAGAATCGATTAATCAAAATTTCTCTCGTTTTGGATATCTTAGAAAGAAGCAAATTCGTCGACAAATATATTTAGATTTTATTATAGCATTTTATATATCTTACATGTGCTTCAAAAATTTTTAATATTATTGCTATTTTGAATCAACTTTTGATGATTCATAGAATCGATTAATCAAAATTTCTCTCGTTTTGGATATCTTAGAAAGAAGCAAATTCGTCGACAAATATATTTAGATTTTATTATAGCATTTTATATATCTTACATGTGCTTCAAGAATTTTTAATATTATTGCTATTTTGAATCAACTTTTGATGATTCATAGAATCGATTAATCAAAATTTCCCTCGTTTTGGATATCTTAGAAAGAAACAAATTCGTCGACAAATATATTTAGATTTTATTATAGCATTTTATATATCTTACATGTGCTTCAAGAATTTTTAATATTATTGCTATTTTGAATCAACTTTCGATGATTCATAGAATCGATTAATCGAAAATTCTCTCGTTTCGGATATCTTAGGAATAAGCAAATTCGTCGATATATTTAGATTTTATTATAGTTATACTATAACTATCCCGGTATTAGATATACAGGCCTGAATATGGAGTGTGAAAGCAATAAGGGATCTGAACACATAAATATCATAGAGCAAGGCTCTGGCCGAAGCTTCTCACAGTTTCATCATCTCAGAAAGCATCAGATTTTCATAGCCTTGTATATAATTTAAATCTAATTATGCCGTTCATGATCAACGTGAAGCAACACCTTGATCTAAATTAATTAAGATATAGAGAGACGCGATTCTTTTAAATTGTAATCCAAAGAGAAATTATTAGAGTAACTTTTTTCTAAAAAGAAATACACATAAAAAATACACACGCAAAATGCGCATTGAAAAAAGTGCCGAAGTGTTTTGCGATTGTTTCGACTCGATGACTTATTTCGCGTCGATAATCATCATGTAACCTAAAATTAATGCATTACTAATTTTTTTTTCACTCAAACCTTTTATTAATTTTGTAACAAGTCATGAGATAGAAAAATTCAAAGTAATACTCTTTATAATCAAACTTAAAACATCGAAAAATGGAAACAGTTTATGACTCAGAAGAGAAGATTTGCTTGGTATATAGAGAAAATCCATCTAAATTTATGGAAGATATCCTAAAAGCACACAATCGATATCGAGCCATTCACAATTCACCGCCGTTGCAAATAAATGAAAAGGTAGCAAATAGTAGCCGAATAGTTTTTATCTCTGACATGAAATATTTGTTTGAAAATTCTATCGAATCCGCTTTTTTTTTTTTTTTTTTCAAATTTAGCTACGCGTGCAATTTTTTTCAAATTCAATTACACGTCGTTGCATTATTTCGCGAGAAACACTGCCAGAGAAGAGACGATTATTATATCCAAAATAATACTACTATTGTACTATCTATATAGATATTTAAAATTGTGTAGCTGAACGAGCGTGCTCAGCAGTTGGCGAAGAGTTTATCGGAAAATGGAGAAGAAGCGCTGAAGGAAGCTTACATACCGTACGGCGAAAATGTGTACGTCAGACATCCTCACTGGAGAATGCTTCCCGAAGAGCCGGTGCAATATTGGTGAGAATTTTGCGCAAAAGATATTGACATGCAGATGAAAAGTAATATAAAAGAACATACTGCATAGCTGGCGCCGACTAAGATATTCGCAATAATTTGTTATGCTAATAATAGTTCCGCTAGCATAACAGATTATTGCAAATATTCTAGTCTGCGCTAACTGTGTAATATTCTTTTACATTACGCGTTATTAAAAACATAAGCAAAATTTAAGTCAACTTTAAATATATATTAATGAAAAACAGGATTTTTCGTGCAAATATTCTCTCTCCCTAGAGAGAAATTTCATAATAATTATAATTTTTATGTAATTTAAAAATTAACGAGATTTTTCCATATTTTCCAAAATTAATATGCATTCTTCCGCAAGAAAAAATAATTTAATTAAAAGAGTTCGTGCGCGTATCTTCTTTTTTCACCATAATCCTTTCATTTACTTCGGTGTGCAGGTATCAAGAGAGTAGGTATTACAATTACGACGCATTACGACCGAGGAATTTGAAATACGTGCGTAATTTCACTCAACTGGTATGGAAAGATTCGAAATTGATGGGTATCGGTATTGTCACCGGTTGGAATGGAAAGGTTTATGTTGTGTGTAGTTATGATCCAGCGGCAAATGTCGACGGTAAATTTCAACATAATGTGTCGCCGCCCAAAGAGGTAAGAAAATAATATAAATAATAAACATTTTTTATAAAATAGCATATTTTTTTAAGAAAATTAATATATTGATGTGATGTCAATGTCAAAAATTATACGTATCATAAGTGATAAATCTAAAATAAAAATGATTATTGTGTAATAAGCAAATACGGCAAGAATAGCGATAATTAATATTTTAATTTTATATTATATATATAATATATATTTTTATTGTATGATATATGCAATAATCATAGGGTCAAATTGTGCCCGATTTACGATGAAAATTAAAGTAATTCACTCTATTATTTTGCTGGATGATAGGGAAAAGTGTAAGGAATGCATTTATTGAGAATATTTCTCTGATGCTCTAGCATTATAATTTCTTGCTGTGCTGCAAATTCGAGTTACATCGATAATTTTACCACGCATTTTTGTGTCGTTTATTTCGCGAAACCTCGCTTTTATGCCTCGCGAAACGAGAGACGTTATTTTCGAATGTGATTTTATAGCCTGTCATGCGTACCGTTGAAATTAAATATAAATCGGTTAAATCGCGAGCAATTAAAATAAACAAATCAAATATTTTTAGACAGAATATATTGTGCACACGCTGGATGAAACACGTGTGCAAAGGTATTTGTAGCTCCCATACCGTGGTAATCAACGAAATTTTCCGGAGTGCAGAATAGAAATTGTATTAATGGCTTAAATCATACGCGATAAATGCACACAACTGCTTTAAAAGAAATATTTTCTATGGAAATACACGCATACAGGGCACTCAAATTATATATATATATATATATATATATATATATATATATATATATATATATTGTACATACTACACTACGTAGAATAAAACAGCTAAAAATATTTGTTTTCCAATGTATTGAATGTAAATGCAATTTTACGAAGTGTCACACCATAAATGGAACATTGAGCGAGTCTGTTTTTTTAATTGATTAAATCAAGTACTATTAAAATAAATAAGAGAAACTTTTTAAAAGAGGATTATTTTATTTTATACACTATTTCGCGAAATAAATGCGACCCAATTTGTTTTTTTCTCTCCACATACGTTCAAAAATAATTATTCTGTATCGCTTTTTGTGCTTAAAATGCGCACTTTCTCACGACATGTATATGCTATCTATCTAAATCGAGGGTAATTAAAATTAATTAAGGCCATCCTAAAGTGGTTCACTTATTTTGCCGCATAAATTTTCAAGTGTAATTCATACAATAATGAAAATCGTCGTATTATAAAGAACAGATTGTATAGGTAAAAGCGTCGTGACACGGAAAAGTCCGATTGTTAACTAATTAATTGAAGCCCCGGTAAAATTCCCAATGCCACTCCAAGCGCTAATTTATTAGTTACCTTCGAAAAATTTCCCGGCACTGGAATTTGCTAATTAATTAATTAAATCATGGAAAATGTACAACAAGAGGCGAAAATATAGTCTGAATGATTTATGGAAAAAAAAAAGATAAAAACAATACATAAAAAGTAAAAAGCATTTTTATATTCTCTCTCTCTCTCTCTCTCTCTTTCTCGGCAGGATAATTTAATCCAATCAAAAGGCAGAAAATATTAGATACGTTTAATTGAAACGTGAACTTGAGTCGTTATTTTATAAAAATCTCAGTCTATGTTTAAACTGAATATACTATGTATATAGATTTTAATTTACTTGTCTTTCATTTATGAATTTTTACAGCTAATTTATAGTCGATCTTTCTTTAAAAAAATTTAATATTAGGAATTTAAATTTAAAAGAATTATATATATATATAGGCTGATTTGTAATCAATTTTTCCTTAAAAAGAATTTAAATAGATAGCAATTACAATACAATTTTCAATATTATAAATACATAGTTTCTGGGATATATAATTTTTCAATTATCGAAAAAGTATATTTATTTAATACGTTTCAATTTATAATATATAAATAAATAATTTCTTTGAAATATGTAATTTAAAAAAAAATTTTTTTAATTCTATAAATGCATATTTATTTAATGCATTTTAATTCATAATGTATAAAAAGACATTTCAAAATAATAAACGCTCTTTTTTATAATTACGTGCACCATCTCCATTACTTTCCATTACACGTCGACCTTTTATTTGCGCTTGTAAATAACCGAAAGATGGATGAAATGAAATATAAACGGCAATCAGCATTTATTTCCCATCGAACGGGAAAAGCGAGCCAATATTTCAGACACGCACACGCAATTTCCGGGGTACAGTGGAGAAGATGGCTCCGATAGACGGTTTCGCGTTAGCAACTTTGATGGTTGAAATATGGTAGCGAATCTGTGCGAGCCTCACACACGTAATATCCCGTTTGTCGATGCGCGATCAGGGTGTCTCTGGACTGTCTCAAAGACGGCGCCGTGCTGGAAATAGACGTGATTCATCGAGGCACTTCTAGAGACACGCGGCGAATTTGCACGAGTCTGAACGCCATCTTGTTCGATCCGTCCAATCTAGCACAGTTTGTCTCGTAAAAAATTCTTGACATAAATAAAAAGTTTACGAGAAAATCGAACGCGAGCCTGATCGGCAATTGACAGTCGCAACTTTCTTCGCTCGCTCATGAAATCATTATTGAAAAAGAATTTATTTTTTACAATCTCATCTGGATTCTTTGAGCCTGGCATCTTGAAAATTTATTATATGATTTTTCAACTCCATATTTTGAGCGTTGAGATATCTGATGGAAAGAGTTTGAGATCTTTTGGCACAAATTGCTGAATTAAAAGCTTGACGAATTTTTTTATTTTACTCGAGGATCCACGATCTTATTTTATTGATGTCTTACTTAATTGATATTTATGTCGCATTATCAAGATACAGATTTAACTAGCTTAGATTTATATATTGCACGGCCGTTTGTGTAGAAAACAAAATATCTAGGTCGCAATCTTGTTTCCTACCCTATCGTGCACGGTTAATTGCAATGCGCCAAGTTTCGCGGCAATAAATTTCCCGTCGCTGAAGGGGGTGAAATGTAACGAATTTAAAGTACACCCCAATACCGGATACTGTAACACAACAGTTACCCGACCTAACGTCTACTCGGTGAGCCAAAGGGAAAATTAGTTATGCAACTGGTTAAATTAGTTTCCACGATCGGTCTAGCAAAATTTCTCATAGCCAAGCCTGCCTTTCAAACATATATAAGATAAGAGAACTTGATCGATATCGATAAATTATGCACATGCATAGATCGCGATAATGAAAAGAAATGTGAAAAATGGTCATTCATTTTATTTCGCGGTGTAACAAAGTATTTTAATAATTATTCGCGAGACGTATCGGAATATCGGTCAATATCAAGCAATTAATTATCTCCCCCCCCCCCTCTCTCTCTCATCCCTAATTCTCGTTTCCGTTAAATTACGGTGTAAGTGTCTTCATTTTTCAGACTTGATTCTCGCAATTTTTCGGATTTTTAATGATCTCGGAGGACGTTTAGCCGTTTACCTGGGAATTGATGCGCGCAATTTCGCGTCTGAGGATATCCATGTGCGCATCCTTGCACTCGGGACAGCATTTCTTCTCGCAGTGGACGCACAGCGAGCAGTAGCTCTTCTCCGAGCAAACACCGCAACGTTCCATAGTCTGACCGCTGGTCGGGTCCGGTAGTTCCCCAGTGATCTCGATATGCAATTCCAGGAATCGTTGCAGTGTTACGTTGGTCGGAAAGGCTTGCACGCCCTGCAAATAGCAGAGATGTATCATCGGTTCGATCAGCCTTCGTAATGCCGCTTATTAATGGACTGGAATCGTAATTAATTGAGCGAGAATTAATTACGCAACCCGTGACGTCTAATTAATAACGTTATCCGAATGGAAATACCATCTACAATTTCGATAAAAAAAGTTGTCGTTTTTTTATAGAAATATATGTGATGGTATTACTGTATTCTACAAAAATCATCTGTGTAGGATAAATAAAACGCGCGAACGTGTGTTTTTCAATTCTTCTATTTCTTCGAAAAATATAATAGCATAATTTTGTTATGCGACAACATTTGTGAATTCCTGCGTAAACACGTTCGATTATTCTGGAAAAACAGACCGGTCGAACAGTCGGAAGACAACATGTGTTTGAAACCGGTGTGAGAGGGCACTCGGTTCAATGAGAGTCCTCTCGCGTTTAGATTCATCGTTGAATAAAGATGAGCTCGCACGTAACGTCGCACACGCTGTCGCGCGTAAGGAACTGAATTGAATTTGCGACGAAACGACAGATCGATTTTTGCCCGATATCGTATTATTACTTATTATTATTGCGCCGGAAATATATTAAAGACATAAACGCGATAAGGCGACGTACATAACAGTCGGAGAACCGCGCCGTTTCGCAACAAACGAGCAGCGACAGCTTGCGCAAATGTGCTCCGTATAAATTTTGCGAAACCGCGAGAAACTAAATATAATATATATATCTAGATAATTTATTTTTCGTTCATTTCGCGCGTAATTTTTAATCTGATCGGAGGCACTTTACGTGTAATTCTTTCTTCTAACGCTTCCAAAAGTTTTTTATTACTTGAGACATTATTTAACGGTTATATAACAATTATGTAACAATTAGTAGCTATTATCTGGATCATTTATTGTTAGTTCATTTTGCGTGTAATTTTAGTCTGATTGGAGATACTTTAGGGGATGCCGGAGTCTTGTTTTATTGATAAAATTATATTTGATTTTCGTCCGAAATCTTTTTATTAGTTGCACAAAATAAATGCTCGTCCACGATTAAAGTACATGCAGAAACAAAGCGGGAACCTTCTGATTTTATATTAAAAATTTTTTAAAAATTTAAAAATCGTAAAGATCATAACAATATTTGTTTTAATATAAAAGTTTTGCAGCTTGTATGCACAAAATAAGATAGGTTCCCGCTAGAAATTGTATGAAGGAATATAAATGAACTTTTAAGTAAGTTTAGAAGCCTGATGAAAAAGATTTCGGTTTATTTACCAAAATCTTTTTCATTAGGCTTCTAAACTCACTTTTAAAAATTCATTTATATTCCTTCATACAATCTCTAGCGGAAACCTATCTTATTTTGTACATACAAAGCAAATATTGTTACGATTTGAAGCCGATAAAAAACTGCAATCTTTCAATTTTTTCTTAATTTTTAACATAAAATCAGATAGGTACCCGCTTTGTTTCTGTATGTACTTTAATCGTGGAGGAGCATTTATTACTCAGTGCAATTAATAAAATGATTTCGGACGAAAATGAAGTGACATTTTATCGATAAAACAGGACATTTTTTTGAAAAATATCTTTATTAGTTGAAACATTAACGTTATATATCGTATAAAGATTAGTGGTTCTTACCTGATATGGTATGCGATGTTCGGCGCGGCATTCTGGACACTTGACCTGTCGACGAACGTAATCGACGAGGCCGTCCATGCATGGCTCCATGCAAAAGCTGTGTTGACATGGCAGGAGCTTCGGGTTTCTGTATCGGTCCAGGCATATCGCGCAAGTCAGCAGCTGCTCGAACTGCTCCATGCCTGTAAAAAGAAGGAAACTTATTCCCGATCTGCTTTACATAAGAGAGAAGGAGGGGGAGAGAGCAAAGGAGTTATCTGCCTTATTCAATCTTTCACGCAGTGCAGTTTATACGTATGTACATATATAAAATATATATTTTTGCATGCACATCTCTTAGAATATATTTTTTTTCTTCTCATGCGTATAACATAACTATAGAAACATATCTAAGAAATATTATTTTTTTTAATATTATATAAATATATTTAATATATTTATATAATATTTTAAAATATTATAATAAATATTATAAAATATTATAATATATAAATATATCAAAATATTTAATATATAAATATATAATTAAATAATATATAAATATATATTTAATATATTAAAAATATTCTTTTTCGTTACGTTCTAGTTTCTTAAATTTTTTTAATGCCAAGAATATGTTTAAATATATTTAAAAACGTTTATTGCGTATCACAAAAAATACGGAATATATTCTCTTTCAATGCGTTTCGAATCTTGCAAAATTTTGATACGTCATAGTTATCGTCATAGTGAAAAAATAGATACTGATATAACGGCTATAACCAGTCATCGTATTAAAATACTTGCTAAAATTTTATTCATCTAGCCAAGGTGTTAAAAGATTAAGGAAACAGCTGTTTCTTGTTTACTTATATAGTTGCTTGTTTTGCAACAATCATATGACTGGATCGATATTTATATGTTTATTGTAGAATTCTTAGCAACGCAATTCGTATCAATTAGAGTGCTAAAGAAAGGAAAAAATGCAAGTGATATATTGATTAAATTATATATTTTATATTATATTTTATATAAATAACAATTAATTAAAATAATGTATTTATTAGAGTTTCTCTCTTTTTTCCCTATACATTTAAAAAATTAATTAAAGATTGTACGCGTTCTCCATAATTAATCATTTAAGCTTTACAAGATAAAAAGAATCTCGGTGACCGGCGTAATACATCATAAGTGCCAAGACAATGTCAAGATCTTCGTGAAGTCATTGCACGCTTCTATTTTAAGATATGATGTATCATCAGTGTAAAATTGGTAAAAGAGATAGGTGAACTTAGAGGGCAAGCCTGAAAACTCGTCGCAAATGATAAAAAAGTTTTTTTGCCGTGATTGTAAAGAGTCGAGTATTATTGATCAAATAATCTTATTCACATCTTTTTCTAGTGCTTGCAATCAAATATACTTTTCTTAGTATCACTCGCGAAATTTATAATATTTTTTGATATCTTGAAAAATAAAAATAAAAATTATAGTCTTATATAAATATTTCTTTAAACATTATATAAATAATAAATAATATTATATAAATATAGCTTATATATCAACATTTCTTAGAAATTTTTTTCATTATATTCCTCAAATAAGTCAAAATTTCATAAATCGTTTCATAGAATATTTAGATTTTCGGATAAAATAATATATTAAAATAAATAAAATAATATATTAAAATAAATCAATAATATAATAAATACATTATTATTTTAATTAATTGTTGAAATGTGTTCACTGCAGAGATAGTTTCGTGAAATGTAATTGCTGTAATAATAGTATTAGATCGTGATGTATTGTTATAGTCCTATTGTAACGTTCACATTGAAACAAGTTATATTACAGATCGAAAACCGCGATAACCGTAATAATTATTTGAACGTCGCTAATGAGTGAATGATTACTCATGCAATCCACGAATTAATTATCGTGCTTGTACGAGGCGCGTAATATCCGAGATAATCCCGATTAACGTGAAACGGACGTTTTATTTAGTGTAAAACAAAAATTTAATAAAAATTTTACTTGCAACACCACATTCCATCTATCTAATATAAATTTGATTGTAGCACTTTTTTAATAAAATTGAAATAAATTGCTTTAAATAAATTAAAAGTAATTCGAACAATTTCTTTTCCTCTATTCTTTTATATTACTCTTCTCCTTTTATTCTTATTTCCTTTTACGTTGCAATAATTTAATTTCTTTCATTTCTTTTTTTTTCTTTAATTAAAGGAAAATATTAAATTTACATATTTCTTGCGTTAAAAATTTTTGGATTATTTAATTTCTTATATAATTATATTTATATTATTTATACATATAATTATTTGTATATAAAATTTAAATCATCGATTTATTTTGTTAATTTCCAACAAAGAAACATCATATGAAATTCAATAGATTCAATTTTGAAAACATTATAAATGACGTGCATGAAAATCTGAGAATTCTATAAAAACTTGCGGGATCTACATCATTTCTTTCTCTGGAACGGAGATGCTCGATCAATGTCGATTCTAATTCCATGAGACACCAGTTTATTTCAGATCCGACCTTCTCTTGCAAAGTATCCGACAGTTTGTCATCTCGATCTGATGATGCCAAGGCAAACGTTTATTCACCACTAAATTAATATATCCGGATTCTAGCTAATAAAAATTGGAAATGGACCTTTATTAAAATTTCAAGGCATTAAAGAAGCCAAAAATTTTAAATATAATTCTAGATTCTAGATTTTTAAATAATTGCGTTGATCATTTTGTGTTAAATTTCCGATATATTTATATTTATAATTATATAAAATTCTATGAAAATATTTTTTTTCTGGATTTTTAATATAAATGTCTTAGCCGTTTTATTTTCAATATTTATAACTGTATATACAATTTTTTCTTTTAAAATTTATATTATTTTTTATACTACACTCTAAAGAGTTATATCTTGCAAATTTAAATATATTTCACAAATATATATATGCATAAACAGAATATATATTTTATAGGATTAAATATTAATAATTAATAATTAATTTAATAATTAAATATATATTTTATAGAATAACTTCTTAAAAAAATAACTTCTTCAAAACTGGCGCTTCTTTCGTATAGAAAATCGTATAATGTTCTAAATTAAACTTGTCCATGTATGCGTACCATTCGAAGCTCTTTAAGCATATATTTCGCAATTAACTCGGACGAAGAATAAATTAAAAATATATGTACTCTCTAAAAGTGAATCAGTGTATTATCACTGAAAAACAGTAAATAGTCACTGATTACAGCAGTTATAAGTACATCACTGTAAATCAGTGATATTTTATTGAAAAAATCAGCTAATAATTTTGACTGTTTCAATCAATAATATTTCTCAATATCAGTAATATTTCTTTTGTTATTATCAGTAATATTTAACTAATTCATCTCTCTATCTATTTCATATAAAATTAAAAATTTTATATTTATTAAATATTTATTATATTAAAAATTTTATTTTATTTATATTACATGCATATTGAACTTGTTATTTTAAATAGATAACGAACAAATAATTTTCATTAAGTCGCCAGACATTTATTTGTCCGACTTATAAAGATCGATTTAATATCTGAAGCCTCTCTGGGCTTGTATCAGAAATTAAATCGAAGTAATACTTCTAATTTTAAATGTCGCTCTTTGCAAACTTTATATAATTCTTATAACTAAAATTAAACACGAGAGAGATAGCGATTGTAGCGGTAAACGAACGAACTAGCGATTTTACAGTAAAATTTACTGATTTTACAGTGAATTTTATTTTAACTGACTATAATCAGTGATATATAAGATAAAATAACAAAAAAATAAGCGTTTTCACTGAAGATCACTAAAATATTCACTGATTCTCAGTGAAATTTTATTTTACTGTTTAAATTCGTGATATTTTCACTGATTCACTTTTAGAGAGTATAATCTTAATACTATTCTGTTGAGATCGCTTAAACGGCAACGATGAAAAGAAATACGACGAACATAAGATCTTGGATAAATTTAGACAACGTAGAACACACCTACACCCGCGTACGCGCGCGTCAATATCACACGCGGAACGTTCAAAGAGATTGTTCGAAGCGGATACGTGTGTAGGCAGAAGTCGAGCCAAATTCGTTTTGGCTTTCGCAAGTTTCTCGACGTCTCTGACGTTGCTGACGTCGAAGGTCGCCACGTCGAGGACCGATCGGGCTTCCGAGCCGACACAATGGCGAAAGCTAGTACATTAGGAAGCATTGTTACCGTTAGACGAACCACTTGTTGGATCTTAAAGCGAACTCTCCCCCTTTCTCGCTCTGCGTGTGCGTCGGCGGGGAGGGGGGGAGACAATGAGGGGGAGGAGGGGTGCAACAGGCAGCGAGCAACGATTGTATTAGCAACTTTCATGGGCGTTGCCATGAGAATGAAACGGGGTGCTAATTCTGACACTTTGACTGTGAGCCTCGAAACTTCACTCGAAAGCCCGCCGGGGAGATGCCCGCCTACGTTATTTAAATCCCCATTTCGCTACGCTTTAATTATGCGGTCGTATTCCGTGGTGGATCACAGGGACTTTCCGGTCTTTCGAAAGGGAGTTCGAGTCGCACTTTCATCGGAGAGTACCATGAGTAATGAGAAATCTATAACAATGATAATATCATACGCATGACTTCAGGGAAATTCATTGTCGCTGTTAGAAATTAATGTTTCAATGAACATTATTGTTGCCATTAAAATTTCGATCATTAACGCACGATATTTGTACGTCATATTTCCATAAAAAATTAAATTATTAATTAAAAAAGGAACACATTTTTATTTTTATTTTTTGTTAAGCTTAATGATGAATTAGTAAACAGTAAAATAGGAAATAATTATTTTTGTAGTCGAAATAAAATAACAAAAAAATCCAGCACTCAAAGACTTAATTTATAAAACGTACAGATGTATATATGTGAGATGCACGTGGACAAATGAGTTAATTATAAAATAAATTATAAATATAATAATGAAATATCAGTTTTTAATCAAACATATGTTTATATATTTACATATAAAATATGTACATGTAAATATATGTATTATTTATCCATAAAATATATATATATATATATATATATATATATATATATGTATGTATGTATTTATAGACGAGTATTTCTCTCATTTAAAGCGCAATGAAAGCGTCGCATAATGAGAATTCGGAAAGTCCGAGTGTCATGCGTTGGCGAAATGCGGTTGCACGTGGCGCATTATTATTCTCGTGGAGCAAAATAAACAGCGTCGTGAATGATTCAGCTTTTTCCTTTGACTACGAGAGACAGAATTTGCGGGCATTATTTCATGAAAGCGGAATATTTCGAGTCGTTTCTCCTCGTCTAATGCATTTCGCGAAATGTACGCGTGCAACGTAATTGAATGCTAAGGGATTTCGCGAAATCTAGATTTGTCATTTATTATTTCGAGATACAGCACAGCGCGTTGCTGTTTTACACCTTTCACGTTCAATTTTCATTCTATCTTTGTGCCTTTATCAGTTTTCATGATTATATTGTGTATGTATTGTAATATGTTATTGTTATTTATGTTCAAATTTGGAGAAATTAATATTACACAAGCGGAGTAACTGGAATTAAATTATATAATTATTAATAGCCACTGATAAAAATTAAAAATGCATTAGTATTAAATAACTAATCTAAATAATAAATTTAAATTAATTGGGAAAATGTGTTTAACGCAATGCATATAGAGCGTATATCAAAGATGAGAATAAATCCTAAATTGCGAGGCTCTCTCTTGATTATTGACAGATTTTTTTCGCACACATGGGTGCGCTAAATTAATATTGTAAGCTTGCAATCTTAAATTATCACGTGATCGAAGAGATTACTTCTCTTAAATTAAATTGCTTAATGATCGATCCTAAATGATCGCTGGAATATACGATGCACCTGCATCTAATCAACGAATCCTAAATTGCTTATAAAGCGACAGGCATGCCGAGTAATTTCTCCGCGGTGCACAGCATGTAATTTGTGAGCGACTAATGTCTCGTAACCTCCCAAACGCGCTTGCCGATGTACACGAGGAGAAAGATAAATCTTCCTAATTTCATTCGGGCAGACAGTGACATTAAGGACACTCGGCATATCTCTTTCTCATTTTGGGAAATGGGAAAAGAGTAGAGAGCGCTCGTTAAAATATTCGTCGCGTTATTCAAACACACCTCCAACATTGAGGTGCTTTCGCTTCAAGAGATTCAGGAAATATCAATCCAATTAATTTAATAAATAATCCTACTATTAATATTAGTTAAATAATCCTACTCGTTTAGACAAGACTCATTTTATTACAATACCATACGTAGAGAATACGAGTCATGATCTGTATCGTCTTTTGCGAAATAGTGGTTTTAACGTCGTCTACAAAATAACAAAAAAACTAAATAATTTAATTAGACGCGGTAAAGACAGCTTACACAATAATGACAAGACAAGTGTTGTATACAAATTAAATTGTAAGGATTGTAATTTATCATACATTGGGCAAACAAAAAGACATTTACGTACTCGAGTGAAAGAACATTGTAATAATATAAAGTTACATGAAACTAATCACTCGGTCATTAGCAAACATAGATTGGAATCTGGACATGATTTTGACTGGTCGAAACCCAATATTTTGCATAATGAAAAGTATGTTCGAAAGAGAGAGATTGCTGAGATGTTCTTTATCAGGAGATTTAATAATCTAATCAACCTACAGAAAGACACGGATAGTTTAAACAACATTTACGACAAAATAATAAAGGTCACGTAGTTTCGTTTTTCCTCTGGTTGTGTTTAGTTTCTTGACGAAGTCTCACACGGACGCATCAGTTTCTCTCAAATTCGAATCTAGTTAAATAACGTTTTTTTTGTTAATGTGACTAATGTGCAGTTTTACAAGATTATCGTCTATGCCTGTCTCCTGATTATTATTACATCGGTAAAAAATTGTTCACACTTTAATTCGTTGTGCTTACTATGTATTTAAACCGTTAATTAATTTATTTATAAATCTTTTCCAGTATATACTTGATAAGGACCACAACCATATGGTCGAAACGTCGTATTAATAAACAGATTTTCTGGCTAGTTTGGTCGACTACACTTTTTTCAATAATCCTTCAATCAATTTTCAATCAAAAGGTCAAAAAATTTAATGCCCATTTATATCTTACCAGATTGATACCAGTCGGAGTACTTTCGACCGGTGTAAAAAGTTTTTATCACAGTCGCGCAGAGTTTCGAAAATCATTGAAATTAAAAAAGTAGAGCAAACCCCCCCATCGCTCTCGATTGAAAAGGAAATCTTCCTCCCTTCTCGATGAGCACAAAAAATAAATTCTTGCAAAAAATTAATAAGGTATTAAGTAAAATGGAAATTTAAATACCTAATCTATCTGTCAAAGCGCGAGCGAGAGGAACTTTCGGGATGCGATATCGAAGAGGCACCACCCTCGTTGGCGATCCGTCGATGCGTAGCAGACTGATCGCGGTTTCAATCTTCGATTGAGGTCTCTCTTTGCACTCGTGACTCGCGCACGAGGCGTTATTGATGATCCGTCCACGTGTCGCGGTTCGACAACGATAACAAGATGCCTGGAATATTTGGCACTCGTCACAAAAAAGCACAAAAAAGCAGCGCGGTTAGGCTTGCCGGTTATCGCGACACGTTATCGACACGTTCTGGACCGCGCTTCTGGAATCTGCTCGGTCCACGCGAGATCCGGTATACTGACACTTCTCGACGTCACCGGCCAGACTTATGCTCGCTCGGCGCGGGCTATACTTAGCCGGGAGGACCTTCGATTTCCGGCGGTTTGTTTTCGGCGAACGAGATCTTTGGTGGAAAGCACACGTCGGAATACGCAAAGCGAAGCTGCTGAACGTGATCGGAAAATTTCGCACTTTCATCCTCCCCCGATTTGCGTTTTTCAATGAATGATGGAATGACGTTTCTCTCGTGCAGAGCGCACGCTCTTCATTTTAACGCTGACGTTTAATAATTAGCGACATGGAGTTGCTCTCTCTCTCTCTCTCTCTCTCTCTCTCTCTCTCTCTCTCTCTCTCTCTCTCTCTCTCTCTCTCTGCAAACGCGGAATATGAATTCGGTAGTCGGTTTCCAATTATCCGTTTTATAGAAACAAAATGACATGATATGCGTAACGAGAGCCGTTTAATAATCGTTCCTGTTTAATGTCAATATTAATATGCATTCTCTCTCTTGTCGACGTGGATCAACGAGAATTCCTATTCAATCCGCTGGCGCAGCCAGCTTTAATAACTACAGCGAACAATATTGCGCCAAATGGCCAAGTGACGTCGGATACAGATGTATATATATATTTTTTTTTTTTCTTCTTACTTCTTAAATGATACAAATATATGTGTCGTGTATGTGACAGAAATTACAAACGATCAAATGTTGCTCTGTTTTAACCACAAATATATTTTCTCCCTTTATTATTCGTTACTTTTTTTTTCTTCTTCGATTTCAACGTCCATATCAACGTCTAATTCAAATAATCGGCCCCCGAGCTCATGGAGGAAAAAAACATTGATAGGAAATCGGACTTTCGGTGGGGTCGTTTCCCATTTGTACGCATGGCGGATTGGAATGATAGTATCGGATCGGGCACGCAGGTAACTCCATTGACAGAAAAAAACATTCGGATATTCGTATTCGCGTATCTCCTTGTTTTCATTTCCAAATAAGCTTCTCTTAAATATCGGAAAAGTCCTCGCGAGATTTCACATTCATCTAAATGAGTGATTATGTTAAACATTGAAAAAAATCTAAAGAAATGCAAGAGCAATTATTTCGTTCTCTTGGGCGAATTTAAGAATGTTTTGTATGTACAATCCCAGCAAAAAGTAGCTGAAAATCAATATTGACGAATATATCCACTTTTTGTGTATTTTGAGTAAGAAATTGTGGATTACAATTTGATGTTAGCTACAGTGTAGAGATGTATTTTTTAATATTTATTGCGTTTTTACTGAAATATTCCGAATTTTGTTAATCGAAATAATTAACTTTTGGCAGAGAATTTCACCTTGTGTCAGATACATGGTTAATTTCATTGAATTATATTTAATATCTTTTTAACCAGTTAGTACTTGTATAATATTATTTGACCAAATATTTCCTTCGTATCTAAACTCCGCAACTTTTGCAAATTTTAAACAAATTTTGAAAATTATTTCCATGTATTTTTGTCATTTGAATCGACATGGTTATACATTTCCCATAAGAACACATATTAATTCAGTGCAAATTAAAATCCTTATATCTTGTGAACGCTTTAGTGAATCGATTCAAAAATTGTACTGAAAATTCTAAACATATGTAAGAATATTCTGTACAATTTTCATTAAATTCTCAATATTTTGAAAATAGGTACAAAACATCCATAATCGAAATGATTAACTTTTGACAGAGAATTTCGCTTTGTGACAGATACATGGCTAACTTCATTGAATTATATTTAATATCTTTTTAACCAGTTAGTACTTGTATAATATTATTTGATCAAATATTTCCTCCGTATCTAAACTACACTTTTACAGATTTTAAACAAATTCTGAATATTATTTCCATGTGTTTTTGTCATTTGAATCGACGTGGTTATACATTTCCCATAAGAACACATATTAATTCAGTGCAAATTAAAATCCTTATAACTTGTGAACGCTTTAGTGAATCGATTCAAAAATTGTATTGAAGATTTTAAACATATGTAAGAACATTCTGTACAATTTTCATTAAATTTTCATTAAATTCTCAATATTTTGAAAATAAGTACAAAACATTCTTAACACGAAGGATTGAATTTTTTCAGCGGAATAATTGCACAACTTGACATAAGTTCGTCTTTTAAAATAAAAATAAATTTAAATTAAATGATCAGCTGTACAAAATTTAAATTAAATAGTTCAGCTGTTGAAAAAGGTAAATCAACGCGCGTCGAAGTATTGATTGACAGGAAAAAAGAGGAAGGTACGGAGCCTCGAAATCCATGTTCGTGCGTGAAATAGCGGTCGACTACCGTGAGATGCCCGGTTATATTTAACCCGGCGCGTTATCCAGCACCGCTTATTTTCAACGCGATCTTAGAATAGCACCGCGCCGGAACGGTTTATCGACCAGAGCTTTTCTCACGCTGGCAAGATAGTTTTCTGCAGCCGGAATTATCCGGGCGGTTTGTGAGCCCGCCATAAGCTCGTTTTCCTGCGAATTTCATGCACGATAACTACAATTCCGTGCGCCAGAAGGTGCCACTCCTCGCGCGAGGCGAGGAGCTCTCTTCCTCACGATCTACGCTTTATGTCCGTTCTAAAAGCATCCCTCTCTCGCCTCCCTCGTTCTCCCTGGCCGCTATCCCTGGGAAAATAGATTTTCCGATTGCCATCTCGACTTCGCTTGGCTCCAAACGCGGCTCGTTTCTATTCAAAGCTGAATTGTTTCCATTAAACGGAACTGTTACTGCACTTTTCAAAAATCTACCCCAATATATTCTCTTGCAAAAAAATGAGATATATAAATATGAATCTCCCTTCAACTTAATTTAGGCGACGAGTTGAGAGACTCGAGGGTGGGAAAAGTATCACTTTAGGGATGCGCGCAAAGTAGATGAAATTTCTTATAGTTTGCGCGAAAGCCAGGAGGGAGTGACAGCGTCTTCTAACGTAATAAAGTTGATACGAGTTAGAAGCATACTGATACGTGAAAGTTAAAAATTCGCGTTTATCAAAGGAGACAAAGTTACGACGGGTGAAGTCGCGGGAGTTTTTAACACATTCCTCTTTCATATTCATCACGGATCCCCTGGCCGATTCTCCGAGTTTTCGCCTTCCTTTTCTCTCCCGGACCTTCCGCATTCAAACTCGTTCGTGGGGAATTTCGCGTCGCCAAACCCGCGACTCTCTAAATCTTCTTTCTTACCACCGCGATATAATGAGCTTTTCCCCGTTTTCCGGAATGCATCTGACCTTACGTGGCTATAAATCTCAAGGTTTTTGATAGAATTATGCAACAGCAATTATATTTATACTCATTTTTCTCGGTGAAATTTTAGATTAAAAAAAAAAAAAAAAACAAGCCCCGCGCGAGTTATTTATTACATTATTACCTCTATTAAACGTCATTTTATCGTGCGCGTCAATTTATCACTTTCAATTTAATCGGAATATCCAGAATCCGTCGGAGAATGATGGACGATAAAATGCGCCCGGGAGATCATTGATTTATCGCTGACTCCTTTTTTTTTTTTTACTTTCCTTTGTCGTTCTTAACTTTCTCATCAACGACTACGAATTTGAGCTTCCCCCCGATTTGATGCCCCTCCTTCCGTCACCCCTTTGCTTGGGAATGACGTAAAGTGTTTTTGTACGACTTCTCGTCATTTTATTTCAATGCGGGGAACTTTCGGTTTTTCTTAACAAGTAAACTCCTGGTGTACCGCTGATCCTAATTACTCCGTGATTCGTATTGTCCTGTTTTTCAACGTGCGCCGCACGTACCGTGTTAGTGGCATGGAGTGCTTGAAGTGCTTCGTGTTTACTGCGGTTTCGTCCCCAATAATTAGATTCCCGCGAGAAACTTTCCGGATGCCCCGCCTTTATTATTCTCCGTCGCGAGGTACAATTTTCGTCCAAAAGTCCGCGAGGCCGCTACTCCATAATTTCCGAGCTAACATTTAATTAATAACGTAGGTGCGCCTTACGAGTATCGCAATCTCGAGGTTCGCAATTTCGAGCAAATTGAAAAGTACACGGGATTTTATTGTGCGCGCTTGACTCCTCAAAAGTTTACTACCGACGTATAACATGTAACAAGTAGATGTAAATAACGAGGAGAAAAGATTCTCTCTTTCTATATTCGAGATACGCGACAAAAGTGCGCGAGGTTAAAGAAAATCCCTGAAGAAGGAAATAAACAAGAGAGATGGAATTAAATCTGTTTTAAAGCGGTAATCAAGTATCTCGTAAAGAGAATTTTCAAGAGGGTGCGAAATATTTTATACGTCGCTTCCGAATTTTCGCATTTTCGTGGCTCGCGTGTTCAAAGAGCGCCGCTTGAAGGAGACATAATAAAAAGAATTATATTTCAAAGCTGCTGAGATGCGCGACGATTCCACAATCGAGAGTGCCCTTCCCCACGAATGCGTGGATAAAGTTATATTATTGCGACCCAGCGGGAAAGAACAGCGTTATCGGAATGAGAGAAAACTTGCGGAAAGAGATTAAAAAGTTGGAAAAGCCGTGAATTGCGCCGAGACGATGGATAACGGGCGGAATTTTATATATATACAGCTTGATTAATATAAATTAATTACCGCGGGACGGAAATATATATGGGACGCTCGGGAGAAGGAACGCCTGGATTCGAATCGTTGGAAATAAGCCGATCGATCGTGTTTAATTGAATACAATGATACCGGAGAGAGCGAGCGAGTCTGCCCGCGAGGCTAGAAATTTTTTCATCCTCGCGAATTACGCGCGCAAGCTTTTTATATATTGCGGCCGTTTCGTTTTAATCATTCGAAATATAACGGAATAATGAAATATTATGATAATACACGATAAAAAATTGTGAGTCCACATGTTAAAATTTTCTTGTATTACCGCGTTTTGATTACTTTAATGTAAAATTAACATACCTATATGTTATTACACGGAAAAAAAGGACATTCTTGCTTTGAAAATATATTTAGTTTTAACATGGAAATCTTGAAATAAGATTATATTGCGTTAATTAAGGAAAAATAAAATGAGGGGATTGCCGCACGATTGAAAGGGTGCATCGTAAACTAACGATCTACAAAGTGCACCTAGGCATGTAATAAATGTTGTACAAGGAAGAAGAGCAAAATACCCCCTAGTATGACGACCTCGCAAAAAATTTTCGACGGCGAATACTACACCATTTCGTATAAATTCTAATATACGTGGCATAGTTTCTGTTATTTATCATTTATTGCTCCACAATAATTCGTATAAAATTCGTTACAAGAGGTAATGATGACATTCTGCTCGAATATAAACTATGTAAATTGATAAAAGTACAAATTTATAAAAATTTTGTATTTATATTTTAATAAAAATTGATAAAAAATTTTATTATTAATAAAAATATTAGCTATAAAAACCCAGAATTATATATTTGTAATATATTATTTTAATATATATAATATATAATATATACACAGAAAAAAGAACATTCTTGTTGAAAATATTTAGTTTTAACATGGAAATCTTGAAATGAGATTATATTGCGTTAATTAAAGAAAAATATAATTGCTTGAATAATTGCTTATTTGAATGAAGCCATTTTATATAGTTCAATCGAGAAAAATATATTCTTATGATTTAAGATTTAGTTTTCTTGAATGGAAAGAAACAATGTTAGATAGAAAACAACATTTTTAAATCAAAGATTATAATTTTTTTAAAGTAGAATTAAATAATTATATATTTCTGAGGTGACAATTACAATATTAAAATAAGACTATAATATTGTTGAAATTTAAAATTATTAAATTCTTCTAGGAAGATTATAAATTGTTGCGTATATACGAAATAATGAACGCGTTAGTTTAAGTATAAAGTTTTGATTTGACACCTATTTTTTTCTGTGTATTTTTATAACGCTTTCATGTATTACATTTATGTCAACTTCATAACTTAACATTTTGTATATTTCTCTTGGAAATGGAATATTATTTTGAGTATTTTTAATATAATTATTTTAAACAATCAAATAATCTTAAACTTTGACAGACAAAAATAAAAATTTACTAAAATCAAATAATTTAAGTTAAAATAATTACTATTATATGTTAATGTCGTCAACATTTCTTACGAGTTATTGTGACTATTTTTTCATGTAATTTTTAATTATTTTGTATGTTATTTTTACATTACACTTAAAGTCACGATAACAAAAATAAATGTAAAGTATTGTATCAATTATTTAACATTTTTGTCAATAAATAACATATGAATGTTACTTATTGAGTTATTTAAGCTTAAAATTTGGACTTTCTGGGACAAATGTGAAAAATGTTATAATTAACATTTTATTTTTTATCGTGTACGCATTTTTGTCGATAATAAATTTTACACGATGCAACGAAATTCCGATTCGACAAACTCACGCGGCAATTGTCGCATTATGTAACGTTGATGCATAATGCATAAGGCTTCTCCTCCCCGTCTCTTCCCCGATTTATTATTTATCTTTGCTTCTTGAACGAACTAATTATTTATTTGCAATGCCGAGACGTTTCAATATTTGAATGCGTATCTGCGAAATCAAAGGCATCTCTATACAAGGCGCGGATGACGGTGGCTTCTGATGTGTGCGGAATGTGTAACGCATGAAACGGTAAAAGAATGTAATAAAATCTCTTTTCTATCTCTTTACGGAATAATTTACGCGACGCAAGACGTCAAAGGGACAAATTCCTATAAATCTGATGCAAAAATCCTTACGGACGAATCGAGAAAAGCTACTATTTTCGATATTATACTATTCCGTACAAAACTGAAGCATGTAAAATTAATGAAAAATATGTAAAATCGCTTGTTATTAAATCGACGATTTAACATGTTAATAATAATGGATGACTTCTGATTTGATTATATATAGCGTTAAATTTGCAATCACGAACCGTCACTGTTAATTAATAAGATCACAATTGTTAATTCTAGTATTTAGCAAGCTGATGATCGATTTGTTGTGTACAAATGTTACGTTTAATGAACCGTTACATCTCTGCTTCGTCCTGCATTTATACAGAGAGAAAAAGAGAGAGATTAAGAGAGACAGAAAGAGAGCGAGAGAGAGAGAGAAGAGATCAAATCTGTTTGAAAGAGTTTAAACAGTTTATAATTCTACAATATGAAGGAATTAGCGAAATAGGATTATCACTGCACTTCAATATATGGCTCATCTCTTGTAAACTGAATAATTAAAATTACATGTTGCGTAAATGCCTCCAAATTCAAAATATATGTTAATAATTATTTAAAATTATTTAAAGTACATTTTAATAAATGTATAAAATTTAAATTTTGTATTTAAAATTATGCTCGTTAATGTATATATCTCAGAATATTACATTCCCCTTTATTACAATATATAATTATATACATACACAGAAAAAAATAAATATCAAATCAAAACTTATATACTTAAACTAACGCGTTTCATTGTTTCGTATATACGCAACAATTTATAATCTTCTTAGAAGAATTTAATAATTTTAAATTTCAACAATATTATAGTCTTATTTCAATATTGTAATTGTCGCTTCAAGAATATATAATTATTTAATTCTACTTTAAAAAAATTATAATCTTTGATTTAAAAATGTTGTTTTCTATCTAACATTGTTTCTTTTCCATTCAAGAAAATTAAATCTTAAATCATAAAAATATATTTTTCTTGATTGAACTATGTAAAATGGCTTTATTCAAGTAAGCAATTATTCAAGCAATTATATTTTTCTTTAATTAACGCAATGTAATCTCATTTCAAGATTTCCATGTTAAAACTAAATATATTTTCAAAACAAGAATGTCTTTTTTTTCTGTGTATAATTATAATTTCAATGGTAACTATTTTATTTGTGCGATATAAGGTAATAATTATTACATTATTAAATTAAAAATGTACTGTTATCATAACTTTATAAACAGAAATGAGTAAAATAAGCAAGAAACAGTCGGAGTTGACGCATGTTAAATTTGTTGCCGGAATACGTAACTGATAAAAATTTGATAGAAAAGAATGCGCGATATATCGAAAGTATTGTGCAGAATTTGACCCGCAAGCCATTGTGAGAATTTCAAGTTGCCGATGTTCAATAATAGCAAACATTCTTCAAAGGTGAAATCCTTGAACGCGAAATTTCCGTTTGCGTGGCATTACCATTATTTTCACTTTTTGCTCATTCTTGTTATTAGTTTGTTGAAAGCTATGAGTTATTGCATCGTATGCATTTTTTTTCGCCATTTTCTGTTTCATTGCAGCTCGGTTTTGGCACGTGAATTAATTTGCGAGAGATCTATCGCCCCTCTCTCTCGCACGAATTTGCGCAAGATATCTCATTCCTGACTCACGTTGCTTTCTTCTATCTGTTTTTTCCGTTTGAGTTTGAAGAATACCGTCGTTATGCAACATTTGTAAGAATTATCAAGAATTATGTCCGATTTCTTTTTGATTTAGTTAAAAACGCGGTGTTCTCATGAATTTCTCGCGAGTAATGTTATTTATGACTACAACTTACGCAATTATTCTAATTAGAACAAGACAGCAAAAATTGAGAGGATATTAAAATACGTGCCATACCAAGATCTTTTATTTTATAATACAAGAATTATGAAAGAGATCGATCTGTTATCTCAATTAAAATTATATTATCTTCGCGCTTTATATCTTAATTTAAAATATCACTCTCTGTCTAACAGCGAAAACTTGAAGGAAGTTTTGCCATCGTGCAGAAATGATTGTCTTGTAAAATATATTGTAACATCACTATACTTCATTTTATAATAAAACAGTGTTGCTTCACAATTTAATTGCAGTCGAGCATTTCTCAGCTTCGCATTAAGCCTCTCCGTCAGCGCGATCTAATATCTCATTACATAATCGACTCTAAGATCCGATCTAAATTTATCAACGCGTCAGGAAATCGAAGAAAAAGAAAATGGCAATTTGGCGGATATTCCAATCGTTTGCTTATAAAGTTATATTTAAGAGTTATTGAGATCTGATTTCACGATTAATAATTAATAGACAATTAATAATTAATAATTAATTAAGACGATTAATAGCGCGAAGGAATAAATTTCGCGAGTCATATTTTGTAATTGGTTGCCCACGCGTCTAGTTAAAGAGCAGAGCGCACTTTTTTCTTTTTTTTTTCTTTTTTTTTTTCTTTTTTTTATGTTAATTCGGCCGACATGGGTTTTCTCAATTACCGGCTTTCATTAAGTTGTCGGTCCGGCGGCTATTCTCATTTGACAGATAGGTACAGGATCAAGCGCGCAATGCTGCACAAAACGGTAAAGGAATAAAACAGGCTTAATTTCAGCCCGCGCCCGACAAGATAGGTCAGCTTCATTCTTATTTTGCGTCTGCCTCACGCGTACAGCACAAAATGTAGACTTTTCCCTCGTAAATACGCTTGATTGTTTCCGCGACGTCTCGCACAATATTGCGCAACACAATGCTTCATTTTCGCGTGCATTTGAAAAAAAATGTAATATAAAAGTAATTAATTTTTTCAAGTATTTCCGTGAAATTAAAATACATTATTATTACTATTGTTATTTGACTATCTCAGTATATTAAAAAATTAATTAGTTAATAATAATTAGTTAATAGTAATTAATTAATTTTGATGAAATAATACACAGAAAACAAACAAATCAAAACTTATATACTTAAAATAACGCGTTCATTGTTTCGTATATACTAGGGTTGCACGAGATGTCAAGATTAGTCTTGATATTGTCTTGAATTTTAATACGAGATCAAGACAAGATTTTTAATTAGTTATCAAGACAATATCACAACTAAGACTGTCAAGATTATTAATCTTGTCAAAATTATTGATTCTCAAGAAAACTAAAATATTTATATTTGTAAATAAAAAAAAATCACTATATACGAATTTTAAAAAAATATTATTCAATGAAAACATTTATATTAATAAATTTAAAAACATTTAATATTAATACAATATAACATTTTTATAAAGTAGAAATCAAACTTGCAAATTTTAGACATTAAAGAGCATTTCACCCAGGAATTGATGCACATTAGGGTTTTTAAAGATTTACTTTGTAATCTGGTTCTATTTTTTGACATAGTCAGAGTTTCTATTGAGAAAAGTCTTTTTACTGGTACGGACCAGGCAGTTGAACTTAAAATGTCTCGAGCCATTTTTGACAATGGGGGAAAAATATGAACCTGATTTTTTTACCACTCCAAAATATTTATATCTGCACATTCCCTTGGAGCCTGTAAATAGTTATTAATTTCTGTTTTCCATGAAACAGTAAATGTTTTTTTTTATGTAAATAGACGGCATTTATATCGATTACATAGTAATAATTATAATTAAAATATAATACAATAGTAATAATTATTTCAAATTATATTACAAAAATTATGTTAAATATTATTTAAATAATTTTTTAATATTAGATAAAAAACTGTTAATAAAATCGAGACAAGACAATACAAGACGAGATTTTTGCTACCAATATTCACTCAAGATCAAGACAAGATTTAAATTTTTGAAAATTTTCAATACCAATACAATATTTTTACGAATATTGTCTTGTCTTGGGTCTTGTGCAACCCTAGTATATACGCAATAATTTATTTATTAATCTTCTTAGAAGAATTTAATAATTTTAAGTTCCAACAATATTATAGTCTTTTTTTAATATTGTAATTGTCACTTCAAGAATATATAATTATTTAATTCTACTTTAAGGGAATTATAATCTTTGATTTAAAAATGTTATTTTTTATCTAACATATTGTTTCTTTTCTATTCAAGCAAATTAAATCTTAAATCATAAGAATATATTTTTCTTTACTGAACTATATAAAATGGCTTCATTCAAGTAAGCAATTATTCAAGCAATTATATTATTATATTTTATTTTTTTAATTAACGCAATATAATCTCATTTCAAGATTATATAATCTCATTTCAAGATTTCCATGTTAAAACTATATATATTTAAAAGAACAATGTCTTTTTTTTTGTGTATAAAGTCTGTCCCTCTGCTTCTTCCTCTCGTGATATTAGGCGAATTATGATTAAAAGACGGAGGAGAGCTGCATTAAATGTATCATATATATTATCGTACCATTGCTTCTGTCTATCGCACGCGTGAAGCGTAAGAAAACGCGAACGAATTTAATTAATTCCGTGAGCGTAATAAAGTTCCGTTTAAAATTCTTCAGATCTCATAACTTCTACTCGTGCGAATATATAAAACGACCTCTGGTAATCCCGAGATTAAACCGTACAAAATGACACTGCATCGCTATCTTTGCACACATAAAAGAATTTAGAAATTTATTCGCTCGTTAATCGCTATTATTGTTATTGTTATTAGCACATATATTCTTATATCTGTCCACCTGTATAATACAAGAAAAAACAGCATTGAATAGCCGGAATTAAACGTAACTTCGTCTTTTTTTTTAACGTTCGATATACCTATGAAATAAATCTGTTAATACATTGTGTCCTCACATTTCTCACGATTTTGTTAGCTTTATATATATCCCTGAAACGTAGAAAAATTCTACATTTCGCGAAATTTATTTCCTCTATATAATTTGCCCGCACTCCGAAGAAAAATAAATTACAGACTTATCTCGCCGCTTTTCAAACTCTCGAGCGTTCTCTCAGTTTGATTCGAATAATAAAACGAAATTAATGCTCCGTAATTAATGTTTAGCTTCCGTTTCGATCATTCGCGTATCTCGTTGCGCGAAAATATTACAACGTGTCTCGCCAATTAAAAATTATCTCGTTATTGATAAGAAATTGCTGTGTAATTCTCGATTTTTATTGACTCCGTTATTCCGAAGTTTTTCAATTAATCCGTCGGCGCGGTTGTACAGCTGCTCTTTTATTCAAATGAGAGATCGTAGGTTGACGCCCAACAATAGAGCGCCGACTATATCATGATGATGGAAAGGGGTGATGGAATCGGAACTATGTCAGGTCAACAAAGGGAGATCATCAGCGTACTTAGGATTGTTAATCTTAATTAACTCTTTGTCGTAAATCAGGAGTACAACATCGCGGAAAGTTCTCTCGCACATTATTCAAAATTCAAATCAAATATTATTTCGTCGCTCGCGATGCTCTCTTGCCGATTATAAAATGCGAATATATTATAAACTGAGAGAGAGATGCCGCGTGCTTTAATCGTAATGAGTTTTTAATATTCTTCCTGAGAGCTGTATAATCGTGAGTGGTTGGCGAAACTTGTTGTTTAATTTTCACATTAAGTAGAACGGAATATTATAATATTAGAAAGTGTTACAAGAGAGAGAGAAGGGTGTGAAATATATCGCGGGAAGATTCATTCCCTTTTATCGTAATCGTTACACGTGGAGAACTTAAATATGCCTCGTGGCGAAGGGTTTATATCACGCGTTCTGACTTTAAAATGAGGTCGACGCCATACATACTCCGGTTAATTTTGAACACTTTGCATATTCTAAGCATATACGCGCCTAACTCAAATATCGCAATAGATACGACAGGGTAAAATTACATACAAGGGGGAACGTGTTAAAAAGAAATTACGAATTTCAAATGCAGATTCGACTGAAATATGTATAATCGACTCGAAGTGTATATCTCAATTACATTTTCTAGTTAACGATGTTTCAGAGTACTTCATATTCTCGACCTCAATTCACAAAGAGAAAGAAAAAGAGAGATGTAAAAACGTACTTGATGCTAATTAGTTGTTAAATTGTAATAGAATTTTCTTATCTTCGCGACTAGAATCTACAACTTGAAATTTGTAACGTAACAAATCTTCCATTTAAGTGGATAAAAATGAAATTGGATTTTCACGGCCGTAAATATCGTAAAAAAAAAAAGCGAGCCATAAAATCGTCCTGGATATATTTCCTCTAAAAATACGATCATTACTTATGCGTCGAAACCTTCGACGATTCGGCAACTTCTCGGATCTCGTTTTAAGTGTAATCGTTAAATGCAACTTCTGAAGCTCATAATTTCGCGATATAAGGCACATTTATACGTCTTCCTTCTTTTTTCATCCTATAAGAAATCCCGCAATGTCTTTTCTAGCCTTCTCTTTATAGCGCAGGTACTTTCTTTATACTCGCCAGTATCTTTTGAGGTTTCGTCAAAGTGAAAGACATCCATCGAGGGAGGAGAGAAAGAGAAAGAGAGAGAAATTGAGGCAGTTTCGACGTTTTGTGCTCGAGGGCGAAAAGAAAGAGGCACAATTATCTCCGGTGAAAATAAACCGGTAATCAAGCTGGCTTGTATTGTTAATCATAATTAATCCCCGACATGTGATTATATCGCTCTTTTTCACCTGGTGCGGATGCGATGGAAGATTCCAGTTGCGCTATCGATTTCCGGGGTCACCATGTATCCCCCATTTTCACGACTTTCTCTCTCCCTTTCTCTCGTTTTACTTTTGCTTTAATCTTCTATATACGATTAAATTCTCTCACGCGAGGAAGGCCGAAGACCAAAGGGGTTCCAACTTCTGTGGAAAGGCAGAAGCATCGGATGTATCATTTTTGGATCATTTAACGCTTAAGAACAGAGACGTCCTTTCTTTCCCTCTCTTCTGTCTCTCTCTCTCACACACACACATTCTCTTCCTTTCTCTCTGAGGTTATATGGTACAAAGTTATAACGGCCGAAGTTTTTCTTTGTTTACTCCTGGGGGCTCGGGCTTTATTCGTTGGAGACCAGGGTAAGATAGATAGAAGCCTCTGCATGTATATGTGTGTGTTTTTATATCGCGAGAGAGAGACAGATTTGATAATGGACGTGGAGTGTATCGATTATAAGGCTTAGGCCGCTGGCACTATCGTCATGAAAGAGCAAACAGTCTAAAATAATAAGAATTAAATCAAAAGATACCGTTATTGCTTCAAGTATCGATGCATCTCGAAATACAACACAAATAGTTGTTATCAGATTGAAAAATAGCGACTTATTGGATATTCTCTTTAGGTGATTAAACAACATTATGAGACAAATTTGCATCCTAAAAATAATCATTCACGTTGTGGAAAAAAATTGGGATCGAATAATTCATAAACTAATATTGAGATATGCCTCGTTGCAGTAAAATAACAAGGAAACCATCTGTTACATCGACTATACTTGATATATCTTTGAAGGCAATTACGATTGATTTCTGTCCACTTCCTGTTAACGTACAAGCAGTTAAACTCTAATGACCTATCATTAATGTGGAGCTTCGGACAGTGTTAACCTCTTATAAAGAGATTTGCATAATGCATAAGCAAGCTACGTAAGAGAGCACTTCGGGATAGTTCGATGCAAAGTCGCAATTTTCTTGCATGACCGCCATTACACGTATCTAATTGAACGATGCTCTTATGCAAAGGCAGTCTCGAAATTTGCATGGAATAACGACCCCATTATTTTTCATTGCAAAATACTTTTAACTTAAAGCTCACGATTTCCCGTCCATTTCTCGCTCATTTCGTTGGAAAAATTATTAGGAAAAAAACTTGACGTTTTATTTAAACTCAATAATAAAGTAAAATCAATCATTCGATAAACCATCGCGAAAGCAGTCGGATAATTAATTAAATAATCCCCTCTCCTGAATTTAGACGGCAATTTCCTCCCTTCGATTTAACAAGTCGGCTTACGTTATACGTGACGTAATAATTCGGGCAAAGAAGATTACGACAAGTTTTAGCGTCTTTAGATCGCCGATAAACATATATATGGAAGAAAGCCACGGGGCACGGTTTTATTATCTCTCATGCACTTTTATGAAACTCTGTCACGCAAACAAAAGACGCGCGACGTGTTGTTCGGAAAGAATAATGGGGGAGAAAATATAAAATGCGCGAGAGCGAAGCGGATCTCGCCTTCACCTGGTGTGAATAGTATCTTTGTCATTTGCATGGTGAGGGGGTGGACGGGCCGAAGTGTGGGACAAATCTTATTGTCGGATCAGGATCCTCTCGGGAGGATAAGTGGAGGTGGGGAAGATTAGAAAGAAACTCCCTCTTGTGGCGAGAAGTCAAGCACGATGCTTTATACATTCGATTGTGTTGCGACGTTCTTATTCGAGCCAAGACGTGTATTATCAGGCATGTTTGTTGCTTGGCATTACAGGATTACACTTGAGGTGTCAATGACAAGAGCGATGATATAATGCGTCTAAGTAGTCTGTAATAAGAGGATGGAAAAGGAGATGTACGGAGGAATCGAAGATTGTATTAATACACTGAGGGAAAAATTTTTTTAAATCAAATAAATTTGTTTTCTTGAAACTTTTGCTGTAAATGGAAGGAATTGTTTATTTCATTTAAGCAAAAGCATTTAATTTTAATTAAATATGCATGTTATATTAAGTACATTATTTTCATTTATATATTTTTTATATTTAAATACTATTTTCATAAAATATATACTATAATTTATTAAATTAAATATATCATTTTTTTAAATTAAAAAAATTTTAAATTTTTGGAAATAAAAAATGCATTTTAATAAATATTTTGTAAAATTAAAATAGAAATGTTTAATTAAAAATTATATTTTTTTAAGCATATATATTTTTTTCAACATATGCAAATAAATACTTAACTTAAGCAAACAGACGTTTTGAATACAAGTAAATGCGTGATTAGTACCCACCGAATAAATAGTTTTCTTGAATTAACTAAAATTTTTTTATTTCAAGATCAATTCAATTCAATTTTTTTATTTTTTATTTCAGATAATTTTTTGCTCAGTGTATACACGATTGTATTAATATAATCATATTGATATAATCATATTAATATAATCGCATTACTATATTATTCATTCGTGTACGAGGATATATTCCATTGTAAAAAAAATCCTTCCATCCCCATCCGTTATTATCTCTTCATCATTTCTATTGCTTTTTGCGCTTTAATCCGCAATGGCATGTCACTTTTGTCACGATCGCGCGTTATTTTATGCATTGCCAAGCGTCGGGAAACATAAAGCCAAAGCTCGGCTTTAAATGCCCTTTGTCCGACAGTTAACGTAATTACATTTTCGGGCGATTTGTGAATTTCCACAGTATGGGACATTTTTATGGAAATTGCAGTAAGAATGTTCTTTGCCGTCACATAATGTTCCAGAAGAATCAAGCTCGTTTATATCGATCTGTGCAAATCCTTTTTCGTGTAGAATATATTTTTTCCACGGAAAAAATATATTCTGCGCGGAAAAAAATAAGCGTCAAATCAAAACTTGCTACTATATATTTAAATTAACGCGTTCATTGTTTCGTGTATACGCGACAATTTATAATTTTCTTAGAAGAATTTAATAATTTAAAATTTTAACAATATTATAGTCTTTTTTTAATATTGTCACCTCAAGAATATATTTAATTATTATTTAATAATTATTTAATTCAAGAATTATTTAATAATTATTTAATTTAAGAATTATTTAATTCAAGAATTATTTAATAATTATTTAATTCAAGAATTATTTAATAATTATTTAATTCAAGAATTATTTAATTATTATTTAATTTAAGAATTATTTAACAATTATTTAATTCAAGAATTATTTAATAATTATTTAATTTTGCTTTCACAAAATTATAATCTTTTATTTAAAAATGTTATTTTCTATCTAACATTGTTTCTTTTCCATTCAAGAAAATTAAATCTTAAATTACAAGAATATATTTTTCTTGATTCAACTATATAAAATGGCTTCATTCAAGTAAGCAATTATATTTTTCTTTCATTAACGCAATTTCATTTCATTTCAAGATTTCCATGTTAAAACTAAATATATTTTCAAAACAAGAATATCCTTTTTTTCTGTGGTGGAGAGTTTCTGTCCTTGATTTCTGTTTAGTATCATCTTTTCGCAAATAATATGCCAGTGCCAAATTGAAAAAAATTCACACGAGCTCGAGGAGAGGACTTTTTAATTCGAGATATTAAAAATCAGTTGTCAGCCGCACATTTTATTTCGTCATAAAGCAACGATTAGCGCATCAAGGACCTCCGCCATCGTAAAGAAAAAAAGAAATACGAACAAATGTTACATATAAATATATATATATATATCTGTTTCTCGGCGTCAAAAACACACTCGACTGGCTCGTATCTTTTGTAAGTATCGTTTGTGGCTCGTGTGACGCAAAGTAATAAAAAAACATCCTGGATACAGTGCAGAAACGACGCCACTTTACACCTCTGTGGTTCCTCATATTGCGCTTGGCCTCTAACATCGTGCTGTGAAATCCAGAAAACAATTGCGAAAGAGCGTAAAAAGAGGATGTTGTTTCTCTATGGATTATTTATTAACAAAACAAAGGGAATTATATAATTTCCAATGCAATCGACACGTTTTCAGTTTGATGAATCTTTTCACTCTTACGTCAGTAGCTTTTATGACTTTAAACGCTTTTTATATCACGAATCAAATATTATCCGCGTGAAGCAGCCATTAAAATGTCTATAAAATGAAATTCCCCACCAGCTTGTTGCCGATGCAATTCGCGCGAATGCGAAGAATTAAATCGCGGATTTTACTTTTGCCGTCTGTTCGCTTGTGCCAATCACATTCTAAACATCCCAGATATTCATCGGATTTCCGCGAAATCCTATTAGCGACGTTGGAGACCGGTGCAAATGCGCCTCCCGTAATTCAACGATTATATCCGCTATTACAATTCAGCCGTACGTGCAAACGATTCGGTCGTGGACAAAAGCGACAAGGTGATCCATAACAAATTGTCTGAGGGCAAGTACTAATCGCGGAAGCGTTGGCGAAACGAGACGATTGTCGGAGACCATAAATGACTGTTTGGCCCAAGCACCGGTTTAATCTGCGAATGGATCGCGTCAAGAAAACCACCGTTAATCGCGTTAGAACGAGATGCCTCCCAAGATATATGCTGCTCATTTCCTCTGATAATCGGATTTTGCAGAATCCATCCAATAACAAAAGCGTAGACATATATACATATATACATATATATATATATACAGAGTGTTTCTTAATGATTGTGAAAAATTTTTTTAAAATGATTCTTTATCGAAAATTAAGGGATTTTTCATATAAACATATATTCCCTGTGGAGTTACACTCCTTCAAAAAATGAGGGTAAAATATTATAATAAATATTGGTCATTACCAACATTTATTATAATTTTGTTTTTGTCCCAATTTTTCAAACATTTATTCTTATTTCATTTTTATTTTAAAATTTAACTTCTTCGTAATTCCAAATCTATGCTATTATATTTAGCATCGTGCCGTGCACGATAACGTATTTTATTTTTTTCCTTAAAAACTACTGACTTTATGAAAAAAATAAAAGAAATAAAAAGGTTTCTAAATAAATCAAACTTTTTAATGCATATTTTTAGATGATTATATTTCGGCATTAAAAAGTTCTGATAAAAAATTGAATAGGGGTTGCTAGTTTAATTCCCTTAACAATACAAGAGACTGAAGAAAATATTAATAAATAAATAACCTAACCTTTTTTACTAGTAAAAAATATCCACCTAATTTCATTTCTTTAACTTGTTTCAAATTTGCGAAAAAAAACCTAATTTCTATTCCCATCTTTGGAGGAGTGTAACTCTACAGGGAGGGATATATATATGAAAAACCTCCCTTAATTTTCGACAAAGAATCATCTCCTAAAATTTTTCGCTTATTAGGAACACCCTGTATATATATATATAATATATATATATATATATATATATTATATATATATATATATATATATATATATATATATCTCTCTCTCTCTTTCAACTTTAAGTATTTTACAGCTGTAATAATCTTTCCGTAAAAGCGGTTTATTGAGAATGTCAGTGTCAAGTTTAATCCGAAAATCGATTGGAACCTCGCAATTATAAATCCTCTCGCGGCGAATTCTTAAACAAAGTTCGGAAAATCTGCTCCCAGGCATCGGTATCAGGTACGTTTATATCCCTGCCAGGAACTTATATCCCTGCCTCCTCGGCTTTCGAGCCATCTCGTTTGCATGAAGGATTAATCGCGAGTATGGTAACGACGACAGCGAATAGAGGGAGCGGATAAAGACGAGAGGGTGAGAAACGTCTCGTTCGCGTCTTTAAGATTTTCAAAGTGCTCGAGATAGATGTATCACTCGCTTGAAACACATTATTATTGGAAACGACTGGAGGCTGAAAAATCGCCATGAAAGAGTTGAATTGTATGATCGATGGAGATGCGACAAAATATATTTATCAAAGAAAAATTTTAAAAGAAAAATTTTTCCGCGGTATAATATATATATATATTTTTTTTTCCTTCAAAGCGCGCCAGAGATAAAATATTTTTCTTCAATCCGCCTCGCTCGCGAGACACATTTTCGGTGCGGTTTTCGCGTGCCACGATGAACTTATCATTCTGACATAACGACCGTTATGCGGTCGCGGTGACAACGTTGAAATATCAAGTAGCAGGCTGCATAAAAGTCACCGGGCGAAAACCAGGCGGCTCCCGTTGAAACCCGGCGGATTACGCGCCATCCCGAAAATGCGGCCCGCGGTTTCCGCTGACCGCGCAGCTGCGATTCACGGTTCGCAATAAATTCCAGCACATTTCGGCGATGCTCCACCGTGTTACCTACTTATACTTAACCGTACAACATACGCGTGCGCGCCGTAGAATCATATTATCCGGTCGGATACGGGGTACACGATGAGACCATAAAATTATAACGTCGGCTGGCATTTCTAATTTCGGTGAGTGCGCTAATGTTTCGCAAAATGCATTGGATCATTTAAACGGTAATGCACATGAATGCGAAAGGTCAAACCATATTGTTATATTACAATCCAATATTATCGCCATGTAATACATAGCAGTAATATCTCGTATTACAAAGAATATTGAAGAGATATAATATCCATATATATTAATATTTATATATATTATTAGAAGGAAATAAGCGTCAAATCAAAACTTATATACTTAAATTAACGCGTTAATTGTTTCGTATATATTGACTAAAACTAAAAATGTTAAATAATTGACACAATACTTTACATTTATTTTGTTATCGTGACTTTAAGTGTAATGTAAAAATAATATATAAATTAATGAAGAATTACATGAAAAGATAGTTACAATAACTCGTGAGAAATGTTGACGACATTAACATATAATAGTAATTATTTTAACTTAAATTATTTGTAATAGAAACATTTGATTTTAGTAAATTTTTATTTTTGTCCGTCAAAGTTTTAGATTATTTGATTGTTTAAAATGATTATATTAAAAATACTCAAAATAATATTCCATTTCCAAGAGACATATATAAAATGTTGTAAGTTTTAAAGTTGACATAAATATAACACATGAAAGCGTTATAAAAATACACAGAAAAAAGTAAGTGTTAAATCAAATCCTAGAAGAATTTAATAATTTTAAATTTCAACAATATTATAGTCTTATTTTAATATTGTAATTGTCACCTCAAGAATATATAATTATTTAATTTTGCTTTCAGAAAATTATAATCTTTGATTTAAAAATGTTATTTTCTATCTAACATTGTTTCTTTTCCATTCAAGAAAATTAAATCTTAAATCATAAGAATATATTTTTCTCGATTGAACTATATAAAATGGCTTCATTCAAGCAATTATTCAAGCAATTATATTTTTCTTTAATTAACGCAATATAATCTCATTTCAAGATTTCCATGTTAAAACTAAATATATTTTCAACAAGAATGTTCTTTTTTCTGTGTATATATTATATATTATAATAATATATTATATATATATATATATATATATATATATATATATTATAATAATATGTTACAAATATATAATTCTAGGTTTTTATAGCTAATATTTTCATTAATAATAAAATTTTTTATTAATTTTTATTAAAATATAAATACAAAATTTTTATAAATTTGTACTTTTATCAATTTACATAGTTTATATTCGAGCAAAATGTCATCATTACTTCTTGTAACGAATTTTGTGCGAATTATTATGGAGCAATAAATGATAAATAACAGAAACTATGCCACGTATATTAGAATTTATACGAAATGGTGTAGTATTTGCCGTCGAAAATTTTTTGCGAGGTCGTCATACTAGGGGATATTTTGCTCTTCTTCCTTGTACGACATTTATTACGTGCCTAGGTGCACTTTGTAGCTCGTTAGTTCACGATGCACCCTTTCAATCGTGCGGCAATCCCCTCACTACTTTTGCTACACGAGTCTTCGGCGCTTTCGCGCATGGTACGACTAGAAGGGAGAAAAAGAGATAGAGAGAGAGAGAAAAAAAAACGAACAGAAAAGCGTTTAAAAAAAAGAGCACTAGAGTATGAGACGTCGCTAGAGCTTTATCCACTTGTCGCTTGTCAGTAAAGTGATCTAATTTCGGCAGAAAGGACGATTTAAACGTCGCTTGATTTCACCATCTTGTGTAACACATCTCTGCTGTCAAAATACAACCTGAATACACAATTTCGTGTTAACTGAAAAGATGCACAACGCTAATGAGCGAAATTCACTGACATACGCAACATAATGACCCGAGTATAATTATATTGTTTATCGATACAACATTATTACGGCAGATTTCGGTTGCAGATAACAGTTGGAAAATGTTGGATAAATTCGATATTTAAATAAACTCTGTAATAATGAACTGAAACGTATTTAAACAAACTCGTTAAACATAATATATTTATGAGTAAAATTGTAATCGATTAAAATGGGATGATAATAAATTTATCATTAGAATAATTATATTATGAATCTTATGATATTAATTTCGAAATAGAAAACGAAGATTACTTTGCAAGAGTAATAGTATTTTTTCAACGAGTTTAATTATTTCTTCAATCATTGGGATGATCTAGTCAAGCAATAAGTGAAAATACGAAACAAAGTTAGCGTTTTTCGATATCGTTTTAACGTGGGAACAATTTAAAATATTTCCCGTGTTAAAAAAAAAAAGTTATTTATTAAATGTATTTTCCACAAAATTACAAAAATATCGATGCATTTTTCGAGGTTTGTTGATAAAGTTTGAATTATGAAATCTCTGTATTATATAATAATAATTATTATTATATAAAAAATAATTTATAAATAATTATAAAATTATATTCATATTATATTAAATAATTTAATAATAATATAAAATAATTTAACAATAGAAAAGTAATTATTTTTTTCAATTCCCTTTGTGGTAAAAGCATTTTAATTGCGAGTATTTTACAATGATATCCTGAAATGGCTGAAATAAAGCTCGCTTTTATAGATGAGTAACTAACCGCGTAATGTAAATAACGTCCCGAAATAATCTCGCGTAGAATCAATGAATCATCGGATTTACACAAATTCGCCTCTCATCATTTCAGTTGTATTATTATAATCCTTACACATAACAATTAAAGCTTGTTATATACATCATAACTGCTATCAAAATATATATTAAATATTTAATGAAAAAGCATCTAATTACATATTATTATATCACATATTAAATTATTAAAATGCAATCTTTTCTCTTGCGTGCCTGAAATTATACATTTTTTAACTCAGATGGTGCAATCATTTCAGATGAATAATAGTTTCGAAACGTTATAGATAACATGGACAAGTGTTGTATAAAATACCAATAATATAGGGATTAATTTTATATAAACGTATGTGTAATATAGAAAAAGCGATTGATGAATTCACTTCTGACAGAGAAGAATGGGACTCATTTGTGGCGAACGGTTCTCGATCTCAAAGTCAGAAGAGAAATGGATTTCTTGTACCTACCGAGAGGAATTGACACAAATGTAGATCCACCTGTACAAATGAAGGCCCATTTTTCACTTGGCAGCCTTGTGATTCTGCCAACGACTTTTTACGATAACTCGACGGAAGTCTACGATAACTAACTACAATGCGATATCAGGCGTTACATACCGTCCTACTCTAAAACCGATAAATCATATACCTTGCGCTCATTTTTGTAAAATATCGATCCGACTTATATAGCTGTCTCGAACACCTTATCTTGGAAACATTTATGGGATCGGCATGGACGATATTGATGCGACTAATTTTAGAAATTGCGACGTGCATCACAATAAATTTCTTATGTTGTGACATTTCTGCGAATATTGCGAAGTAACAATATAACAATATCACATGCACACAGATGAAAAAAGATAAAGGGGGATATTAAATTAAAATACGGATACGTTACATATTTATAAAAGATTTTTATTCTGCAATTTGTATTCTGTTATCTTCCATCCATTGAATTTATATTTTATGTTTACATTAAAAAAAATTTTATTTTTTTAACGTTGACTTTTTATTAATTAATTCATATATGCAATTTACTTGAATTATCAATATTCTATATTTATTCTTGCGGTATTTTTCTCGTGGTAATTATAACATTTTTAATTTGATAATTTTGCAACACGATGCAACATATTGGAATATTTTTCATCGTATTGTAACGTAAATCCCCTCCTCTCGAGACAAAGGCTTTTGTCAAGGATTTTAATCATCTCACCAGTGTCACAGAATGTTTCATCCAACAAATCGAAACGTGCCATCATCCCCTTCGGCTAATCGATAAACATAATTATTCCACGTCAGTTTTACGACATAAAAGTTTCCGGCGGAAACAAAGCTTTGTGGATCAAAAACGAGAAGAAAAAAAAGCTACGAGAATCGGTAACCCTCCAGCAAAATGAGCTATAGATCATAAGCCACTACACGACGAAGATTGATTAGCGCAGATTCATTTGTTCGTTGACTTTTTCTTATTAACTCCCTTCCTTTCTTTCTCTCTTTCTCATCGTATAATAATAATGTGATTATTATTCCTCGGTATTTCTAATGAACAGATAGACTTGACGGAGACAAAGTTTACTAACAAGATCGCTATAAAACTCGTTAATATCGTGCTTTATCGGAGTAATTATTTTTATCACAGTAAAGATTAGATGAAATTATTATATTCAGAGCCAGTGCTGTATAATAAATCATCCAAACCGCCGTTATTAATATATCGACTGCTGAATTAGTAAATTGGAATAAACGAATTGCTAATGTATAATTATTACAATGTAACAAGTTTGTTAATTATGCTGTAATAAAATACGTATCTATAATATACGTGATACCATAGCAAGTACATAATGACTGTCACAAATTGAATGTGTATCACCGATATATTCAATGTTAAATATATTAATAGCAAGCAAATATTAATGTGAAGCATCACAGGAGAGCTGGCCGGAGTGTAATTTTCTAACATTTTCGAAAAGGGAGAATCACACGCTATCCACTCGATGTTCTTACCAGACTCGTTGACCGCCTTTCGGCGGCCTCCCTCGGTTGGGACCCCTCCCTAGTGGTCCCCGAGTGCTTGTACCTTCCAGTCGCCGAAATCCAGCGCTGTGACAGCTAAAAAAACCAGATAGATCCACTAACGTTAAACCAACGGCTCCAACGCGACGCGAGGCGAGGCGACGGTGATTGTGCGCGAAGGAATTTCGGGAGCCGGCGATTTTCGCTTCTCAACCGCGTCCCGCATAAATCGTCATCGCGCGTACACGTCGCGTACGTATGATGCATGAGTGTGTCGTGTAAATTTAGGCGCACTGTCACGCAGGGGAAAGCGCTCGACGAAGATGAGCCGATCGATGAGGCGACAGTAACGCGCGATAGGGCACTACGTAATTAGTGGGTGAAACATCGAAGCCGCACTGAGAAAAATCGTTTGATTGTACCAACAAGACGTATATGATTGAAGGCATTTTAGTTAAATCAAACAAGAATTTCTAGTTATCATGATAAGACTCGATTTTTTATAACTAGAACGTTTAATAGATTTTACTATAAGGATTTGGTTAGTATTTTCTGGTTGGATCTATAAAATTTCTTGTTACATTAATTTCTTTGCTTGCCGCTAGCTATATGTATATAAAGAACTAGTATTAACATTAAATCCAAAGTATTTTTTTTCTCTTACGAGCAGTAGAGCCAGAAAGAGGACGCTAGCTCTCTGATTGTGTGTGTTTGAGCTGCATCCTCTTCTTGCGTCACTGTTTATCAGTCTAATTTATAACAAACTGAATTTAAAATAATTTATTCAACAATCTGAATTGAATTTATATAATAATTTTGTTGGAATTCAGAATATTAAACAGGCTTTTGAGATTAGATGGAAAAAATTTTAGACGACTTGGTACTGGGGAGTTTAGTATTATTAACTAGAAAATTTGATAAATTTAACAGAAAGAAACTAATCAGATTCATCTGGTAATTCCTACAAGAATTCTGATTCGTTCATTTTCCAACAGACATACTGGTTGAATCTACTAGAAATTTAATTAATGCAACCAGATTTTTTTCTCAGTGTATTTTTTTGTCTTACGAGCAGTAGTGCCAGAAAGAGGACGCTAGCTCTCTGATTGTGTGCGTTTGAATTGCATCCTCTTCTTGCATCACTGTTTATCAGTTTAATTTCTAACAAACTGAATTTAAAATAATTTATTCAATAATCTGAATTGAATTTATCCAATAATTTTGTTGGAATTCAGAATATTAAACAGATTTTTGAGATTAGATGAAAAAATTTTAGACGACTTGGTGCTAGGGAGTTTAGTATAGCCAGAAAATTTGGTAAATTTAACAGAAAGAAATTAATTAGATTCATCTGGTAATTCCTACAAGAATTCTGATTCGTCCATTTTCCAACAGACATACTGATTGAATCTACCAGAATTCTAATTAATGCAACCAGATTTTTTCTCAGTGTATTTTTTTATCTTACGAGCAGTAGTGCCAGAAAGAGGACGCTAGCTCTCTGATTGTGTGTGTTTGAGCTGCATCCTCTTCTTACATCACTGTTTATCAGTTTAATTTCTAACAAACTGAATTTAAAATAATTTATTCAATAATCTGAATTGAATTTATCCAATAATTTTGTTGGAATTCAAAATATTAAACAGATTTTTGAGATTAGATGGAAAAAATTTTAGATGACTTGGTGCTGAGGCGTTTAGTATAGCCAGAAAATTGGATAAATTTAACAGAAAGAAATTAATTAGATTTATCTGGTAATTCCTACAAGAATTCTGATTCGTCCATTTTCCAACAGACATACTGATTGAATCTACCAGAATTCTAATTAATGCAACCAGATTTTTTTCTCAGTACGGGAATCGAAGCGAGAGAAGAAATAGCCGTACGTTGACAATACGGATTAACACGAGACTTCTAATTGATGACGTCTGGGGGCGTCAAAGAGACTTTGACAGACATCATCTCGCGAAGAGAAAGGGACATCACTGTAATTTACATTTCAGTTTCGCTGTTAATGGCAGGGAAACGCGAGGATAAAGCCGAGCGAATTTTCGCCATGATTCGATTTAAAAAAATTACTTGGAACAACGCGACGATAAACAGAGCGCGGAGTTGCAGTGAAAGCGGTCGATGTTAAATCAGACACGCGCGTACATATACGGTGTGTGCTCGGCGCGATTGGTTACGAAGCCATTTTTTAAATAAACGCTCGTAGCCCGTGTTTTTTCACCTCCCGCTTTTTTGCATCTCGCTTTTGTAACGAAAGCAAACGTTGTTCGCCGGTATTCACATGCGAAAATATTCATAGCACCGCTGGTTGGTCATCTTCCATGGCTCGGCCATTCGATTTCTCGTGCGGAGCTATAGGGATTTTTATGATTCTACGTTCACGCGAAAAAAAGAAGCGTATGCGAGGCATGAAAAATTTATAACGTTCCTACGATCGCGATTTTAATTTTTATCGACAAGATTGATTTTAACGAGAATTTTATCAACTCTATCGCGGGCTAGTTCCTTAAACGCGCGGTGAAGAGGAGAAAGTGCGCTACTAGAGAGTCCAGTGAAGAATTATTTTGTAACATCCACAAAATTAACGCTTCGAGGATGCTCGTTGGCGCTTAACAATTAAACGTTGTTTCAAGCGTCGTACATTCGCGGAACACTTCTCGGAAGTACCCGAGTACTATCTCGGTCTCGACGAGCGGCGTTCGTTTCACCGATGTTTCCTGGACCCGAGCCAAACGGGGAATCTTTATACTCTGGGAATCAACCGTCTTCGCGAATCAACCATCTATCGAGTTAGTTCCACTCGCGAAATAGGCGGCGCGGCTCGCACTTGAATCGATTTCCATATTTTTAATTACCCCCGCGTCCCGTTATATTTCTCGCGGCTTCCCAATTTGCATCGGGATCGGAGATCGGGCCGCGATAAAAATGCACGAGGGCGATAAATAAGGATGAATGGGGCGGACGCATCGCGGAGGAAAAAGCGGAAAATAGAACGGATCCTTTCTCCGTCGCGGCCGTTCGCGGCGACGGAAAAACTGTTGCGAGAGGGAAGCGAGTAATTGGACACCGGGTGGCTATATTAGAGCACGCGGAGATAGACGGAGATGGAGAACGAAGAGACAGCGAGAGCGTCGAAGGCCGCGGAGAGACGGAAGAGCCAAGAGATGGAAAGGAAAGAGGATGGACCGAGAAAGAGAAGAGAGAGAGAGAGAGAGAGAGAGAGAGAGAGAGAGAGGGAGAGGGAAGACGCTGACGGAAGTGAGCTGGCGAAATTGGTACAGCGACGGATGAGTAAAAAGAAAATGACACGCAGGTGCGAGGGAGAGGTAGGTGAAGAGGTGAGTTTTTAAAAAGCGGAAAAGTAGGAGAGGATCAAGCGCATAGAGACGAGAGACTCGGAGAGAGAGATTGTGATGAAGATCGCGCGCGTCTTTCTCGCTAAAAAAAAGAAAGAGAAAAGCACGATGATGTGAGAAAAAAAGAGCAGGAGGCGAAAGAGGAGCGGCAATGAAGCGAAATGAAAGGTAGATGGCAAAATCGGTATAGTCAGAGAACTAAGTTAATGGGAAAATGGGAAAAGGAAGATAAAGACAATGGAAAAGTGAGACAGCCCGAGTTAATAGGAACCGAAGTAAACCGAATGTATACGTAAATGGGACAAGATGTAATTGAGAGGAAGAGAAAAAAGTGAAGAGGAGTGAGAAATGAGAGGAGAATCTGCAGTAAAAAAAAAACTAGAGATAGTAGAACAATAAACGCAAATATTTTCGCTCCTCGAGTGATCATTGTGCAACGTTTGTAGTATTAAAAAAGAATAATCAAAGAAAGGGGAACGTAATAATGAAAATTAAGAGAAAGAAGGTAAAAAGGAGTTTTCTCTTTTTGTTATATATATTATATTTATTAGCGTCAATCATAAGTCGCACAACATCTCTGAATATTGATAAAGTCAAAATAAATCAAAAATAAAAAATGACAAAATTATGTTTGAAGAGTGAGAATTCTTTAAAGAGTCACAATAATCAAATAATCGAAAAATTTATTTGGAGCATTATTTTTAATTAAATTAAAAATTTGTAATTGCTTTGATAACTAGGCTATTAAACAAAGCAATTGCTTGATACAAAATTTCCAGATAGATATTTAATTAAAATTCATTATTTTCGTTGTAATTCTTTAAAGAAGGCTCAAACATAGTTTCCTCATTTTTTATTTTCGACTTACTTTGACTTCGTTAATTCGTTCTCCAGGGATGGGCTGCGATTTATAATACACCTTATATATGTAAAGAGGAAAGAGTTTGAAATGAAATAATCAGAATGGAATAAAATATTAAAATAAAGGCGATAAAGTCGCTTGCTTAAGAAAGAAACGAAATGAAGAATTCATTCGAGAATGACGAAATATTTAATGAAAAGCTGTGCGATATTAGCAAGCAAGAACGTAAGGAAGTCAATGTTGAGACCAGAGACAAAAAATCTTTAGCAAGGAATTTTGAAAATCGTAGTAACAAGCTGCGCAGAGAATTCGCGTTGGAAACAGAGAAGGACTAAAGTGAGATGTCCCAGGGCAGGTTAAAGAAGATAAATGTATCAAAGGGAAAAGGAGAGCGAAAGCAAGAAAAGATGAACAGGAGTAGAAATCAAAAGTCGCGGAGGAGCAAGGATAAGCGGAGGCGAAATCGGTAAGACAGGAAGAAACATGGCGAAAAATTCGAACGGGGACGGATTCAATGGACGATAGTCGGGATAGAGAGTCGTTCTTGCAGTGGCTTATTTAATTTATCGCGGAGAAGAAAAATGGAGGAAAACTTGAGGCAGGAAAGGGAGAGAAAGGAAGGGAAATCCCGAGAGGAGAATCAATTTGTAGCGCGAGGAATGGACGTAGAAGGGCAGATATGCAGAATCCGGAGAGGATCTCGCCCGCTATCGTCGTCGCGCGCGTGTCCGCGCGCGCGCGCGCGTGCGTGCGTGCGTGCGTGCGTGCACGATACCGTTTTAGTATCCGAGCGCACCGGTGCGCACCGGTGTGCATTATCTAACACTTAAAATTAGACGGCAATGGCGGCGGTAGCGACGACGACGACGACGACGACGGCGACGATGACGACAGCGACGACGATAATATTCTCTCTCTCTCTCTCTCTCTCTCTTTTTCTTTCTCTCTCACGGTCCATAAGAGGAGGGAGGAAACGGGATGGAGATCCCCGTTGAATGCGATTCTCCCATGAATTACGTTGCACCGACGATGCACTTGCACTACGACACTTCCCTTCTTTTTTTTTTTATTTAGCACTTTATTCCAGCCCGGGTATTCGCTCTCGCTCGCTTCTCCTCTCTCTCTCTGTTTCGTCCATCTTTATTTCTCTACTCCTTCCGGCCTTACTTTCCGGCGGCGTATCGCTTTAAGTAGTGTGGTGTTTATCGTATGTGGTGTGGATGACGAAGATGCGACGAGATGAGACGAGGTTTTTTACTCAGACGCACCGCGATTCGTCCGGGCCGGCTGGCCGCCCGTTTCAGAGTGAATGTCTTATTAGTTATTTCTGGTCTAGCTACTTCGTCGACGCTCTCTCCTCCTTCTTTTCTTGATCCTCTGCCCGAGAACCGACTCTCCCCTTGCCTCCCTTTCCGCTGCCGACCCTCCTCGAGCATTCGGACCCGATCTGCATCGCGCCATCGGCCGTGCAAGCTCGAAAGCTCGCGCGGATCAGCGCTTGCGGCGAATTATCCGCGTGCTCGACGAGGGGATCGATCGAATCCGCGATCGGGGGCGATTCGATATCGGAATTCTCGATCGTCGGATTTAAAAGTCAAAGCATCCTCCTGGATCCTCGAGGGGATCTTCGAGAGAAGTATCCATTTTGAAAGGGATCAGTCGCGAAACAAGGTCTCCCTTTGTCCTCGACGCGAATGGGTTTCGATTATTTACGCGGGATTTCGAGATGTTTTTCCCCTTCGTTTATCGAAAAATAAGGTCCGCGACGTCAGCCTGGCTCTTGCTTCTTCTCCTGTATTTTTCTTTCTTTCTTTTTTTTTTATTTTCCGAAGCGCGGGTCGAAAATATCTCGCGACATATGAGATGTCGAGACGTAAACGTCGCCGAGGTGTCCCGATTAATTCTGGTCCCGTGTCCTTTGGCGAACGCCTGGTATATCCGACCGTGTTCCTCTTTAACCTTGCGAGGGTGAAGTTTACGACTACGCGTAACTTGTTCTCTTTGCCCGCGGTTATTCCCAATTGTTGCTTTCACGACCCTTGAATTTTCTCCGCACGCTCAAATAATACGTACGTGCTTCGTTTTACTTGTATTTTATTACAAGTTATAAGAACCGGGTGAATACGTTAGATAAATAGGCGCATCGCGCGTCGGGAAGCTCTGTTATAAGGGAAACCTATCTGGTGGCTGTAATACATTAAACTTTATCCCGCGATAAGACTGTTTATTTTATGAGAATTAAAAAGATTCCGCGTATTTTCTCTCTCCGGGATGCAAATCCCTGAAATTTCTACACAAATTGTATACGGTGTATAAATTCATACGTATAAACGCCTCCATTTTTTACCCTCTATTTCTGCGCAATACAATGTAATGGGAATTAATGCAAGGCTATCAAGGTACAATAGAAACCTATTATTATCCAATAGCGAAAAAGTAACGAAATAGCACACTGAGAAAAATCTCAAAAGTCTGTTTAATATTCTGAATTCCAACAAGATTATTGGATACATTCAATCCAGATTATTGAATAAATTATTTTAAATTCAGTTTGTTAGAAATTAAACTGATAAACAGTGATGCAAGAAGAGGATGCAGCTCAAACATACACAATCAGGAGCTAGCTTCCTCTTTCTAGCACTGCTCATAAGAGAAAAAAAGATACACTGAGAAAAAAATCTGGTTGCATAAATTAGAATTCTGGTAGATTCAACCAGTATATCTGTTGAAAAATGAACGAACCAGAATTCTTGTAGGAATTATCAGATGACTCTGATTAATTTCTTCCTGTTAAATTTACCAAATTTTCTGGTTAATAATACTAAACTCCCCAGGACTAAGTCGTCTAAAATTTTTTCCATCGAATCTCAAAAGTCTGTTTAATATTCTGAATTCCAACAAGATTATTGGATAAATTCAATCCAGATTATTGAATAAATTATTTTAAATTTAGTTTGTTAGAAATTAAACTGATAAACAGTGATGCAAGAAGAGGATGCAGCTCAAACACACACAATCAGAGAGTTAGCGTCTTCTTTCTGGCTCTACTGCTCGTAAGAGAAAAAAAAATACTTTGGATTTAATATTAATACTAGTTCTTTATATACATTTCATAGCAAATATAATAAGAGTAGCTAGCGGCAAGCAAAGAAATTAATGTAACAAGAAATTTTATAGATTCAACCAGAAAATATTAACCAAATCCTTATAGTAAAATCTATTAAACGTTCTAGTTATAAAAAATCGAGTCTTATCATAACTAGATATTCTTGTTTGATTTAACCAAAATACCTTCAATCATATATCATATCGTCTTGTTGGTACAATCAAACGATTTTTCTCAATGCAATATTTCGTTATTTAAAATATTAATCAGGATTAATTTTATTTATAAAATCATAAAAAGAACAGAGATACACACATTGTAAAAATATTTCTCTTACCATTTAAGGTAAAAGTGGTTTATAGAGGAACGAAAAGAATTAATCGTTAAAATACAATATATGCGCGATAGCCTGTAGATAATTATAATTTACATAAAAGGAATTTCAATAATTATCGAAAAAATAATCTATTTGATTGTGTTAATAAATAAATTATACAGGACGAGATTGAAATTTGTGTTGGCGTTTAATATCGTTAAGGTGGCAGGTAAGATTGCGCTCGCAAGTTGAAAATAAATGGAAACTTTAAATTGTATTGATTAACTCATCCGTGGAGTCATGTTCGAGTGTGAAGAGAGAGTGGGAGGAAAATTCTCTCTCTCTCTCTCTCTCTCTCTCTCTCTCTCTCTCTCTCTCTCTCTCTTTCTGTGCCCACGCGCTTCGCGTCAGCGGTGCTTCCTCTTCCAAATACGGATGATGTGTTAAAAAAGATCTCGTTAAAGTATGTGACCCGTTACCGAGCCCGAGGAGAGAACGGGCAAGTTTAAAAGATGACAAAGTGGATGCCGGCGCACTTCGTACAGGCTGCAGGTTGCTCGACGTAACGACCCTTACATCCCCATTTATGGCTTCCTATCCTTTCAAAAGCCCGGCGGTAATAAATGATAGCGAGAGTAAAACGCGCCGAGTTTGGAAGAAACAGAGAGAACGAGAAAATAAAGGGGCGAAAGGGAAAGAGGTGACTTTTTCCATAGTTCGCACCGACGGGTAATTAGACGTGGAGAATTAGCTCGCGGATCGTTACGTGCGGCCAATAAAGGCGTGTCGGTTTGCGAAAAGTGTCGGTCCGACGTGACAGATTGCTAAACTTGCGCGACGCAAGTGTGAAATTGCGATTATTATTCCGCGCGTTATCCCAGAGTACACAGGCGCAGCCCTTTTCCGTGAAATCTATCGTTGTACAACGCATTTCATGACAATTATCGCTTTAATTCCGAGAGTAATTCAGCGAAATACTCGCAGCGAATGAAGCGCGCGTCACATTCTCACTCATTCTTATGGAATAAGTCGGCTGGGATTAATAAACAAGAGGCAAAAAATTATAATATGCAACTAACATCAGAAGAAGAACGAAAATTGTGATGAATGTCGCAAAAAAATGTCATATAATTATATAATTTTCAAAATTTCAACATGATTCAAATTTCAGACTAAAATATATGTGTAATGATATAACAGAAAAAAATTATTATGAATGCTTAGCTTTCACGTAATTTGATATTTTTAGTATCAGGTAATTTAATATTTTCAATTTGACCTGAGTCAGGTAAATTTTATTATTTTTAGCGAAAATTTTAAATCAAGAATTACCAGATATTTTTGAAAGAGAATCCAGAATTTTGTTAACATTCTTTACAAAATTTAACTTACAACGTATCTTTGATTTTTTAATATTATAATCCTGTGAAACAAGTTATATAATTACCTTCCTGTACATTACTTATATTTTTTCCTGACTTTTGTCGATTTACAATATTAGCTAATTTGATACTTTTGTTTAATTTCACGCGACAAATAATTATAAATCTTTCTAGTCAACAATTAATGATTTAAGACGACATATGTGGATTTTTTTCTAGCCAATAAGTCTTTTAGCTAAATAGCACCAATATTGTTTTTATCGCAAGTAGTAATAATCCAGTTTAATAGGGCAGGTGTAATGTTTCATCAAGCTGTCGCACGATGCAGTTTCTTCTTCTTCATCTCACTGGCACTCGTTGATTTTGGTGTTTTCTCATAAGGCCGCTGTTTCATTTTACGTGCATTGTATCAGGCACTCTCAGGATTAAACGAAAGATCATATTGTGGCTGCAATAAAGGGAAACGAGACGCTTCAAAATGTACACAATATACGTATATAGCACGTGTGTACTCGATTTGTTATGCTCTCGGCATCACATGTGTGGATGTATAAATCTGATCTTACATGTATATATGTAAAAACAAGCATATGTAGAATACTTTGTTCTCGTTTTGCCTGATAAGATTAACCCAGAAATTCCTCTTCGCTTCTTCGCTGCAAGTGGATTCCAAATCAACGACGATAGCATGGATATCTCTTGGAAAAATCAAAGAAGACACTTGGGATTCGAATCTTGGTCCGTTTAATTGGATTCCGCAAGTTCGATGCGGTATACTAGATCGCGATCCAGGAATTACTCGATAAAATTCTCTAGAAAAATTCGAATCAAAATATCGAATAAATTCTAATATACAGAATCACGAAAATATAATTATTCCTGACGAAATAGAAAAACTATAGCGAAAAATAAAGATTATATTAAAATTTAACACTAATAAAAATAATTAATTTAAATAAAAAAAAATGTAAAAATATAAAAATAATAAATTTAATACTAATTTAAATTCATACTTGTATAATAAACTAAATATGAAAAATTATACGTTATATATAATCACATTAATTATATAATAAATAGAGTAAGTGGTAAAATATCAACGATTTACTTTTTTGATTGAAATAAAAATTCAACTTGTCCACGACACAGTTACGTGTAAAATCACTTTTAATCATCGATACAATTACGAGGAAACGTGCTTCAAATTTCTTGGCGCGAATTTCCATCGTTTATCTCGATGCAGTTCCGGCTTAAAAAAGTATTTTCGTACTTTTATCAGCGTAAGAGAGGAATATAAATCGGAAGGGAACAAATGAAGCGAGAGAGGCATATCGGGCGGGAGAAATGAAAAGTCGCGATACGCGACACCTTACGTCGCAGCCGCGTTTCGCGAGCACCTTATCGCGAACGCAACGGCAATTTATTTGTTCGCCAAGAGAGAAAGAGAGAGAGAGAAAGAGAGAGAGGCGCCAATCTATGCTGATCAGGACTATGTATTCCACGACGCGTATGCTTCAACTGTCGCGGCCAAAGCTCTGGGAGAGTCGGGGATTTTTCCTTTTATACTCGCTGTCAAAGTCGCACGATGCACCATTTCCCGCGAAGCTCCCTCGCAGCCCGTGTAACGCATCCGACAAAATGTCGTTGCGCATTGTTGCGCAAGCGAAATCCCGTAGCCGTCAACCGTTCGGTCCCTCTGTTCTGTCTCTAAAATTCGCCGACGTTTTCGCGACAGACTTGATCGCTGTTTGATACCTACGCTTCGACTATTCGTCTCGTAATCTCAAGCTGCTGCCGTGAAACGAGATTTCGGCGTGTTTTCGCGCTCGAGAAAAATCGTTTGATTGTATCAATAAGACGTATATGATTGAAGGCATTTTGGTTAAATCAAACAAGAAATTTCTAGTTATCATGATAAGACTCGTTTTTTTATAACTAGAACGTTTAATAGATTTTACTATGCTGCCAGCTTGAATTATTTCACTCTCCCAGAAGTAATTGTGTTTTTATTACACAGTAATAATTTTAGGATTTTTTGGTGTATATTTTTTTCAGAAAAATTAGTGAATGAGAGTTTTCAGAAAATATCGAATATAGAGAAATAGATTATAATTACACTGAGAAAAATCATTTGATTGTATCAACAAGACGTATATGATTGAAGGCATTTTGGTTAAATCAAACAAGAAATTTCTAGTTATCATGATAAGACTCGTTTTTTTATAACTAGAACGTTTAATAGATTTTACTATAAGGATTTGGTTAGTATTTTCTGGTTGGATCTATAAAATTTCTCGTTACATTAATTTCTTTGCTTGCGGTGAGCCACTCTTAATTTAACTCGTATTCAATATTTGTCATAAAATGTATATAAAGAATTAGTATTAACATTAAATCCAAAGTATATTTTTTTTTCTCTTACGAGCAGTAATGCCAGAAAGAGGACGTTAACTCGTTGATTGTGTGTGTTTGAGCTGCATCCTCTTCTTGAATCACTGTTTATCAGTTTAATTTCTACCAAACTGAATTTAAAATAATTTATTCAATAATCTGGATTGAATTTATCCAATAATCTTGTTGGAATTCAGAATATTAAACAGACTTTTGAGATTAGATGGAAAAAATTTTAGACGACTTGGTGCTGGAAAGTTTAGTATTATTAACTAGAAAATTTGATAAATTTAACAGAAAGAAACTAATCAGATTCATCTGGTAATTCCTACAAGAATTCTGGTTCGTCCATTTTCCAACAGACATACTGATCGAATCTACCAGAATTCTAATTAATGCAACCAGATTTTTTTCCGAGTATGGATATTCGAAGCGAAGACGTAAGTCGACAATGCTACCGAATAAGTCCTCCAGACGAGAAAAAGCGAACACCTCATCTCATGCTTTGTTTACACGCTCAATTATTAGTCTATACTCATATCTCGATCTCCATTTAATGACGATTTAGATTGCTTTAGTATTAGAATTCAATTTATTTATTCGACACAGAGAGAGTCGAGATGACGAAAAGATGTCAGAAATAATCTTTGGAAGATTTTGGCAAGTTACTGACGACGTTAATATCCCCACGTGTTCATTTAATCTGCGATGACCTTGCGAGAATATCTGCGGGACATTAATTCCTCGGTATTTTGCAAGTAAAATTTATACAATGTTCAACGTATTAATCTTGATGGAATTCCATCGGCCCTCGTACATCGATCGTGGTAAAAAATACACCGAGGTCGCGGCGAACTTTTGCGCGGAACGAAATTGTCCTTTTAAACTTCGAGTTTTATAAGCATATAATTATAAAACTATATTGACGTTTGCTCCCTTTCACTCCGGCTTCCTTTTTCTCAACCTTGCAAAAATAGAGATATTCCATCCCCATTCATTATAATTAATATTTGTCGCAAAATAATTATATTTTCGAGATATTAAATTCTTTTTTCATTTGATCACATCGTTTGATATAAAATTATATTACTCCGATTACATCTTGCATTACATGATGAAATTTGAATGGAACGGCATCCTTCTTCGGCCATTGTTATAAATCTAGCCATTCAAGTGAATAAAGTCGATTGATGATAAGCAGACTGGTTCGATCGTCAGCCACCTGGAACGTGGAGAATGCGATAGACTTGTAGACTGAATTTTGAAATTCGCCTTCGGTTACACCGCACAATAGACATTGTACGGAGACCTGTATCTCTACCGGTCGTTTAACGTAAATAGCTACATGAACCGAAACAAAGGGCTCATCGAACTAACAATAAGCCTATATACGGTTGGCCAAACAGGTGTTTCCTGCCATGGCCCTTCGAATTACGTCACATTATCTGGATGAGTTATAGCGCATGGTAATTGCCATCGATCAAAATTGATCATATTTTTATCACGCGCATCAAATCTTTCCATTTCATTTAGTTTAATTAATGATGCTGGCAATATAGATTATGCAAATTGAGAAGCAAGACTTTATGATTCTAATTAATGCGGGAAAATATCATATTACCTCAAATATAGCACTATATCGTATATACATTATTTTGCGTGTATAAGTGTTTATAATTTTGCAATAAATCATTTACTTAAATATTATTTCTTTCCTTATCCTTAAATTTCTTCTATTATTTTTTTTTCTTTATTAAATATTATTCTTTTTTTTATCATGATATCGTTATAAAATTTATATATTGCAGAAATTTTTTTCCCCAAATGCTATTACATTCGGAAATTTATTTTGCGCTTTATATCAGCGCGCTACTCGAGGCTCCGCATGCTACACCCCTAGTTGCTATTTTCACTATCGCCCACGGGTTATTTATAACTGTAACGAATGTACGACAGACACGTTTCGTTGCCGGCGCGCAACTCCTACTTGATGGAAAATACATCTCAATCTAATTTATAACTGAATATCGCGTCAGGATGGCCCGCTCTAGCTTATCAAACTATTTAGTGTTACTGCTGTATCATGACTACGCGCATCGCAATTATTGCGTATCTTATTTTCGTATGCGATTATTAACTTCAATCGTTCACGAGTCGTTCCGTTCGTTGCGAAATTTTTGACGTTTAGATTCACCGCCGAGTTGCGAATTTGCTTGAGAAATTGTAAGTACAAAAAAAGCCTGTTTATTGAGACATAGATGGCGATTTTCTGTATCGACGTTTTTTCGTGAAATAATTTTTACATTTTCCTCAAACCGAACATTCTTAGTAAAATTCATAAAAATTTTCGTTTTCTCCTTTTCTCTCTTCCTGTCTCTCTCTCTCTCTCTCTCTCTCTCTCTTTTTTTTTAAGATATCATCTTGAAATAATTATCTAAAATTTTCTTTGCAAGGCTGCGTATGCAAGATAATATTTTTATAAAGTCATTTTTAAAAACGAAATTGGCATTAATTTATTTGTCTCTTACTAGACAAATATACATTACTTACTTTTTTTATTTATTTGTAATATGAATTTTTTACCAAATATGTAGTAGTCCTTTTTATATATATAAATAATCGAGGGCTCCGATGTACAATAATAATATTATAATAGCATGATTGTTGTGTAATTTAGATCAAATGATATATTAATTCTTCCGTTAAAGCTCACTAACGACGATACAAACTATCGATAACACATATCAGATAATTATAAATATTATAGATTTATCATATGTATCGTATTAATTGTCGAATCAAAGAGAACTATTAATAAAAATGCATTTTCTCTCTGCGTATATAAATATTAACTATGATAAATTGATTAAGATTAAATAAAATGCACAATAATTATTTATATTACATGTTTTATTTAATCGCATTATACATTTATCGTTTCACTCGTGAAAGTTATAATTATAAATGCAATGTCCAATTGCTGCAATTTGCGATTGTAATATAATGCTCCATTGTCTCTAAATGATAAACGTAATTAAATTCCTGTTATTTCAAACGCAATTAAAGGCTCAATATAATTAAAAAGATAATTTTTACAGGCAATTTGCGCGTATTTTATCAATTCTCGCATACGTCATATAATAATTATTTAAACCTTGATCACTCGACCGTCTAATTATTTTACTCGCAATTGGGTAAATTCCTAACTTATTAACTCGATGAGCGCTTTTATTATTATTAGTCCAATATTTATACATGCAACTTGTCAGACACTATCGGCCGTCGATTTTCATTGACAACCTGCAATTTTACAATATGCATATAACCCATGCCACCGCATTCATATTCATATGCGTGGAAAGGATAATTTATATCTACCGCGCTATACATTTTGACGACTTTATCTCCGGCATTCATTGTTCTCTCTTATAACGCGAATTGAACTAAAATTCATCATGGATATTTGCTTTACTGAATACCTTTGCAAAACGTCATTGTACGGTCCGTTAATTTTGCCGTAGTTGACATCACGGGCGTGCGTCAGATGATAGGTTACGAATTATTTGAATAATATCGATCCATAGTAGAGAATACGTAATATGCCCGAATGGATAATATATCCGCTCAATCGTTATCATTATATATATATATATATATATATATATATATATATATGTTATAATATTACATAACATTATCGACAAATGTATATGTTATAATATCCCCATAAAATAATAAATCTGTAATTCGACAAGTGTGCATAGAATACGTATAATATTTTGTCAAAATTATACATCGAGAAAGGAAATAATTTCCATAATAATCTATTATATCTCTTACATCTTTTACATTTTATGTATAAAAATGACATCACAATATAAAATTCTTTCGCTTCATAATTCTGTATTCTTTCATTTCATAATTTTGAGGTAATTCGGGACATTCAATTAATAAGATGAGTATTATACGATGTTATAGGACAGTATAAAATTGAAAAATTAATTGTTTCAGGATTATCGATTTATATTACTATTTATAAGAAGAAGATTAGGGATTATCGACTACTTTGTACGTATATCGTGTGTAACAATGACAATAATTATATGTAGACATTTTCGGTAACAATGGGTTCAAGTACAATTTCTAAAGTGAAAATAGCTCGAGCTTTAATCTCACTGACGTCGCGCAATCTTGAGAATTATATTCATCTTTAATGGTTCTTGAAATATTTAATTCAGCAGATATTAAAATTTGTCTAGAGGTTTCTAGTTTCTAACAATGGAGAATTATGCGGAATGTAATATGCGGCGAAATAACAATTCCGAGCTATAAATTAATAATATAGAATTAAATAAATAAATAAATTGTAAGTTTCAACAATTTTTTAAATTAAAATTTTATACGAGAAAAACATATTACGCTTATGATTCAAATAAAACTGGTAATATATGTATTTTTAAGTCATACTTCTATTATATCTTTCCATTTTATATTGTTGCATTATTCTTGGCCTATTTTATTTGACAGAAAGACGTTCCAGTGTCATTGTTAGAAGAGCCGGAAGTGGAATTTGAACAACCTAACGAGTAAGAGACAATTTTTCCGGCTGATAATACGAGTCTATATCTCTCTCTTCCTTTTTCTCTTTCTTTCTCATTATTTCTCCGGAATACACTTAATTATTATCTGTTTCATACTTTTCTTTAATTCGATTTAACTACTTCGCGATGCACCGACCATGTAGCAATTTTTCGCAATGTTGATTCTCTCTTTTATCTCTTTATTATACAACACAAAGGAAAGTATAAAAAAATTAACGCTCGCTCGCTTCGAAAGTAATTATTATTTCTAAAAATATAAATCAATATTTTTTATTTTTATTAATAAAGCACATCTTTCTAAGAAAAACAGGAGGAAAGATACTAATCTTGGCGCGCGATAAATCAAAGTAAAAAAAGAGATTTATATCCCATCGTAAAAAAGGAATTTTTTTCTTTAATAAATATTCTTAATCCGCTGACTCGCAAATTGATCAAGACCTTGACATAGGAGAAAGATTTCTATTTCTTCATATACGCATATAAATCTCCTCGAATCGTACCTCAAAAATAGTTTGATGATTGCTGATCATGATAATTTTAGTCCAAAGTGTAGGTTGAATGACGCAAGTCGAGAACGGTCGAAAAACAGGAAAGCCACCGTGTCGGGCTTTCCGTCTCTTGTCTACTCGCGAGACCTTTTTTCCCCGGATTGCGCAACACGGGTTGCAAACATCAAACCCTTGATATGTATTTTGTAAAAATCGAATCGTGCGTAAAGTTGCACTCGTGTCCGGCAAAAGCCGTTCCTTTTTCCCGCTATCATGTATGTACCGCGATCCAATTTCCCGTCCGACGCGCTCGCTCTACGTGGGATCATTGTTTATTTCCGCCAGCGCGTGACAGCGAAAAAAATGTGAGCGCCGAGAAATCTCCGATGCGATTCCGCGGGATTTGTAATATAAATTTGCACTATGGAGAAAATCAGGTTCCGTTGTTATTTTCCCCTCGCTCGTTTCGCTTTACGTCATTTTTTGAATATCGCGATACAATGAAACCCATCGGCGAAACACGGCCTGATATTTGCGGCGGTCGCGAACATGCTCGCTTAAATTTTTTTTTATTTTTAATGGGGTAACGCAACAAGTCCTCTCGTTGAAAGCGGAGAATTATAAATGGACCTGGTAAATAATCGTTGCAGATCGTTAAAAGTTTGATTGTAACTTGGAGTATTTTTTCGGAGCAACCAAAAAATAATCCCATTTTAGAAAAAAAAAATATAAATTATAAATAAAAATATATGAAGTGACTCCTATATATAATAATCAGTACTTAATCGGGCTTGAGGAGCAAAAAATAAAACTTTGAAGTTAAAAACGAACATATGAGTCAAATTTAATATAAGAAATACACTTTAAATAGGTTAACCTTAATCATATTATTTGTTCGCATACTAAAAATTAAAAATTAAAAGGTTATAATTTGATAAACTAATTTCGCACAAAATATTGACAAATCGAAAGTTCTATGTAAACGTTTCGGTTCTCGTCTGGATTCTCCTCAATACAATTAACAATGATAAACGGAAATTAATAAAATATTAAAAAATAAAATAAAAATAAAAGGTGAAGCTTTTTGTACGATTACATCTGAGTGTCGCAGCATATTCAGTTGTATGGACTCGAAATCAGGCTCTCATAATTGTAAGCGTCGACCATCTGGAGCTTGCTTGTCAATCTCAATAAATTATAAAAATATAAAAATATAAATTTAAAAAACATAAATACCTCGAATTCATCCTCTTATAATTAAACGAATCGATCAACTGTCTAAACGGAGATAATATTACGAAATCACGAGGGGAGGCAAGAATATTCGAATCTATGGAAACTCGACTATTAATATCAGATAATAGGTATGTGCATACATTTGCATAATCGCGGTTAACGCAACGCAAAAGCGATCGAAGTGGAGGAGGGAGAGAGAAGGCTATCTAATATCCACGACAATAGCGCATTTCCTGTTCACGCGAGTGTCAATATCAGCCGCCCCCGCACGTTTATTGTTTCCACTCGACTGTGGATCAAAACTTTGACTTTATCTGATACAAAGTAATGAGACAGGGAGGTCGTGCGATCGATGGAACGTCTCTACGCCGTGCCATCGGAAAAGCTGCGGGTTTGGATGGTTTGGCTTACCGGCGTCGGCGAGATAGCCGACGAGTGGCACCAATGGCTACGAGCGCACATTGATCTGATCGCGCGGATAGCCGAGCAGCGTCTTCAAACGGTCGCGAACAACGTCCCAGGAGGCATCAAGGAGATTGAATCCGTTGTAAGTATCGACGCTATTTCGATAAACCTCGATACTCGCGAGAGACGCCGGCCTGTCGAATCAACGTTGCGTTTTATACAGGGTATTTCGGGTGTTTAGAGACGAGCAATCTCTCGCGGGAATGCAGAGCAGGTAAAAGTAGTCGCACTAATTCCTGTAAAATTCTTATCCATAATGTCTCCATCGAGATATTTGTTTTTTCTCTAAAGTTAATATCTGTGAAGCATTTTTATATCACTCTGCAAATTTGAATAATTATTAATAATTATTTTTTTGTTAAGTAAGGATATTTAAAATGATCTCTAAGTCTTTGAAGCCAGTAAATTCCTTTTATATATTTTTAAGTATGCTTTAAAATTGTTTTTCTTGAAAAAGGTACTTTTGTTTCATTTTGTCAAAACTGTTTTCGAGAAAAACACGATCGATAGAAAATAGATGATATATTGATGAAATATTGATTTGAATAATTATTAATAATTATTTTTTTGTTAAGTAAAGATATTTAAAATGATCTCTTAACCTTTGAAGCCAGTAAATTCCTTTTATATATTTTTAAGTATGCTTTAAAATTTTTTTTCTTGAAAAGGGTACTCTTGTTTCATTTTGTCAAAACTGTTTTCGAGAAAAACAGGATCGATAGAAAATAGATAGATATGAAATATTGATTGGAATAATTACTAATAATTATTTTTTTGTTAAGTAAGGATATTTAAAATGATCTCTTAGCCTTTGAAGCCAGTAAATTCCTTTTATATATTTTTAAGTATGCTTTAAAATTTTTTTTCTTGAAAAGGATACTCTTGTTTCATTTTGTCAAAACTGTTTTCGAGAAAAACAGGATCGATAGAAAATAGATGATATGAAATATTGATTGGAATAATTACTAATAATTATTTTTTTGTTAAATAAGGATATTTAAAATGATCTCTTAGCCTTTGAAGCCAGTAAATTCCTTTTATATATTTTTAAGTATGTTTTAAAAATTTTTTTTTTGAAAAGGGTACTCTTGTTTCATTTTGTCAAAACTGTTTTCGAGAAAAACACGATCGATAGAAAATAGATGATATGAAATATTGATTTGAATAATTATTAATAATTATTTTTTTGTTAAGTAAGGATATTTAAAATGATCTCTTAGCCTTTGAAGCCAGTAAATTCCTTTTATATATTTTTAAGTATGTTTTAAAATTTTTTTTTTGAAAAGGGTACTCTTGTTTCATTTTGTCAAAACTGTTTTCGAGAAAAACACGATCGATAGAAAATAGATGATATGAAATATTGATTTGAATAATTATTAATAATTATTTTTTTGTTAAGTAGGGATATTTAAAATGATCTCTTAGCCTTTGAAGCCAATAAATTCCTTTTATATATTTTTAAGTATGCTTTAAAATTTTTTTTTTGAAAAGGGTACTCTTGTTTCATTTTGTCAAAACTGTTTTCGAGAAAAACACGATCGATAGAAAATAGATAGATATGAAATATTGATTGGGATAATTACTAATAATTATTTTTTTGTTAAGTAAGGATATTTAAAATGATCTCTTAGCCTTTGAAGCCAGTAAATTCCTTTTATATATTTTTAAGTATGCTTTAAAATTTTTTTTTGAAAAGGATACTCTTGTTTCATTTTGTTAAAACTGTTTTCGAGAAAAACGGGATCGATAGAAAATAGATGATATGAAATATTGATTTGAATAATTATTAATAATTCTTTTTTTGTTAAGTAAGGATATTTAAAATGATCTCTTAGCCTTTGAAGCCAATAAATTCCTTTTATATATTTTTAAGTATGCTTTAAAATTTTTTTTCTTGGAAAGGGTACTTTTGTTTCATTTTGTCAAAACTGTTTTTGAGAAAAACACGATCAATAGAAAATAGATGATATAAAATATTGATTTGAATAATTACTAATAATTATTTTTTTGTTAAGTAAGAATATTTAAAATGATCTTTTAGCCTTTGAAGCCAGTAAATTCCTTTTATATATTTTTAAGTATGTTTTAAAATTTTTTTTTTGAAAAGGGTACTCTTGTTTCATTTTGTCAAAACTGTTTTTGAGAAAAAAAGTTTCATTGAAACTTATGGGGTAATTTTTATCTACTCTACACGACGAGAGATTATCCACCGAAATATCCTGTATATATATTTAATTCAATTTTTCTTGCAATGAATTCTTAGAATGCGCACACACACGCACACACACAATTTTAAGTTAATATCTTTAAATCCCACTAATGGGGAGATTGGTGTGATTTAATTATGTAAATTTTCTGACAAAGAGTTTAGTTGGAAAAGAGTTTAGAGTAGAAAAAATTTAATCGGATAATCCTTCTTTATATCATTTATATCTGAGGAATTTAAAAAACGTCGAAACTTTAATTCTCGGTATTAAAGATTTATTAATTACTTACAAATTGTTTTTTGGAAGAATTTTATGAGATTACTAGAATAAAGTTTCCTCATGCATGTTTTTCTTTTCCTCGATATATTACACATCTGATTTCGAATTTTTCTGGAATATTGTTGCAATGTTGATACAGCCAGACAGCCGTGTAATGAGAAAGTCGACGTAATGCAACAATATGTGGAAGTTGATCGTATCGGATGTATTGTTTTAATATGAAGAGAGGAGAGGCCGCATGCATGCCGATTATAACGCACAATGCGTTTTAATCATTTATGTCATACAAATCTTGAAGAATAATGATTTCTACCGATATTGTCGCTTTTTCAGCTTCAATTACAGTTGGAATCATCTCAATACTTGAATCGAGAAGTAAAAAGTATATATTTTTTATTTTTATATATGTATATTTGCTATGCCTATTTTTTATTAATCTTATACAAAAAATGTAATATAAATAATTCATAAATCAACAATTATGCCATAGATAATATATTTTAATTAATAAAACGTGCAATTTTTAAATCTAATCTTCTCAAGTAATTTTTATATAACTGATATCATATAATCGTTATCTTCTATAATTTCACATTTTCTATTTGAGTTGCGGAATAAGGGTTTGAGCATTAAATCATCCAAAGTTTCCGTTATCATTTCGATAACGCTGACCATTGTTATTAGGATTCGCGAAAGAACGGCAATATATATCTCAACACGATACTAAATCATAGATTTTATCTTGAACGTACAGCGTGCTCATAATAAAAGATCGAGCTTTACCTCGATTAATCTCTTTCGCGTAATGACCTGTCAAAGTTTCTCTTACAGGTGTCTTTTCGCGCATCATGTATAGGTCGCTTTAATCGAAAGCATTATATCTTTATCTTATACGTGTTCTTTGATCGTTTGTCGCTGATCGAAGTGACGGGATTTGATAATTTACCAGATAATTGATCTCTTCATTAAAGACCTGTTATGATGAAAAATTACAGTTGCAAATATTTCGAATATGCGTGTGCGTATTGTAGCAATAAAAACAATTATCAACACGAACGAATTGCAATAAAATTACGAGGGGAAAGGGACGTTCGCTTAAAAATTTTGGGTCAGAAAGAAGAACGATATTTGCTACCAATATTTGGAGACGACATTTCGCAAATAGTACGATATCATGCATTTTCCACAAAATTGCAATATGTTACGTCTTAATATTTACCGAGCCGTATTTTGTGATTTAACGTCCATTCCTTCGAGCTATAACAGCGCAGAAACTTTAGAAATATTTCGTTTATTTTTTTTATAAATTTTTCTCCTCAGGCTAAAATATGTTTTGAGAGAAATAATACGCGACGAAAAAGAGAACGCGAGCGGAAAATTTTCAAGAGTACCTCGGCAACTATTTATTCGCCTCGTTTCTTTTCAATTTCGTTACACGAGATTTCATGATCTTAATGCAAGAGTGTTTATCTTTCGTTTCATAGACAAACGCTAAGTCGGAGGGAATCCTCGATAACGTGATGCCAAGAAAGGAAGAAAAGAGAGATGTATCCTTTAACGGTACGCGAAGATATCTGCGCATCTTTGCCGTATGTTAAAATCACCGTAAACATAAGATTGGAACAAAACTTTTAATTAAAAATACAAATTCATCTCTTAAATTTAGATTAAGCTTTTAATTTTTAATTAAAACTTTTTACATTATATGTAACTTTTATTTCAAATTTTTCACACTATAAATCGCTAAAAAAGTAACGAAACGAAATTTCAGGTAAATTCTTTAAAATATAAATAGTATAATGAAATTATTAAATGAAAAAGAAGTCATATTTTTAATGTACAAACGTAATCTCTAAAACCGCATGCATTGTTTCCCACGTTTTGAGTCACTCAGAGCTTTCACGTTATCCCAAACAGATTTTACATGGCTTTATAGTGGAGATTTTCAAGCGAGATATTAGCCGGTTAATATTCCGGGTGGGATTTTACATATTTAACATAATATCAAAGTTTCGCATTATATAAATTTCATGTAAAGCCAACTAAAATATGACACAAATGCTTACACGCATTTAGCCAAAATTGCGATCGTTATTAAAAAAAAGAGCTTATTTTCAAGACACAAGACATCCTCCTTTAATAAAGATCCTAATAAAAAATAAAAATAATAAAAAATGAAAAAAATAAAAAATAAAAATAATAAAAAATGAATTCGTATTTTTCATTTCGCGTCTCGATCTTTGAAGAGGAATCTCCGATTCAAGGGATGTCTTGTTGCGAAAAGGAAAATTCTCTTCGATCGTTGTCAAATGATGTTGCAATAATAATTTCAGTCAGGAAAGAGAACTCTTTTGTTACTTTAGATGAGGCCGGAATTAATGATGCAGCCACCAACGACACTTTATCCGCCGCGAAAGCATTATCGAGGAAACGAGTCGCTGAATCACCGGAAGCAACGGCTCGAGGCGAATCGAGCGCGAATGAAGACTCGTCACGAACTCACAACAATCCGACGACCTCTGGTAATCTCTTCGCGAGCGTGTGATATCGCGAGATTATTTCGAACACATGTAGAGGCAGATGGACCCTTCGTAAATGAAAGGGGGGTACCTGAAGAGGGCCGGAGTACATCCGACTCTCCGCTCTCGCAGGCAAATTTTATTCGTTTCAGCCGAAAAGTGAAACGAATATAAACAATTTGGGAGAGAATCTAATCTGAAAAAAACTGTAAAGCGAGATGAATCGTAAAAAGTACTGGGCGCTGTTGCTACAAATTTGAAATTACCCGCTCTTAGAGTTAAACAATCTTTGCGTGGTTCTCTCTGTCCCGCGGAATATAACTTGAAATATTTACATACACATTTCCCCTTGAATGAAGAATTATTGCGCGGAGCTTGACACAGTCGGCGCCCCGTGACTTCATATTCATCAGTTGTTTCCCTACAAATCCGTCAGGGTGGCTGTCGCGCTTAATCTGGCGCACCACCTGACGTACGGATTGCACGTGACGTTTCGCGTATTTCATTTCACCTGTGAGTCCGATGTACACGGCTGGCGCTGTCTGTACAATAGGATCTTCAGTATTGTCTGCAGGAATATTGGCTTTTGGTTGGAAGGAAGGAGGACAGGTGGGGGCGGAGAAGAGGAGAGCCTCGCGACGACGGCGATGGCGGATGCAAGTGAGACGGCTTGGCCGATAGGAACGAGGTGGCAGCCTTTGACTCGTTGTCCGATCGAGAAGAAAGCGGATCAGATGCAAACGATTCAGGTAACTTTATCCGGGGGGAGAGGGGAGGATTTCTCGTTCGCGTAATTCCCGTGCAGTCGTCGATCTCTCGACGTCTTTACGGGAGATGATCGAGAGAACCTCTCCCAAATGACGTGAATCGCTCACTCAGCTTTTCTTTGTTCCGCGATATGGCACAACGATCTGTGCGATCTTTATCGAGATTTCATTTATTTCCGCTAAATTTGCTCGTTTGTTAAATTTTTTTTTTACCTCAAGGGCTATTCGATTTAATCGAAAGACGGTTGTTGAATTTGCGCAGAGGCTCAAACTACCGCAGGACGAGGCAGAAAGGATCGAATTCCTGAAGAATTTCACGCATCAAGCCACCTTATACGGATCTTATTACAAGCATTGGAGAGAAACCGCTGATCAAGTAGCTCATAAAATATTTTCTTTTAATCTCACGATATAAGGGGCGTCCTGTTAATTCCGACTCCTTATTGATCACGGCGCGCTCGCGAATCTCATTATAGGAATACAAGGATTTTCTCGAAGAGATATCGAATTATATATTTCCTCGCCAACGCAAAAAGAATAATGAATAATAATTTGAATAATAATTTGAATAAAAATGAACTATTTTGTACCAACCGGTATTTAATTACGAATAGTTATTTTATCGATCTTATAATAATTTTCCAAGTCAGTTTTGTCGCTGTAATCTCAGTTTCGCACGATTGCGTCATTTCCATATAGCACAGAAATTTAAAGCATCATTGCTGCAATATTGCAACATTGTAATGTAATGTTGCAAGAATATAACATAATGTTATAATATTATTGTTATCAGCAATATTGCAACAACATTTTAAAATATATAATATGTGGCACGTGTTTCTTCGATTGCTATTTAATTTCTAATAAATTGATTTAACTTAAAAATAATTTATTTAATAAATAATATATGTAATAATTTCTTTAATAATTTATTTAATAAATAATTTCTTTAATAATTTATTTCATAAATAATTTATTTATCATTTATTTAATAATCTGGATCCCTTGTTTGGACTATTAAATAGATTGCTTGAAATTGGACGGATAAATAAGAAAGTCCATTTATTGAATTTTGCCGAGTATAGATATATATAATAATCGCATATAGATTATCAAGCTACATATTTTTAATAACACAATTTAATAAAAAATATTAATAGACAACATTTTTTAAACATTTTGTAAATGATCAATAGACTTCTAAATACAAGAACATCTTATAGAGGTCTAATACAAAAATATTAATTACACCAAACATTGTCAATTATTAATTTTGTTAATTATTAAGAAATATATTTACTAAAATATATATTTAAAATATATTTATTAAAATATATATTTAAAATGATTATATCCAATTTAAAATATATTGTTTCAATGTTGATGCAATGTTACCGATGTATGGGATTTATTAGCTCTTACAATTCAGATAAATTATAACGTTTGATGACACGTTCCGATCTCACGTGATCCTTAATACTTTCGCGACAGGCCGTAAAGGAAATTGCCGGCAGGACGGTGATGACCACAGCAAAATTTCGAGGAACGGGTGACAGCGAATCGACGTTGGACGTAGCAGCTTCGCAAGCTGCTCAATATTCAATGAAGCAACCTGAAAGCGCCGTCGCTCAAGCGATAGGAGGATCGACGGCTGCAACGGCGGAAACGCCGATGTCGAGCCGGATTGATCCCCCGACGACGGATGCACTTGGGCGGGACACCGTCGAGGTGTCGATAGCGTTATCGGATGATCAATCCAAAGTAGTTGAGCCGTCCACGAAGAAGGAGACGGCCGGAATGGAGCTTGAATTTCCCTCTGCGAAATCCGACGCCGTGTCCCCGTCTGTGGAATCGGAGGCGACATCGCAACCGGAAACGACGCTCAAGATACGGCCGACAATGGAGCCAATCGTTTCGATATCGCCGTCCGAGGCATTACTCGAGGTACGCAAACCCCCCCCCCCCCCCCCCCCCGTGATCGTTGACAAAAATAATATTGCTCCGAAAACTCTGTATACGTGCACTGAGAAAAAAATCTGGTTGCATTAATTAGAATTCTGGTAGATTCAACCAGTATGTCTGTTGGAAAATGGACGAACCAGAATTCTTGTAGGAATTACCAGATGAATCTGATTAATTTCTTCCTGTTAAATTTACCAAATTTTCTGGTTAATAATACTAAACTCCCCAGCACCAAGTCGTCTAAAATTTTTTCCATCTAATCTCAAAGGCCCATTTAATATTCTGAATTTCAACAAGATTATTGAATAAATTCAATCCAGATTAGTGAATAAATTATTTTTAATTCAGTTTGTTAGAAATTAAACTGATAAACAGTGATGCAAGAAGAGGATGCAGCTCAAACACACACAATCAGAGAGTTAGCGTCCTCTTTCTGACACTAGTGCTCGTAAGAGAAAAAAGTACATTGAGAAAAAATCTAGTTGCATTAATTAGAATTCTGGTAGATTCAACCAATATGTCTGTTGGAAAATGGACGAACCAGAATTCTTGTAGGAATTACCAGATGAATCTGATTAATTTCTTCCTGTTAAATTTATCAAATTTTCTGATTAATAATATTAAACTCGTCAGCACCAAGTCGTCTAAAATTTTTTTCATCTAATCTCAAAAATCTGTTCAATATTTTGAATTTTAACAAGATTATTGGATAAATTCAATCCAGATTAGTGAATAAATTATTTTAAATTCAATTTGTTAGAAATTAAATACTGATAAACAGTGATGCAAGAAGAGGATGCAGCTCAAACATACACAATCAGGGAGCTAGCGTCCTCTTTCTGACACTAGTGCTCGTAAGAGAAAAAAATACACTGAGAAAAAAATCTGGTCGCATTAATTAGAATTCTGGTAGATTCAACCAGTATGTTGGAAAATGGACGAACCAGAATTCTTGTAGGAATTACCAGATGAATCTGATTAATTTCTTCCTGTTAAATTTACCAAATTTTCTGGTTAATAATACTAAACTCCCCAGCACCAAGTCGTCTAAAATTTTTTCCATTTAATCTCAAAGGCCTGTTTAATATTCTGAATTTCAACAAGATTATTGGATAAATTCAATCCAGATTCGTGAATAAATTATTTTAAATTCAGTTTGTTAGAAATTAAACTGATAACAGTGATGCAAGAAGAAGATGCAGCTCAAACACACACAATCTTTTTGGCACTACTGCTCGTAAGAGAAAAAAAATTTACTTTGGATTTAATGTTAATACTAGTTCTTTATATACTATACATTTTATGGCAAATTTTAAGTTAAATTAAAATATGAGTTAAATTAAGAGTAGCTAACGGCAAGCAAAAAAATTAATGTAACAACAAATTTTATAGATCCAACCAGAAAATACTAACCAAATCTTTATATTAAAATCTATTAAACGTTCTAGTTATAAAAAATCGAGACTTATCATGATAACTAGAAATTCTTGTTTAATTTAACCAAAATGCCTTCAATCATATACGTCTTGTTGGTACAATCAAACGACTTTTCTCAGTGTATCTAACATTGTTTCTTTTCCATTCAAGAAAATTAAATCTTAATTCATAAAAATATATTTTTCTTGATTAAACTGTATAAAATAGCTTCATTCAAGTAAGCAATTATTCAAGCAATTATATTTTTCTTCAATTAACGCAATATAATCTCATTTCAAGATTTCCAAACTAAATATTGTTAAAACTAAATATATCTTCAAAACAAAAATGGCTTTTTTTCTGTACAGCTATATCAATATATTTGATATGTATCATAGTTTTCGGGATATTACGGGGAGCTTTTCCCGATAAGGGCAGATTGTTCATGCAGATAATATAGATTCCCAGTAATTTTGTGAGCTGATCGTATATTGTTGAGTGTGTTACAAACAAATCATTAATCTCTTAAACTCGATATCGGTCCAACGTTTCACTGATGGAATGTGGATACTAAATAAACACGTTACACTCACTGTTACACTAACGTAAGCGGAGACGATGATAAATTGACATTGTCTATCATCTTCCAACTCGCGGCTGGGAACAATTTGCCATGCATTGTATTTACAAATATCAAAGGATGGACAGCGCGTTATCCAATCATCAGCATAAAATTTCCATCTCGATATACATATTCCTCTGAAATGATGGCGATAACATGACTATAATACAATCTATGATATGACAATTTAAAATTTAAATCAAGTACACGTGTAAGCTTGCGAATTCATTCTCTCCTTCTTTCTCATTCTCCCTGTTTTTTCGTAAAAAGAAATGTAAAATATAATATAAGATTTGCACAATGTCCTATTCCGGGCTATTTAAAGGGGATATTCTCAAATATTCCTCCGCGAATGTTCGCTCAACACGAAAAGCAGCTCGTGCGATCGTCGCCTCGTTACGCAATTAGTGCAAGCCACGTCATTGACATTTAAACAGCCGATAGATGGATTGCGGTAGCAGAAACTTAGTTTTACTTCTGCATAGCGAGTAAAGTGGTGCTATCAAACGTAACGATTGATTGCAGCGAACTAATAGCGGTCTGATTGATTGCCGTAATGCTATTCGAATGTTCGCCGTCGCTTTCGAACGTTGACCAGTGTCTGCGTCACTGTCAACATCAATTTCGTATGTATCTCGAAATCGCACGCGGGACACCAAATTTCAAGATATTTTCGATCCTCGATATCATTCATACGACGTCACCACGATCTCATTTCCGGCTCGGTATCTAACATTAATTCTCAACTTTCATCGTGGTGGATGATTGTTCCACACATTCATTCCCCATCGCTGTCATAAATCTGCATACATTCCGCATAATTCGGCATAGAATTATTTTAAAGAGATTTTCTGAGATATTAGATATTATATTAGATTTTAGAGATATTTTTTTCTTTCTCTCTGACTTATATTTTGAAAAATTTTTTGCGGAACAATATGTCGATTACTCTTGTATTTCCCTAACTCTCTTTACATAGAAAAAGTTTCGGGAAATAAATCTTTTTTTTATTTCCCGATAACATGTGACATTAAATAGAGTTAGAAAAAACGTTAGACGTATTTACATCGCTCCCTATGTGCATAGCTGGCAAGTTTCATCAAAGGTTTCTACGTGGACTGCGGTTTGTAAACACTTCCTGCAACATTTCGCCGGCTACACGCAACGTCACACTGAGAAAAATCGTTTGATTGTACCAACAAGACGTATATGATTGAAGGCATTTTGCTTAAATCAAACAAGAACTTCTAGTTATCACGATAAGACTCGATTTTTTGTAACTAGAACTTTAATAGATTTTACTATAAGGATTTAGTTAGCATTTTCTGGTACGATCCATAAAATTTCTTGTTACATTAATTTCTTTGCTTGCCGTTAGTTACTCTTAATTTAACTCATATTCAAACTTTGCTATAAAATATATATAAAGAACTAGTATTAACATTAAATCCAAAGTATATTTTTTTTCTCTTACGAGCAGTAGTGTCAGAAAGAGGACGCTGGCTCTCTGATTGTGTGTGTTTGAGCTGCATCCTCTTCTTGCATCACTGTTTATCAGTTTAATTTCTAACAAACTGAATTGAAAATAATTTATTCAATAATCTGGATTGAATTTATCCAATAATCTTGTTGGACTTCAAAATATTAAACAGACTTTTGAAATTAGATGGAAAAAATTTTAGATGACTTGGTGCTGGCGAGTTTAGTATTATTAACCAGAAAATTTAGTAAATTTAACAGGAAGAAATTAATCAGATTTATCTGATAATTCCTACAATAATTCTGGTTCGTCTATTTTCCAACAGACATACTGGTTGAATCTACCAGAATTCTAATTAATGCAACCAGATTTTTTTCTCAGTGTAGAAAATAACATTTTCAAATCAAAGGTTATAATTTTCAACATTATAATTTTCTTAAAGTATAATTAAATAATTATATATTCTTGAGGTGACAATTACAATATTAAAATAAGACTGTAATATTGTTGAAATTTAAAATTATTAAATTCTTCTAAGAAGATTATAAATTGTTGCATATATACAAAACAATGAACGCATTAGTTTAAGTATATAAGTTTTGATTTGACACTTTTTTTTCTGTGTGTAACAAATTTATTCAAATTTACATTTATAATATATTGAATACATATCAGAGAAGTTTTGTGCGATATATCAAGAGCTTAAATCTTAATTTAAAATTTTAAAATCCTTCCTTTCACGTCGTAAATAACATAAGGTTATGTATTTTTGAATTATATGATAGTAATTTTGCTCATATGCGAAACTAACAGTGTGTTTAATTACAGCAAGAGGCAGTAGCGAAACGTAAAGCAGCCGAAAAACTGCTAGGAGATATGGCACGAGCCGAAGAAGATATCCCATATTTCTTCTATTTGAAGGCAGAACCCGATATGGATATTGCAATCCGGTATAATGACGAAAAGGTAATACCACCGGATCTTGATCGTGAAAGTATCTCCGTCAATCGCAGACATCTGTATTTTAATCTGACCGATGAACTCGGCAGAGATGAATAATCTCGGTTATAAAGAGCTTATTAACAATTCTAATGTATTCTCGCCCTTCTCTCAAAAAATTAATAAATAAAAATCTAATATATTACTGAGAGAAAGAAAGAGAAAATGTATAATGTAAATAATAATGCGTAAAAAGATTTATAAAAGAAATTAATTAATAAAAAAAGAATATAAATTAATGGAAAAAGAATATATTGCTAACACAAAATGTATATATAATTTATACGATATGAAGAAAATAAATACAAAAAAAAACGAAATATATTCTCTCTTAATTTTTCTTTCCATTTTAGGTGCTTATTAAAAATTTTAATGTATTCTCGCCCTTCTGAAAAAAACTAATAAATAAAAACCTAATTTATTACTGAGAAAAAGAGAAAGGCAAAATGCATACTGTAAACGTATGTGCAAAAAAATTAATAAAATTAATATTAAATGAAGAAGGAAGAAACTATATTGCTAACGCAAAATTTGCCTATTAAACTATAAAAATAATAAAAGAAAAGATGACGAAATACATTCGTTCTTAATTTTCCTTTCTATTTTAAGAGCTTGTTAAAAATTTTAATGCAATAAAAATTCTCGTCCTTTCTTTAGAAGAAAAAAGAAAATAAAAAAATATATTATTTGTTATTTACCGAGAAAGAAAGAAGAAAGAGACAAAATACTATAAACAAGGGAAAATTAATAAAAAAGAATATATTGCAAACGTAAGATGTATACTGTACACGAATTTATATAGCATGTCCACATTTCATATTTATTCTTATGAGAAATAAAGCGCACTGGACGCGGTTAAATAAAATATGAGCAGCATGCGCAGGAATCTTCGCAAGCGTGATAATCTCTACAGAAGTTGCGGGATTAAAGCGACTTCGCCAAGTCGAAATGCCCGTTACGGGAATGTTGCTGCAATCTCTGTAGCGTGTACCCGTGTAATCCGTCGCAGTGCGGAGCACGAGACGACCAGGGGCGCGTACTTAAATTATGGCAGCCGGCTATCAACGTGCTCCCGCAGCAAAAATATGTGAGCGTTACTATGGCGATGATAAAGAACGTGGTTCGCGGCCAAATCCGACCTCACCGTTAGTTTCCTCCTCAAAAGCGGCGGCGGACATACGTACACTCGACGCTAAGTGAAATCAGCGAATCCACTGAAAGAACACAGTTTAAATCTCCATATTTTAATGGCTTATCAAGAGCTTCTTTCTGCATCTCTGTCTCCCTCTCTCTCTCTCTCTCTCCCCCCCGTTCTATTCAACTCGAGATTCATTTATTCCATTTAACAGAGTTATTTCCCTTTGTCAGTGGAAAAGCCCGTAATTTGTCAGACGGCGCACTATAATCGCGGAGGATATTTACCCCTTCGGTAATCGCGGATATATTTTCTTCAATCCCGCGCAGCGGGGAAATACAGGGCTCGAGGAATTTAATGTTTCTCAATTTATCTGTATGTCGATAAGGCCCGTTTGTGTGTGGACCGCAGATTGTCGTACCGCAACGCATACGTTAGCTGAACGTTTATCTTTCGTACAAGCGCCGCGCCGTGCTTGCGTATGGTAACTCTCATTTAGAACAATGTTTCTCTAAGCTATGCTTCTAACATCCTTCAATGGTGCGGTAGTTTGTGGTATTATTGCGGCTTGTTTCCGTCTAAAGTGGCAAATAAACGCACGACGCCGAGTTACACAGTCTTCGTTTTATTAAATGAAAATTATTATAAACTTCCAAGTATTTAATTTTCAATAAAGAGTGTAATTAAAATATTCATAAAAAGCGGAGACACGATATAAATGCAATTTCAAAAGCGATAATTATATTTAGTATTGTATGGAGTCTATGACGTCATGTAACATCGATGAAAGCAATTGTATATTGATATAAAATGTGATTCTATTTTTATATTTATTTATACAAATGTTATACTGGGACCAAATATAATTATTTCTGACAAATAAATTTTGTAAAGGCAATAATTATACTTAGCGTTATATTGAATGTATGACGTTATATGGATGTAAAATAACAATTATTATATTAATATAAAATATGGTTCTATTTATATTTTTATGTAATTTTTATATTTTTATAATATTTAAATTACATATTTATATAAGTACATGTAATTTATAATATTTTTATTTACACATCTATTTTATTTATATGTAATATATTTACATATTCTTATTTATATATATATTTATAAAAATATATTGGGAAATTGATTGCCATCAAAAGCTTGTTGATTATGTTATCAGATTTACACTGTTGGCGATATAACGGAGACTTATTAACAAAGGGACGGATATATTATGCCATTTTTCAGAATAGGAAAGAAGAGCTAGGGAGGAAAAGGAACGCCTCAACAATCTATTCGTTTCATGTAGGTCCGGCATATATCATTTTAGATAACTATACCGAACGTATAGTGGCCGAAAGCAGCGGCCAGTAGTAAGTGGGTGTAAATAATGCAGTCCAGCCGTCCGCAACGTGACGCGTTTGTCACTGAGGGGGTGGAAGAGAAAAGGGGGAGAAGGGACTTTGCCCTTTTTAGCATGCTTGTACATATACCACGTGGACGCCGCATATGCGGTTTGCATTTATTTTACATGACTTTATCTTTTATTATAAATATAAAAACAAGCCGTGTATAAAATGTGTCCCCGCAGACCTGTGTGGGCCGCCTTCCATTCGTTGATTTCTTGACCATACAGAATTTTCATGCAGCAAAAAAATGTTGACGGAGGTCACGAATATTCGTAAATATATCATTCTCTCGCGTCAAAAGGTAACTATTTCTGTAACCTTCAAATTAGCTCCGTTAAAATTATATATTTATTTTTATTTATATTTTTATTTATTTATATTTATTTATTTGAAATTATATATATAAACAAAAAAATTCGTTTTAATATTAATATTGTATATCAAAAAAACTATCGCGCACAGTTTTAATAAAGAAAAAAAGTTTCTCAAATGTACATAAAGATAAATTGTATGATTATTAGGTCTGTGACTGCGCGTTTCTGCTACCCTATTTTCGGCCTGTCCAGAACTTACGATGTAATAATGGAACCGTGCACAATATTAATGTGGATGAGAAGGAGAAAGGAAGTAACATGTAACGAGAGCTTCCGGTGAAATCTAATACAACACGCGAGGGACTTTGAGGGCGACCTAAGCTAAGCTTCATCGGTTCTGAGTATCGCGTAACATAGCGACGGAGCGTCTTATAATGACTCGCAATTAACATTCAGCTCAAATTTTTAGACGTCTTCAGCTCTCATTTGCCGATTAATGAATTTAATTTACCGTCGTGTAAAATCACCCAGGAAGGACGACAGTCTCTCGAAAACTCGTCGGAGACGAAGAAAATATCGCCAAGTAGAAGGGAAATGAGGATGAATACATAATTATTTAATGCGCCTTGCTTCTCGCGGAGAACTTCGCATAATAAACGGTTGATTGCTCGAATACTCGGAAATATATTAACAGTAATGGAAAAATAATAATCTAATAAAACTAATCGTCGAAAAAAAACCAATAAAGCTATCGCAATTGCAACTGCGGCGATTTCAGGATTTTGTATATATTTCCAAAATATTGAGAATTTAATGAAAATTGTACAGAATGTCCTCACATATGTTTAGAATCTTTAGTACAATTTTTAAATCAATTCACTAAAGCGTTCACAAGTTATAAGGATTTTAATTTGCACCGAATTAACATGTGTTCTTATGGGAAACGTATAATCACGTCGATTCAAATGACAAAAACACATGGAAATAATATTCAGAATTTGTTTAAAATTTGCAAAAGTTTAGATACAGAGGAAATATTTGGTCGAATAATATTAGACAAGTATTAACTGGTTAAAAAGATATTAAATATAATTTAATGAAGTTAGGCATATACGAGTATCTGTCACAAGGCGAAATTCTCTGTCAAAAGTTAATCATTTCGATTAAGAATGTTTTGTACCTATTTCCAAAATATTGAGAATTTAATGAAAATTGTACAGAATGTCCTCACATATGTTTAGAATCTTTAGTACAATTTTTAAATCAATTCACTAAAGCGTTCACAAGTTATAAGGATTTTAATTTGCACCGAATTAACATGTGTTCTTATGGGAAACGTATAACCACGTCGATTCAAATGACAAAAACACATGGAAATAATATTCAGAATTTGTTTAAAATTTGCAAAAGTTTAGATACAGAGGAAATATTTGGTCGAATAATATTAGACAAGTATTAACTGGTTAAAAAGATATTAAATATAATTTAATGAAGTTAGGCATATACGAGTATCTGTCACAAGGCGAAATTCTCTGTCAAAAGTTAATCATTTCGATTAAGAATGTTTTGTACCTATTTCCAAAATATTGAGAATTTAATGAAAATTGTACAGAATGTCCTCACATATGTTTAGAATCTTTAGTACAATTTTTAAATCGATTCACTAAAGCGTTCACAAGTTATAAGGATTTTAATTTGCACCGAATTAACATGTGTTTTTATGAAAAACGTATAACCACGTCGATTCAAATGATAAAAACACATGGAAATAATATTCAGAATTTATTTAAAATTTGCAAAAGTTTAGATACAGAGGAAATATTCGAATAATTATACAAGTACTAACTGGTTAAAAAGATATTAAATATTTAATGAAGTTAGGCATGTATCCGTCACAAGGCGAAATTCTCTGCCGAAAGTTAATCATTTCGATTAACAAAATTCGGAATATTTCAGTAAAAACGCAATAAATATTAAAAAATACATCTCTGCACTGTAGCTAAGATCAAATTATAATATTCCACACAATTTATCATACTTAAAATACACCAAAAGTGGATATTTGTCAATATTGATTTTCAGCTACTTTTTGCTGGGATATACATACAAAACATCCTTAATAAAACTGCGATAGGCGCAATTGCGGTAACTGCGGAGATAAATTTATACGTATGGTATACGAAAGTGGACCAAAATGGAGGGCATGCAGATAGAGTGCGGAAAAGTTTTTCGGCAAATTGGATTTATTAACTGAACGAGTATGAAACATGAATACTAATACCGTCTCATTGTATTTTGCACCGTAAATCAGCCATGATATAACCGAGGTAAATGCTAGAAACTAAGTGCATGGCGACGCTATTCCGTTATTGCGCCATTAATAATTCGGAATTAACAGTTACGATTTTTGCACAAAGTGATACTCAATATCTCTTACAGGGATATATTTCTTCAAGTTTTATAATTACATTTTATTATTAATTATAACTAACGCAAGCGGAAAATCCGTCTCTCTTCGTCTCTATAAAATTTTATCAGAATCCATGTCCGGAGATTAACATCTTATAATTATGTGAAGTAAAAGATGCTTTAATTAAAGTTTCAGACATTCTTGATGTATAGTGAGAAAATTCGCGATTTTTTATCCGAATTTATTCCACGGAATTTTCCGAAATAGGTCACGCTGTACTGAATTATTTAATCAGTAACGATAGCGCGTCGCGAATTATAAGGCGAATCCCTTGGCCATTCATACAAACTTAGGTGGCTGAACGACCTGTCAGATAGCTTGAGACGTCATGAAAAGGAAAACTCCCGGCAAATGGCTGGCGTAGCATGATGTCCCACTTAGATGAGATATTCGCGCAAGTTAGAAATGGTATCGCAGGAGCGCATAAAAATCGATCTTGGAGCGCTTCCCGTCCCCGCCTCGCGTAAACCTCGATGGGTCGATTTTAACATAAAAAATAATACACCGTCCACCTCCCTTTCTCGTTCGAGTTTCGCACAAGTAATCCTTCCTCAAGGTATTCAATTGAATTCGCCCCGAGGAAACGTCTCTGCCTTCGTCGAGGGTCTCCACGTCCGAGATAACATTATTCATAACTCGAACGAGAGTCTCGACGCATCAATGGAGGATCCTCGATTATGCAAATCAAATACGGAATGTAACGGATCATCCCGTTGGAGCGTTGCCGATAGCAAATAAGCAATTCGTATATCATTACGGAGGCGCCTCGGATGTGCGGCAGGTGAGCCGGCTAAATTATTAGCACGAGTGCCAACAAATATTGACCTATACTCGCTGCCGGCTTAGCATCTCTTCGACATGCGGCTTGATCGTTACCGAAGGGATGCGTGTCCCTGGCGACGGAACAGGGGATGCGATGCGGTTTCGCTTACGTCGCGGGACCGCGGCACCGCCTGAGAATCAATAACATTCGCGAACGAACGGGTCCCCCCCTAACACGGCTTCTTCGGTATTTGCACATTTAATTGCCGCCGTGAACTTTGCCTGGTTATCGCCTACGGCCATCCGCTCGCTCTTGGGATAAACCGCTCTTTATGAACCAGCTATTAACCTTTAAGCGGGATGCCTTTGATAACGCGAAACTCTATTCCGAAAACGGCGTTTGTCTGCTTCCTGGCGAGCTTTAATCTTGATATTTGACGAGTAAATAAAATAATTCCCACATTAGTGTAACGCGCGTTAACGGAAGGATGGACTCGTTAGAGTAGAAAAAATAATTAAAACTCCGCTCTTTATCTATTAATCTATTAATCTCGTCGTGTTGCCGTAACTGGCCGGCGATATTTCGCGATGGGGAAATTTCATTAGCGCGACTCAAAAGCGAAGGCTCAATCTTGTCGGATGAATGTTAACGGCATTATTTTCATTATACGAATATAATGTCTCGGCGAGGGAGTTAAAAGGCGCTCAAAATCTCATTCGCCGATTTGGATCTCCTAATTTCAGGAGGAATTAATCTAAATTTAAATCTCTCGCTTTTTTTTCATTCTCCCTCGAAATTTGCGCGCGACACGGATTCCACGCTCATAAACCGCGCGTGGAATATATATCGCGTTATCATTTCCTCTCTTCCTCAATCGCGACAGATTACTTTGCGGCGCGGTCGATTATGAAAATTGTTCCGGTCGCTCTTTTTCCTCGTTTTTTTTTTTTTTTCTTTCTCTTTGTCCGATATCTCGCGCGGCACAGCTGGCGCGATCGATTTCGAGGCAATTTTCTAATACGCCTCCATAAATTAATTTTAGCACCGTTTCGAAAGAGGACTTCGATACTCGTTCACGCAGTCGTCGTGTACAAAATTTCACCCCCTAAATCGGATTAATGACAGTTTCTAATTTTTGCGAAAACTTCCGCTTCAATAGAATTAAAATTGCAATAGCCTTACTAAATAATCAAAATTATTTCGGATACAATTTATCATGTTTTCGCAAAATCGATTATATATACTTGTATATTTCGATTATTTTACAATTTTATATTGTATAAAAATAATTTATTATTTAATAATTATAATTTATTATTTAATAATTATTTGTATACAATATAAAATAATCGAAATATACAAATATAATAATTATAATGTATAATTTATGTATAATTATATGTATAAAATAATTATTTAGTAGTTAATTTTATACAATATATTAAAAAATAATTATTTAATAAATTAGTAATAAATAAAAATAATTATTTAATAAGACTGTATTTTGACTTTTTTAAAAATCATAGCAATAAGTGGCACATATAATTATAATATATACAATATATATCGTTGTATAAAAACAATTATTTAATAAAATTGCACATTTATTTAATAAGACTGTATTTTTACTTTTTGAAAAGTCATGGCAATAAGTGGCACATATAATTATTTTAAATCTCCAACTTTCATTTATATATTAAATGTACAATTAATCCTAATTTCACATTTACATGCACATGTTGCATGTTAAATCCTCGAGATCAGGAGAGCTTCATTAACGAAGAAATAACTTCCTGAGAGGACTATATTCAAATCTCGCCATAAAATTACGAAACGTGCGAATTCTTTCGCGATAAAATATAAATGCCGTAGCACTGATGCTTTTATAACGTGGATTTCGAAAACTTTGGTTCGTTAATTTTGTCCAAGCGATTCCGTTCCGCGTCGACATCGTTAAAATGAGAGTGGAATATTTTAAGTGAAATAACTTTCTAATAGTTTATGAATCGCTATTTGTACGCGATGTAGCCGCTAAATAGTCCGAATGCCAAAGATACGGAACTTTCAGCGATAATAATGCGCGTTTATCCTCGTGTGTTTAATCGATAATATTCTTTATCACGATTATAACACTTTATTACCTTGTTGCTTTCATTATGCACCGATATAAATAAACGTTTATTCATTAATGTTATCATTAAACGCACTGTAGCAGTGCACAGCAACGTACACTAATTACGTAATTAAAATAATGGTACGTCTGACGTATTGAAAGAGAGAGACCGAGAGAGAAAGAGAGAGAGAGAGAGCAATGTTTACCATTTATGAACTGTTCGGTCAATATTGTGAAACATTGCCTATCGATTGTTTACGTCACAAATAGGAAAAGTATAGTAATAAATTATTGATTGTTTTGACCATCTGTATTGTATTATATAATAATGCTGTAAGAGAAAGAGAAATGTATACATGTTAGTATAATTATATAATGCTTTTAGCATAATTAATCTTTTGAAAAAGTTCTCTTTTTAGAAAGCTTGTAACTAGAAAAATATAATGCAGTCTCTCTCTCTCTCTCTCTCTCTCTCTCTCTCTCTCTCTCTCTCTTTCTCTCTCTCTTTCTCTCTCTATCTCTTTTTTCTTTTTCTTCTTAAAAATAAGTATCACATCTTAAATTCCGTATATCTTGACAAATCGAAATAAGTATTGTACCTGTTTACCTGGAAACCGGGACGTGATGACTACAGATTGTATCGAACGCGCTTGTGATTGAGGGAAGAGACCATTTTCCAACTTATCAGCAGGTTCTTTTGTGACCCAACAATAAGAAGTAAACAAGTCGATGCAAGGACAATACTAGCGCGGAGAATGGACGAAAGAATGAAAGTTTTTTGCGTCTTATTACAGACTTTTCACGAAAGTGATTGCGTATAACGAAATCTAGATCAGCATTATATATACAATATATAGTTGATATTATAATAGGGTAAATATAAAAGTTAATCAAAACTTTTCAACTATTTAAACTTAAAATAGCATATTAATAATCAATCATAATAATTGTAAAAGAAAATTATATGTGTGATACATTATGTAAAAATTAATATTGATAAATTTTGTATCAATATATTATTTTATTCTTCTTTTTTGTCATTAAATTTAATGAAAAAAATTTTAGTCAATATTATTACTAAACAATTATAATATTATTAAACGATTAAAAAAAAATTATTTTAATGAGTGTAATAATATTTTTTAAGATAATAATGTATTTATAATGCATATTTTTTCGAGCTGCTTTAGATATTAAGGATGATAAAATAAGCATAAAAGCAGATATTGTAAATTGCTTAGGAGAAACTATAGGAGGCAATTGTAAAAATTGCATATAAATCGTGTAAAAAGATGAGAAAACGGTATAATTATCGGACGATATTTGCCTATGATGATTACGAGCTTCATTTAAAAAATGCGAATCCGCGGTATAGGAGTACTCAATGCCGCCTTTAATTGATAAGCGGTCGATACGTGCAATAAGAGCGATGCGACGTCTGTATCTACGAGTATCGACGGATAAAATTTTTTAACGAACGCTGTTCCCTCACAATGTTATTTTTCGAAATTGAAGGAAGCTCTCCAACTTTGTTATTAGGGTGTTATAGGTAGGTCAAGGCGTTTTCGACGATATCGAGGCGTTACGATGATGCATTTCGGAAAATTCGTCTCGATCTCTCTCGCTGCAGTTACGACGTAAAAGTGCGGCGCGCAATTTTGATGAAATAAATTGCTCCCGCCAAGTTTGATAGATTCGCGCGAATCCAGGTTTTATTATCGTATGAATAATAACGGTAATGAATACATATCCGATAAATGTAACAATTACGTTTAAATGAGGTGGTATATTTGCGCTTGTGATAAACAACGTGCTTTAAAGTGATACAAATAATTGAAAACGAACGACTGTGAACCGCACGTTACGTGAAGTTTGTGATTTTATAATAAATGGTTTCAGGATGGGGAGGAAAGGGGTACGCTAGATAACGGACAGAGCCGGGTCGAACGGGCTTTAACCGCCGTAACTCGTTAGCTGGATGTTGAGGTTGAAATAAATAAGTTCAATTTATTAACACGCTCTACGAACGAGGATTTTGCACGCGCCGACTACGTCCGAATCCCGCAAATTTCCAACGTCAGGAATAGTTCGCACATATCGCGAAAAGAAAAGGGAGAAAATTCTCTCTGTTTTAAAGGCGTTAAAAAAAAATTTGGACTCGTTGCATCGCGAGTTACGAATTTGTCGATTCGTCATCCGATTCTCTAACAGATTGCGGAGAAATGGAAGAATTAATAATACTTGAACTTTCAAAGTGATAAATCAAGATTCGTAGCTAAAATAGTCCAAGTTAAAACCGCATTTCAGATGAAATTTGCCGATCATGCCTAATAAAGGAGAACACCAATATAAATCTTCCCTTCTCTTTATTTCGCTTCCAAGCCAATTCGCTAAATTGGGCGGGTCGCCAAAATAACATGAATCCGAGCTTCGTAAATTCAAACGGACTACGTAAATTATCGTTGCATTATTAATCGCCATACGCGCATAAGTACTCCAGAATGGCACGAAGTAAGTTCATGTTATCTAGACCAAGACTGGTTCAAGTTCGTGAACGTAATTCATGCCAATTAGAGTTGCCTTATCCGGTGTCTAGATTTCTCTTCTTAGGAAATCCACGATCGCGCGAATAGACAGTTTCAGAAGAAGGATCAAATCTAAATTGCACCTGGTTTAAATTACTTCTCGCGATGGACAAATTGCCCCGCTATCACGCTCGAAAGTAACTTCTCAATTCATTTCGAACCCGAAAGTTACAATGTGCATAATTTTGCCGGGATTGGTTCGGCGCGACGATCAAGCTACTGTACATTTTACCGTAATTCAGACTTTGAATTTTCAATCTCGTCTTGTATTTATCCTTATCAACATTTCACTTCGCTTCCTAGGGCAAATTTTCCATACACTCTGTAATGAGATTCCTCTAACCGAGATCTCCGGCTAACACTTTTTCTATCTTAACAAAATCTTATTAAAAGCTAATATTCAATATTTTGATAACTCGAGTTCTCTTAAACTTTTAAAAATCTTAAATTTGAAAAGTTTTATTAAAAACATTACATTATTAGTCTATCTAATAAGAGCGTAACCGTAATTTCAAAAACTTATTATAAAAAAAAATGAAAAAGTTATTTATATTAATTATGCACTTGCAATTTTTGAACAAGAGTGACTGAATATCTCATCAATATGAAAGTATTGTAATACTAATTAAGTAATATATGTATAATTTTTTTCAGTTTTTCTATAATATACCTTTTTAAATTACGCTGTTATATATTATTATAAGTGTATTTTATTATAAAAAATACTATATTATTTTTATTAAAAATATTAAAAATATGTTTTATTAAAAATACTAGATTTATTTTAAATTATACTAAATTTTTGGAAAAAATACAACTTTAATTTTCGTTAGAAAAATACAATTATATTAATATTTTTGTCAATAAATTAATAATTTTCTATTAATATATATAAAAGAGATTTTGAATTTTCTCATCGTGGATGAGAGAGGTCGACGCTTTTGAAGTATATCAAGGTAATTTAGAAGCTTAAAAGTCTCTATATGATAATAATTTTGAGAGGAGCTATGCAAAAGAGGGGATCGGGCTAAATCCTGCGTTTGTCGAGGACGCTTAAACTGCTGAAGGGACGAAAATTCCCACGAGCGTAAGCACCGTCGACGCGAGAGAATCGGGAAACGCCTCTTCGCATTTTAGGATCTAGAAAAACCGTGTCATATTGTTCGCTTGTCGTTTTCGACGTTATGATTTTACGATGACGACGACGATGTTGTTTTCACGACTTACCCGGCTATTTTGATATCGGCCGTGATATCTACGGTTCCCTCATACTTTGATCGTGCGTCGCTTCTCGTTTCCCTCGGGAGTTATTTCGCGATCCAATAATAAAAGAACAAATCCATTTCTCTCTTAATCCTTTACAGTCACGTGCTGATCCTTGCCAATGCTGTACTCGATCAATTGGCCATTAAAAAGCAGGGTCATCTTTCATTCCGCACGGCTTCCTTCTCTTGAAAACATACACCCTTGGGATCTGAACCGGCAATGTGGATCGATTTCTTATATAATGATTGATCTATCTATCTATTTGTCTCTAAATACCGAGAGCGCATCTAAACTGGCGAATTTACAATCTTTATTTTTGCAAGAAATTTCTCAAAAGAGAAAAAGAGAAACTTAAAAGTGTTTTGTTTTGCTAAAGTAATTATTCAAAGAGAACTACTCTCTAAAAGTGAATCAGCGTATTATCACTAAAAAATAGTAAATAATCACTGATTACAGCAGTTATAAGTACAGCACTGTAAATCAGTGATATTTTATTGAAAGAATCAGTTATTTTGACTGTTTCAATCAGTAATATTTCTCAATATCAGTAATATTCCTTTCGTTATTATCAGTAATATTAAACTATAATTCATCTCTCTATCTATTTCATATAAAATTAAAAATTTTATTTATATTTACTAAATATTTATTATATTAAAAATTTTATTTTATTTATATTACATATGAACATTAGCATATTGAACTTGTTATTTTAAATAGATAACGAACGAATAATTTTTATTAAGTCGCCAGACATTTATTTATCCAACTTATAAATATCGATTTAATATCTGAAGCCTCTCTATTGAGATTATATCAGAAATTAAATCGAAGTAATACTTCTAATTTTAAATGTCGCTCTTTGCAAACTTTATATAATTCTTATAACTAAAATTAAATACGAAAGAGATAGCGATCGTAGCAGTAAATGAACGAACTAGCGATTACTGGTTTTACAGTAAAATTTACTGATTTTACGTGATTTTAGTGAATTTTATTTTAACTGACCTTTAATCAGTGAGATATAAGATAAAATAACAAAAAAATAAGCGTTTCCACTGAAGATCAGTAAAATATTCACTGATTCTCAGTGAAATTTTATTTTACTGTTTAAATTAGTGATATTTTCACTGATTCACTTTTAGAGAGTAATGTTACGTCTTACTGACTCCACGAGTCCTTCTTTTCGCGAGGTTGTTTTTATCGATGTTCGATTTGCATGTTGTAGTTATTTCGCGAAAGCAATTTAAAGCATCGGATAAGGCTGGATTATGTGTAACACAATAGCTCCCAAATGCGTTCAATCGAGTCTAACGAGATACTAAAAATCTTTCTTTGCGGAAACGAGCGCGATAAACAAGACCATCGAATCAAATAGAGACTCTCATCCCTAATAATCAATCAATATTCATCATCTAATATCTAATCTGAACAATTTTTTGAAAAAACAAGGGAAATGATAACAAAGAAACATGTTTCGAAATTTATCAAGAAGAAAATAAGAAATCAATGATAAACTAATCAGCAAACATAAATAAAATAAATCTTATTAATTGGTAACGAATTTAATCAACTCATATTTTAATGAAATAAATCTTATTTTTATTAAGAAATCAATGATGAATTTAATCAATAAATGTTTACATAAAATAGATTATTAAGAAATCGATGATAAGAAATAATTAACAAAAATAGATTTTATTAAGAAAGTGATGTCGAACTTAATCATGAAAATCTAAATTTTATTAAGAAATCAGTGACGAATTTAATCCAAACACATCTTATTAAGAAACCGGTAACAAACAGATATCTAAATAAGTAATTACATTTGATTAAGAAATCGTGATAAATCTAATCAAAGTATAAAGTACATTTCGGAAAAGTAGTCCGAAATGTACTTTATACTTTGATTAGATTTATCACGATTTCTTAATAAAATGTAATTACTTATTTAGATATATGTTTGTTATCGGTTTTTTAATAAGATGTGTTTGAATCGGATATAAAAATTGGGTCTAAAAAATAATTTTTCTCGCATTTTTTTTTAACGCAAAATAATCTTTATATTTTTTTTTCTTTCTGTTTACAATTTTTATTTTAAATCTTGCATTGACCCTTAGTCTAATTTCTTTTTCGCCTAAACATCCTTCTAAATACACTAAATATACATATCATTTTTTTATTTTATCGATTTCAAAATTGATGGAACCCATTAACAAGAATATTAAGATAACTTTCATAATTTTATCCTAATAAATTACTCACACATAAACACACCATTGCATCATTTTTTTGTTTAATTAAAATATATAAAAGTAAATTTTAATTTTATAAATACACTTAAGTTTTTTATAGTAAATATTTATATTCATTAACCCACTCTTCCCAATCATAAAAATCGCACTTAATCCGGTTCCACGTAAAAGAAATTGGATTCTCTTACCAAAAAAAGGACAAACAAACTTTTGAAATAAACAGCGTAATAAGGATCCTAACGGTTTATCTGTTTTTTGGGCCTTACAGTTCGTTCGACTCAAGTCACCCATCACTTATTGCATGACTTCGAGATGGTACAATTGTTGACAGTACGCATTTCCCTCCTTATTCTTTTCTCGTTCTGATATAAAAAAATGAAAAATATAAAAAAATATAAAAATAATATAAAAAAAGTTATCCCTTTATTCTTTTAATAACTACGGATGACTTTCTTTGCTCCTTTTTCTCTCTTTTTCTCTTTTCTCGCCGACTTATTATTATCTGAAATTCTCGCTCCACCGCGATACGCGGATCAGGTCGCATTAGATTTTCGTAAAATCCCTCTTGCGTTCAAGTCGGATAAAACGACCGGCACGTAGAATCCTGGGCGTCAATGGCCTAAATTCTGCGGATGGATGCGACGACCGTAAGTAAAGAGGAAAAGGAACGGAAGCTTTCGCGCTGCCTGCATCCGGCGCGTGTTAATGCGCACAGCTGTTGCTTACGGGTGTTATGCAAGTCGCATTCATAATGCAACGAGCTCGCGAGAATCACGAGCGATCGCAAGACATTATTTGTCGGCATAATTGAGAGCGGTTTCGCGAACCGTGAGGATGACTGTCGATTTCGTCGACTTCGTTACATCGCCGTGTTAAGATGAATATTTCAACTATTCCCCCCCTTCCCCTCCCCCTCTGCTCTTAATACCACGTCGGATTATTCGCGATATATGTATATATATAATCCTCAAAAACTTACCTTTTTAAAAAAAGGTAAAAAAAGGGCGCCAAGTTCATGCACTGAGTGTATCCAACTGTCATATTGTCTACAAAAATAGTGATATAAAAAAATTGCGCCAACTAAGAATAAAAATTTGTACAAGATAAATAGAAGTACAAGGAAGAAAACTTGTACAAGTTAAATAGTTGCTTTAATTTTCAAAAATAATAATATTGAAAAATTAAAAATTTATTTAAAAATTGGAAACTGAAAATTAATATAAAACAAGAAAGTAAAAAAAATTTTAATTAAAAAAACTTGTCGCTGCCAATTTTATTAATATATTGTTCAGCTTAAAAGCCTAAATTTTCAAATGTAAATTAATATTAATTAATTAAATAAATTAGATTTAAATTTAAATGTTAGACTAATAATTGGAATATGTTCCAATCTTTTAAATTTCCATATTATATAAAGTTGATAAAATTGAAAAAACATAAGCTTGAATAAATCTGATAGAAATTTCTAAAGTAAAAAGTATAATTTGTGAAAATAATATAAGAATTATAATAATTAAATTATTAATTGAAGATCCAGAAGATCTTAAGAGAATTAATAATAAATGTCCAGCAATTATATTTGCTTCAATATATATTTAATTGGAATATATGCCAATTTTATTGGCAGAGCCAAGTTTTTTTAATTAAAATTTTTTTTACTTTCTTGTTTTATATTAATTTTTAAATAAATTTTTAATTTTTCAATATTATTATTTTTGAAAATTAAAGCAACTATTTTGTATAACAATGTTTTCAATTAAAATATTTCTATTTAACTTGTACAAGTTTTCCTTGTACTTCTATTTATCTTGTACAAATTTTTATTCTTAGTTGGCGCAATTTTTTTATATCACTATTTTTGTAGACAATATATATATATCGCGAATCTCTCGCGCGGCTATTAAGGCTGAATTGCACGGTAAGATAATAATGTCTCCGAATCAATGAGTCCCGCGCATTGACGTTTACGGCTCTCGTAAGCACTCGATCGACGAAGGATTTCCCGTATTTGCGATTTCAGGGAAATGCAAATTTCCCGCTCGAATACGCGAGTCGTTGCATTTTTGTGCCGACGTTCTTATTTGCATTTACGGTGCAAATCGTCGCGAAACGTACGGGCCGGGCTCACGCATTCTAATTTTCCGGCAAGTCATTGAATCGCTCGTGATTAACTCGTCGGCTAGCTTTTATTACACACACGCAAGAACGTATTGCCATTTACCGTCCAAACTATTTACCAGCGAACGCCTTTCCTATTTACATACGTTTAGCAAATCTCAAACAATGATATGAATAATGTGCGGTTATAAATGTATCTGAAAATTATGAATACATCTTTATAAAACTTATTATTTAATTGTTACCTTTTTTATTTATTATTTTCTTATTTTATTATAATTATTAATCTTGTCATTATTAAGATAATTTCCCCTCAATTTTTGACGAGTAATATTTCACTATATTTAATAAGATTATATTCTATCTAAATAGATAAAAATTAGCTCAATCATTTCTCCTGACTCTTTATTATTTAATTGTTACCTTTTTTATTTATTATTTTCTTATTTTATTATAATTATTAATCTTATCATTATTAAGATAATTTCCCCTCAATTTTTGACGAGTAATATTTCACTATATTTAATAAGATTATATTCTATCTAAATAGATAAAAATTAGCTGAATCATTTCTTCTGACTCTTTATTATTTAATTGTTATCTTTTTTATTTATTATTTTCTTATAAAGACACATAATTAATCTTATCATTATTAATATAATTTCCCCTCAATTTTTAACGAGTAATATTTCACTATATTTAATAAGATTATATATATTATATCTAAATAGATGAAAATTAGCTGAATCATTTCTCCTGACTTCTGTTTAAATGATTTGATTTAAACACAAATCAGGAGAAATAATTTGCAAAAAATTATTTAATTTATAGAAAGAGCAAAAATAACACACATGGATTTACATTAAATGGATTTGATTTCTCTGAATCTTCAGAGAAACAATCTTCAAAGAAGATATATAAAGAAACTGTGTTTTCATTTTTTAAGCTCAACTTCACGAGAACCTGATGTTCCAACAACACGTGTGCTAACTTATTGTTAGATAGTCGAAAACTTCTCTTGTAGAAGACGGGTTCTATTGAAAACTCTATCAGTCGCAAACGCACATTACGACAAAGAAAGTTTTGCAATTCCGAGATACTTCCACCAAAATTACAATGGCCTAACATCAACAAATTGCTTATACTTATCTCGACAAATGATACCTTTTGCAGCGTCACCTGTAGTTTTTATATTTCCATATTAACAAATTTAGAAAATTGTAAGACCACTTTTGAAATTATTTTAATTAATTATATATTAAAACAATGTATTAAGTTCTCCATCTTTTTTGTAATTGCGTAATTTATTTTGTCGCGCATTTTTTTCACGCAAAACTAACACCTCGGACAATAGCAGATTTATCTACGGCAATGAACGACATATCGAGAGCCTTTACAGCGTCCGACTATTTTTAGAACACTACTGGATGGAGTACGATCAGATGCACAGTCTGTTGCATGTGAATGCGCTTCCTATACGTTGAATATTCATGCAACACTCTGTAATTTGTGTCGAGTCAAAGGCCCGCACGTACATTTGCAACCATCAACATAATTTTTCATCCAGCAATTCTCGAATGAGGCGATTTTTCCGAATCACGAAACTAATGAATTTTAATCATATCAAGCGACTTGCGTTCGTGCTGCCTGCAACGCGGTACATCTGATTGCAACCTTGCGTGTGAGGCAGAAAAATCTTTTACTAGAAACTATGTAATTGCAATGCTTTACAGTTTTTGATTAACCTGCGCGGGTATGATAAAGCATTGGAAAAAAAAATAAAAAGAGTAAAAAAAATACTAACAAAACACATGCCTCGCCCGCGCATTCAATTTAATTCTATTTCTAGAATTTCAATTCCCGTTAAATTCATTTTAATTCTGATTGGATTTTTGTATTTGAATAGGATAGAGAATCCGTCATGTAAATATATGTGTATTTGTTGTAATGTATATATAGATTTATCTAATAAAATTATAACCATATTCGCGCGCGCGGCAAACTTTTCATCGCGGTTTAGCTTTAAAATTATCAAGAAACATTAATTTTCATATAAATTAGTTAGATGACAATACGAGTCAAGCGTCGATCTTGTTACACAGTTATTTATTATATAAATTAAATATTGAAATAATACATACAAAAGTTAGCGAACGTTTTGACCTTGTTTTTGGGTTATCTTCAGCGCAAATATAAATGAAAAAAATAACAAAAAGCTAAAAGCTAAATAACTAAAAGCTTTATATAATCGGAGTTAAAATTAAAGATATACCGTCTAAATTTACATTAAAAATGAAAGATTCGGTGTCTCTTTATTTTCATTTTGACGATGCCTATAGTGAAATCAAAATTTTGTCAGTAAATAAAACATATTATTATGAAAAACATATTATTATGAAATCAAATAATTGGAATGGATAACATAAATTAAAAGTAGAATTGAATAAAATTAAAATGAAAAGGTTAACTATGCATTAACCAAAAACAAAATGACATAATTTAAATAAATAACATAAACTAAATGTAAAAATAGATAAAATTAAAATTAAAAGGTTAAAAAGTTAAAATTTTCTGACATTTCTAATAATTCATTTTCAATTTATTTTATACGGATTTCGATAACATCATCATGTGAGATTTTCAATTTGGGAGACCCCGAGATATCTTTAGGTAGTATACTGAAAATTACGTACACTCGAATTCTCTCTCTAAACTCGCAGTTTAATGCAAATTTTGCGGAACATGTACCGGTACGAGGTATGTATCAGTAACCGTGTAAACGACGTATAAACTCGTAGGACGGAAATTAATCGGGAAGAACGACACAAGTTGGATTGATCGAATACTCTTAATACCCAAGAGTGCCGGAAACTGCGCGCCTACATGAGAAATCTCTCAGCAGCGTCGACAATATCCCTGTTTTTCGCGACGCACTTCTTGCTGAGAGATTCCCCGAATCTCAACTCTTCTCTCCCTCTCCCTTTTCGAGAAAATTAGCAGGTCACTTATCCCCGTCTTGTTAATTGAAGCGACGAGAAGACCGTCTGGCGCACCGTCGACGGTGAGAAAACGGCAATTACAGATAACGGGAATACGTAATATAGTTACGTTATTGTAACACGCCCCGAGACGTTAATTTCTCGAGAGCCCCGATAAAAGCGCGACGCTAGTCGCCGGAAAAAGCGGAAGAGCCGACGACCGGCGTAGCGTGGTCGGTTCAACGGGGCGGAAAGAGGGGGATGCGAACGGTAAGAGCTTCACCGGCAACACCGGTCTCCCGTTTGAATCTCCTCCGCTCGCTTCCGCACCCCCTTTCCCTCCCGCCCCCTCTCGTCTAGCTCGACCACCCTCGCGATTCTATCGATACCCGGTCGGCCGATCAGCGGCGTCGGCCGATTAGTGCGAGGGGCGCCGACTGACATCCCGACGCAGGGCACAGGTCAATGCTCAGAGCCGCGTTTAAACAGGGAGAATTTCGAGCGAGCCGACGGGATGGTATCGATAATACCTCGCTCGTATCAAATCGACGCGGCCGAACTCGATGAAATGAAATTACTCCCCCTCCTCCCCCTTCTCTTTCCGCCCTCTCGAGGTCTCGGACGCTCGCGATGCGACTCGAGGGCGTTTGAAAAATACGGGGCTTGCGCCTGCGATCGGCGTCTGGCCCCGATAAAAGACGAGTCGAGTGGTGAGGGAGTATCGTAACTTTATTCGTAAATTATTCCACACGTTTCGTTTCCACCGTACCTCTCGCTTCTCCCCTCCCCCGGGTTCGAGGAATTTTGAATTCAACCGTTGTTTAATTCGCGATAAACTGGAAAAGCGCGCGATTTGTGCCCATAAAAAAAAAAGCGATAAAACTCGGATGATGGACAATTTTTCATCGACGTTCCCTTTCTTTCGCGAAACGTTTCCCCGCACAGTGGAAAAAATTTTGTGTTAAACATGTTTCACATGTTCCAATTTATCCACTCTAATTTTAATGTTAATTTAACAGAGGGCAAGTATGTAAATAAATAACACAAGTAATATGTTTAAAAATTAACACAAAAGTGTAATTAATATATTTATAATGTTAAAAATTATAAATATCTTAATGTCGCTAGTTAAATAATCAAAGGATCATTGAAAAAAATGTAGTCGACCAAACTAGCCAGAAAATTTGTTTATTAATACGACGTTTCGACGTATAATGGTGGTACACTTTAATTCGTTGAGCGTACGTATATATTCAATTAATTAATTAATTAATTTATAAATCTTTTCCAGTATATACTTGATAAGGACCACAACCATATGGTCGAAACGTCGTATTAATAAACAAATTTTCTGGCTAGTTTGGTCGACTACATTTTTTTCAATGATCCTTTTATAATGTTAAATTTAATTAAAAGAAAATGTTATTCTTACATTTTTATGATAAATGATAGAAAAAATATGTCGATTTAACATATGAAAACTGTTATAGAGAGAAAAATAACACAACTTATCTGTTCATTTTAACATATAATTATATAATAATTATATAATATTTTATAAAGAATTCGTACATTTACATATTAATTGTGTTGTTTTAACTCTTAGAAACGGTGAATAATAACTCAACGCAGAAATGTCAAAATAACGCAAGGATAATATATTACATTAACATAAGAGTATGTTAAAAATTTAACACAAAAATTTTTACACGAGAAAATTTTAACAGAAATACAAAATGTTTTTTATCGTGCGATAGAAATCTACTCGTGCGTAGGCGGGGTATTTTTAAGACAACGCGTCGATTCACAAACTGGACGTTGCAATTTCGAGATAAATGAAAGGAGAAACGTCCGATTGACGCGAGAGAGAGAAAGAGAGAGAAAAAAAATCATGTAAAATCTTTCGCGGACGATACAGTCGATTCTATCACCTATCGCGTATCGAATTTTTCTCGTTCAGGCAAATGCGTAGGCGTGACAATCTCTCAAAGTATCAAAAGGGAAGATTGCGAACCCCTGCGGACACGTGCGTACACCGACCATTCTCTATGCGCCGTCTATTTCTACATGCGCTTAAAGGGCAGAATCGCCTACGAGGGTGGAAAGTAAAAAGGGTACTAAAACGCGGAATTCTAAGAACTCGGTGGTTCAAAGAGACCTTTTGCTTGAACGGAAAGCAAAGTAGTCTCTGTTGGTTTTTGGGACAATGAATATAAGAAGAATTGTTTGTTGTGAGGACCTGCTCTTTAAATAGTTCCAGCGAAGATAAAGAGACGGCCATCTTTCCTAGAACGTGTTTTTACTCGAATTCGTTTGCTCGTCTCTTTGTATTAAAAAAAAAAATAGGCTTTTTTATAATACTTTAACGTTAATAACTTTTACGCGAAATTTTTGCAAATGGAGAATTTACATGTATAACGATGTAGCGCGTTACGTGCTCTTGAAGCGTAAATTAATTCTACATAAATCTCTGATTGCGTGATCCTACGTTTTTTTTCAGCGTAAACGTGAAATAGGTTGCTTGATAGTGCGCCGCTGTCGCTTTTTGTCGTTAAAGAGAAAATTAAGAAGTTGCGAGAGTTAACGTTGTTGCTTCATTATACGCTCTACTCGCCTATTATCTTCTTGCTTGCAAAAAAAAAAGAAGAGAGAAAATGCTTTTCGCACAAATTTTTCGTCCGACATGCGTTAAAGGGAATTCTTCGGGAGCAGATAAGGAGACCAAGGATTTACAGAGAGCAGCGACGCTACGAATCGTAATTACTCGCGGAATATCGCAGCACAAAGGAGCACAAAAATAATTCCAACTCGGAGTCAAAACGATAAGCGAGTAATTGAATTAGCAAAAGGACGAAATCTTAATACGAGAGATACTCTTGCACGTTTTTTACATTCGTAAATACGTAAAATGTATCGCGGAAAAATGTGGAATCCTGTATAAAAACGGACTACAAACTTTTTTATTCGTCAATTAATAAATTATAAGATCGATTCTCGCGATAGATTGAATATTTCAATTTTCCGGATATTATTTAACACCTTACATTATTCACACGCATATCTCGCGGGCGAATATTATTATACAAATTAATATTTACTCGCACGTCCGTTGTTCTTCTCACATCATCCATCTCTTGGGCTTCTATTTATTTCTCTCCTTCTATATACGAGTTATTTCCTCGAGGTCCCGGGGAAAGAAAGCTCGTTACGCACACATGCGAATCTTTTTTCACTAAGTAAAAGCAACGGAAAAAGGAGCCGACGCACAGTGGATCGAACTACGTAAAAATGCGGACATAAGCTCAAAAAAATTTTTTTTTTATATCCAGTTTTTAATTGCAAATTTGATTACTTCAAATATCATAGAAATTGTATATAATCCTAATTTTGAAATATATTGTTACAATCGGTGCGTAAAATGACTTGGAATATTACGAGTTTGATGATTCTGTGTTTCCATCAATTTAGTTGTCTACTTTCAAGGCAGTATAGTTTTTTCTCTTACTATATTAATATACTAATTTTTATACATGAAATGGACTATTCTTTTACTTGAAGAAAGTCTATATCTGAATAAAAAGATAATATAATTTAAGGTTTGATAATCAATTTTATTATGTTTCGAAGAAAATTCCGATAACTAAATTGTAAAATAACTTTTAAAAAAAATCTTATAATATCTTAAACTTTGACTTGTCAGATTTGATTAAAGGAGTGTTCTACTTCATGAAATGACACGTTTTAGCTGCTCCTATCTGCTACCTTGAGAGATATATTGCAAAAAGAGAGAGGGCACCTCGAGAAAATCTAAAAAGAAAAAAAAATGTAACAGATGCGGATGATACTATTGACTACTTTTGTTCTTATTAAATTAATGAATGACATGACGTTGTGTGAACATTCAAATCCATCAACTTCATATTAAAATCAATGAACTTAGTATTGTCGATGTCGTCTTATAAAAATCGAATTCGTTCATGAAAATCCAGAAATTAAAAAAAAAACAAACGAAAGAATACAAAAAGAAACAACAAAACTATTACTCACAAAATGTGATAATATTGTTGTAAATTACGAAATGTTGTTCACCATGGTTGATTGGTAAAATGTGTGTAGCTTTATAAGATACAAGTATTATCTTGTTCCACATGTTATCTTTGAGGAAAAATCTTCTGAGATGAATATGATATCAACAAAGTACTTCATAAGAATATTGATGTCAATGCATATAATTACGGAATATCTTCACGGGAGTCTTCGCGCAAGACCGTGCAATCTTCTCGCGTAATATATTGGTTACCAGTAATGTTGGCGCGGTATTTATATAAATGTTTAAAAATCGTTGTTTAATTCAATATTGCATCCAACAATTATTTAAATTGGTTAGATATACCCTTCGTAATTGTGTGTGCATAATTATTTCGATCTAGCTGTTATATTTAATTGTCATATCATTCTTACAAGTGTGATGTCCGCTCTTTCCCGTTTCAACCCTGTGCAACGTCGAAATTGGACGAAATTGCATCGAATTTAATCGCGAACGAGTCGAGATCGCTCTCGTAAACTGCCCTCTCGCGCAGGAAAGCCCCTCCTGGAAGGCACGCTCATCATTTAAAGCACATCGCGGGGACGTCGTCGGCGAGAAATGCCGCGCCGGCAACGAAAATCGAGTCGTATCGCCGTCGTTCTCGTCACGTCGTCGGCGTGCTTGGTCGTCGGAGATCAGTGATTTCTGGCGCGGGCGCGCGCGCGCGCGAGGGTGGCAAATCGAATCCCCGAGAACGTTCGCGCGATCAGAAGAAGATGGAAAAGCGAGGAAAAGTCGAAGGGCCGCGCTCGCCCGAGGGTATCGGGACGCGAGGAGAGATATAGAGAAAGCCAAACGAAGGGGGTGCGGACGGACGGGGGGAGAGGGGGGGGTTGGAGGGCTCGGGCGACGTGCGAGCGTAGTAAAGCGCGCGAGGAAGGGAGGGGGGGGATACTCGGACGTAAAGGGGACGTGAACGGAGAGGGTTGTGAATCGGCGCTTGCGCGATACCGCTTCTATCTACTTGTCAGCCAAGCGAAGCTGCCACCACCCCCGGTCTATCTCTTTTTCTCCCTCTTTCTCCCCCTTTCTCTCTCTCTCTCTCTCGCTCGCTCGCGCGCGCGCGGCGCCGCGTTACTCGATAACAAACTCTACAGTACCAGTACTGGCACGGTACTCCGGACCACCGGATCGCCCTCTTCGCCGTCGCCACGGTGGCACCATCGGTAACGCAGACGTGACGAGCGAAAATCGCGATCCACGCGGCGCGGATTTCGCGTAGATTCGATTAACCCGCTCGACAATCTTGGGACCTGCACCCTAGCGCGGTTTTTTTTTACGTTACCGATAAATCTCCCCCGGCTTCTCCTCTCGGGAGGATCCTCGTGAGATGCGTCTTCCCTTCTCTGCTTCCGTTCTCGTGCGTGCGTCATTGATCGCGATCGCAGGAACGCGAGGTCCAAGCGAAAGTCTCATCTTCCCTCCTCCCCTCCCTCCTCGTCGATCTCCCGCATCTGCGATTTAGATGTATTCGTTTGCAAAAATTGGTATGGTTAATCCATGGTTAATCTAGAGGTAAAAGTGAGTGTCGCAAGTTGATCGAATGTTTGACGAATTTGTAATCGCGATGAAAGTTGCATCTTACTTGGCTACCCGATCGACGTGGACGAAACTTGGAAGAGCGGGACGTGGATAGGATCCAGGATAAATTTCATGCAAGCTAGTTTCGCCGATGTCGATTAACGCAAAGCTGTGATTGACCGAGGGTTGCAGCGTCGCTCAGGGCACTGACATCGATTAAATCAATCTCCTCTCTATCCATGCTCATATCGTAGGTAGAACTATAATCTACAAAGAGATAGCCAATCATCGACCCGGGTCCGCTCAACCTATCGTGATTGATACAACACCAACCCCCTATCCACGGATTACGGAGAGAGAGAGAGAGATGAGCGACAGGAGGATTAGCGCACTCGAGGAATATTTCCGTTTTACAGCCACTCGAAATTATACCCTCCGACATGGCGTGCAGTGTGCGCGATCTACAGAGAGACCCAATCGAGAGCGGATCGATTGGAGCCACGCTCCAGCGTTTAATCGACGAGCCGGGCTTTGTTCGCCCTCAAAAAAGACGATCATCCGTCCACCTTGCCGTTCTCTTTGTACACCGCTGGTTATGGTGTATAACTTGTTGCTGCCGGGCAAACGAACGGTGCAGTGAGCGCGGATTGCATTTCAGATCCTCGACCGTCGATGGCAGATTGCCATGTTCGCTTTTGGAGATCCCCTTTTTTCACCAATCGCTTTCTCCGCCTCTCGGGACGGCGATAAAAACGATCCGGCCGTCGACGCGCGTTTGTTACTCGGAAGCGAGGAGGATGGGGGAGAGACGGAGAAAGGATAGAGCAGAAATATCGCTTGGAGGATATACGGGATTCTATTCCCGACCAACCTTCCTCGTTATTTGCGGCTTAGGACGGCTACAGAACAAACACAGTCGACGCGACCTATCCCTCCCGATATTTGCCGCCGCGATTATCCCGCTTCCTCGCGCCAATTCTCGCCTGATTTCGACCTCCCTCGACCTTTTGAGCGAGCTCAATCGCCGGCGGATATCGGACAAATTGAAAAGTTCGGAATCATCCTCTCGGATCTCGGAACCTTGATCTTTCCCCGCGAGAGATCGAATCGATTGCGGGATATCATCCGCGGATTGAGATCTGCTACTCTGGAAATAAAGCTCTTCTTGAACTTCGGATCATTTCTACTCGAGCTGTTTAGGCCTCGATCGTGACTATCGATGCGTGATGAGGAAGTTTAGTTGAAAACAACAACAAAGAAAAATAGTCCCTTATGTACTCGGTTAATTAAGCTTAACCCGAGTTCCTCGCCTTTCAGGAACTTTAGAAAGACAGGAAGGATCGCTTAAATCCTCGTTAAATCCGACTAACATCATATTTTAATAATCCACAACGAAATACTTCGATAAAGATTGTCATCTCGCGGCGACTCCAATTTTGCACGCGTATCTTAGCGGCTCGTCTCGAGTTTCCCTTTCTCTTTCTCACGCAGGGAGAATTCAATTCTGCAGGGCGAGGTGACAAATTGAATTTTTCTCAGTTGTTCTCTACCAGGGAGGACTGAAGTCCGTGTTTATGAAGGGTTTTATTTATTAAAAAGACGGAACCTCGCGCGAAGGCGCGCGCATCTTGCACTCTCGAGATTAGAGCTCGAATTTTAGGGTAAGTTCGTGGTAAATTGGCCACAGTAAACGGGACGGAAGCTCCTTGCGGTCCCGCCAGTCCTCTCGAATCCGAGAAGCGATCGGTATTAACCAATTATCGTGTTAGTCCGAGTCGAGATCCGGACTTTCCGACGCGTTCCTGTCAATAGATTGGCAAAACGTGAGGTACCGAATGCTTCGCCGCGAGGATTAAGTAGTTACAGATCGTTCACGGTCGGACCGTGACCGCCGTTTTCCGCTGCTTAAAATTCTACCGTCGAGCGGACACAGATTTCTTGATGAAGTTTGATAAAGTGAAGAAATTAGTAGTTGAGTAGTTACTGATCAACAGCGAGATTTAATTCATACTTGCTCCCTTTGGTTTCAGATCTTAAAAGTTTATTGCTTGAAAGGCAAACGTGTAAGAGAGCTTACTTGAAATTTTACTGTAAATATTTTTCACGAGAATTTGGATTATTTGAGATTCTCCTATTTTCTCCTAGTTCGCAGCAAATGAGAACTAAATAAGACCCTCCTTCCGTCGAGTTTCGATTGTTCTGTGGATTGAAGCTGCACTTCCAACTCTCCAAGTTTCGCCGGTAATAAACGAATCGTCCCTTTTTAATGGCGATTACGTCATGAAATTAAGAAAAATAAGTATTCGGCTGTTATTTTAAATAAATCTCATTCCTAACTTTACAACATTGCAAACTTTTGTTGGCCGCTTCTTGTGCATCCCGGCGCGAACTGCGCGAGTTAAATAGTTAGAAATTACTCACGCTCGATTATAACCCGTATTTCTTCCGTCCCGTCGTCGATTTGCGAACGTCGTTTATTGCGAATGAATTTCGGGGAACAATAAAATCTCAAACAGCCAATCCCTTAGGCGAATGAAACTAATTTTTCTATCGTTTAGAGCGGCTGTGCCGTGAATTTCCGTTAAAGCTGCGCGCTCCAGAAAAAAGGTATGAGAAAAAGTGAATAGTTAAAGATGAAATTAAGTCAGCCCAAGTTACTTCGTCGATACTTTTCCTAACTTCGTGATTTTTCTCATTATCTCTCTTCTTCCCGCATACATGCATTTAAAAAATAATTATAATTATTGCTTTATTATTAATACGATTTAATTATTTACAAATTATTGCAAAAACATATTCAAACATTAATTTTAATTATCAAATAAAACTTATATCTTATAACTTATAAAGAAAAAATCACCTTCGCATTTTCACAATAATCCTATGATGTAATTTATAAAAAAATTAAAAAATTATATCAATTACCGCGTTTAGGGTTTTATTAGTCTCTTTTTATTTTAGGGTTTTATTAGTCTCTTTTTGTTAGCATTTATTGATTGATATCACTCAAACCTCTTATTTAATGTTTTAAAAATTAAAAAAAATTGTATTTTGTTCTCATTATTATATTTGCACAATTTTTATTACATGTTTGTGGATATTATAAAAATTTTTAATTTACGGAAGTTAAAATTATTGACATCGTTTTTATTTTTATAAATGTAAGAATGCTTTGCAACTTTTTATCGAGAGAAATGTGATAAAGTGTTTATTCGAAAGTAGTCTTTTAATTTCCAAAAAATGAAGAGATATGAGAATTACGTGTCCCTTCGGTCGATTTAATTCGCATTCTTCCTGCTGAGACCTGCCGCTGATTTGTGACGCTTTTCCAACCGCAGCGGACATTCCGAAAAGCTATGAGAACTCGGGAATTACGAACCTCTTCGAGTGAGAAAATCTAATGCGTATATATCCTTCAACATCTTGGAAGCGGGGATTCTTTCTAATCGACGTCTTGCTGGAGATACTTGAAAATTTTTGCAATTTTTTTCGATTCTTCGAAACGTAATTAACGAAGTTAAAAAGTACAAAACCAATCAATATTCTCCCTTAAATTAATCTTTAAATCCCTTTATATTCGATTTTTACAAATTCTGATATCAAACGTGCGGGAAACGTAAATAAAAACCATAGATAAATAATTTCAAAGCTATCATAAAGATACAATTTGCCTCTTCTTCCTTTATTCTCGTCGCATATCTCATGTATATACAGAAATTTTCGAAAGTTGAAGAAGAAGTTGCGACATTATTCTAATTTAAGCAGATTCTCTTTACATCTCTCTCTCGTTAACTAATTATTCGCTGTTTTAGGCGTGTCTCCCGAACATTTTCTCAGCCTCCAACTCTTGTGAAACTACTTTTATTGCTTGTCAGACAGAAACTTGTCGCACAATGTCGTCGGAAGAGCCCAACTTCCTTTCGTAAAGACGATCATTCAAGAACCGGCTCTCTCATTCACGCTTTATTTGTTCCGCCCCGAAAATCATCGGACCGACCACTTAATTTTCCTCCAAAACGATGTGGGCAATTTCCAGAAGGGTCATTAACACGTCTTTCTTCCTTTGTGCTCGTTATCGATACAAGGGAATTACGCTTTTCTCGTCATAACCGTTTCTCCAACACGAGGCTCCTTTAAATCCATTAAAGCAGACAGACTTGAGAACGCATATGGAACCCCATTAGAAACTTCCAGCTTAACGATTTTCGAAGATCCGAGAATCGTCATCGTCATATTTTCCCCCCAGCTCCTTTCCTCCCTCTCATCTTCTCCACTTCCCTCTCTTTCGTTCCGATATCGAAAGAACGACAGAGGGAAAAGAGAGAGAGAGAAACGAACGGCGACTAATTGGAAAGCCGACCGCGGAGATTAAAGATTTCCCGGACCCGCCCTTTTCTCTCGCAGGGGCGCTTAACTGAAATTACGTCAACTGGCGAGTGCGGTTGTACATTATCGACCGACGTAATTGGGTATTCGTTAGAAATAAATGGCCGCTAATGCGATTTCCGGCAGGTATCTCTCTTCTCCCTCTCTTTCTCTATCTTTGTATCCACCCATCTATCTATCTGTGCATCTACCTATCCAATGTACATCATGTCCAAATCGTCGCTGGCTGAGACAATAAAGATATTATAAATCCAACAGCGCACGCACGCGGCCCTTCCTCTCCCACAGCAATGATTGAACGGTTTAATCACTTGCTACGCCGGCGAGATCCAGCAAGGCACGACTGAAAACCATCGTCGCGGAAACATCGAGCACGTCGTCGTGTTTATGGCAAACCCATCACCTCGTTATGTCTCAGTGCCGTTAACGTCGTAGACAGTCTTGTGATAAATTTCCAGCACCTACAACAAAATAAGTTGCGCCGTGGATCATCAGGTAGGTCTCCCTTCTCGTTTCGTAAGACTTACAACACGGGAGATACCAGTGTATATCTAACAAACCTTGAAATATACAGGGTGTTCGAAAAGTCCCGACCCGGTCGAATATTTTATAAACTATGCACTTTAGAAAGAAATGTTTCAGACAAAAGTTGTATGGCTTAAAGCGGGCCATCAGATAGTGGCAATGATTTTGACCTTGGAGAGTCATTTGAAGATGACGTAAAAGTCAGTTCAATTTCTTAAATGGAACTCCCTATTTTTTATTACATATTCGTGTAGCTTATCTCGAGAGCTTTCCAAAGCACTATAATAAAGTATTTCTTCATTGAGTACTTTTCGAGTTATGAGGCTTGAAATCAGTTTTTAATTTTGCATAAACCATAAAATATCTAGTAAAATATTCATTTTTTTATTATCTTACCTTAATATTTTTATGTACAAAATAATGAGAGGAATCAATTGTGTAAAGAAAACACATAGTTGTTTTAGAAAAAAATATGTAATTGTCAATTTCAAATTACATATTTTTTTTCTTAAAAACAACTATGTTTTTTCTTTACACCAATTGATTCCTCTCATTATTTTGTGCATAAAAGTATTAAGATAAGATAATCGAAAAATGAATATTTTACAAGATATTTTACGGTTTATGTAAAATTAAGAAATGATTTCAAGCCTCATAACTCGAAAAGTACTCAATGAAGAAATACTTTATTATAGTGTTTTGGAAAGCTCTCGAGATAAGCTACACAAATATGTAATAAAAAATAGGGGGTTCTATTTAAGAAATTGACGGTGATCTTCACGTGACTTTCAAATGACTCTCCCATGTCAAATCATTATCATTATCTGATGGCCCCCTTCAAGCCATACAACTTTTGTCTGAAACATTTCTTTCTAAAGTGCATAGTTTATGAAAATATTCGACCGGTCCGGGACTTTTGGGACACCCTGTATACATGTGTGTATGCCCGACAGAATTAATATCATGTAGAAACAAACTAAAAATGTTCATGCGATAAGCGCACATGAATTATACGAGCTATTACTAGCTCGTAAAATTTTCAGATTTTGTCGAAATCGCCGTCGTCCACATTTTATATTCTCGATTCTGTCTCGCACGGTGATGAAAACAGTAGATTATCCCGTAGACGAGCGCGAGTGTTAATTGTCGTGTAATATTGTATAAATCTCGTGTATGATTTTACGCGGAATGCGCGACCGCATGCGATAAAATTTCCAATCACACCTGCGATTTAATGGCGGATTTGATTCGATTGTTGCCGATGTAACCGCCGAGACCCGGCGATACTTTCGGAGACCCATGTTGTAATGACAGTTGTGTAATTATGGGTTTGATATTATTTGAATGCCGATGCCGCGGGTAGGAGGGGGCAGCGGGATTGGTAATTGTTGTTTACAACGCCAGTCATTGTGGCAGCGATAACGGGGCTGCGGTGAACAGGTTGCACCGGGAATGGGAGATGACGGGTTTTATTAGTGACGCGGAAGGGGAACTGATCAAACGTCAATCGTCACGCGCGACTTGTTCAACGTCCAGTCTAAATTTCGTTCATTCCATATTTCGTCGCAAAAGTAAACACTCAATAATGTGAAACGCGCGATCCACGATTGTATCTTCGATTCAATGGACGCGATGTGATGATTTGACACAATTGCGAGCGTGATCATTTTTCGTGATTACATTGACACATTTAATATACCTCGTCGTCTTAATATTGTACTCTATAATTACCATTTTTATTAATTGCATCAATCGAAATGAATTTCGCCACCGTGTAAACAGTGACTTAAATCTGGTTTATATAGATAGCCTCGCTCAATTCATTTTGGCAAACAATGAAAGTACAATTGCCGCGCGATATAATTTTTGGATTATTTCGATGATGCGCCATTTAAATCTTTCGCGTGTTCCCTTCTCATTATGAATAGAAAATTACGCGTACACAGAAAGAAAGGACATTCTTGTTTTGAAAATATATTTCGTTTTAACATGGAAATCTTGATATGAGATTATATTAATTTAAGTTACGTTAATTAAAGAAAAATATAATTGCTTGAATAATTGCTTACTTGAATGAAGCCATTTTATATAGTTCAATTCGGGAAAAATATATTCTTATGATTTAAGATTTAATTTTCTTGAATGGAAAAAAAACAATGTTAGATAGAAAATAACATTTTTAAACAAATATAATTTTTTTAAAGTAGAATTAAATAATTATATATTCTTGAGATGATAATTACAATATTAAAATAAGACTATAATATTGTTGAAATTTAAAATTATTAAATTCTTCTAAGAAGATTATAAATTGTTGCGTATATACGAAACAATGAACGCGTTAGTTTAAGTATATAAGTTTTGATTTGACACTTTTTTTCTGTGTACAAGTTCGATTAGAACTAAATCGCGAACATATACGCACTGAGAAAAAAATCTGGTTGCATTAATTAAACTTCTGGTAAATTCAATCAGTATGTTTGTTGGAAAATGGACGAACCAGAATTCTTGTAAGAATTACCAGATAAATCTGATTAATTTCTTCCTGTTAAATTTATCAAATTTTCTGATTAATGATACTAAACTCGCCAGCACCAAGTCGTCAAAAATTTTTTCCATTTAATCTCAAAAGTCTGTTTAATATTTTGAATTCCAACACGATTATTGCATAAATTCAATCCAGATTATTAAATAAATTATTTTAAATTCAGTTTGTTAGAAATTAAACTGATAAACAGTGATGCAAGAAGAGGATGCAGCTCAATCACACACAATCAGAGAGCTAGGTCCTCTTTCTGGCATTACTGCTAAGAGAAAAAAATATACTTTGGATTTAATGTTAATACTAATTCTTTATATGCCTTTCATGGCAAATATTGAATACGAGTTAAGTTAAGAGTGGCTCGCAAAGAAATTAATGTAACAAGAAATTTTATAGATCTAATTTATTTATCTAACCAGATTTATCTAACTAGAAAATACTAACCAAATCCTTATAGTAAAGTCTATTAAACGTTCTAGTTATAAAAAATCGAGTCTTATCATGATAACTAGGAATTCTTGTTTGATTTAACCAAAATGCCTTCAATCATATAGTCTTGTTGGTAGAATCAAACAATTTTTCTCAGTGCGCGATTCCTCAATTCTCGTCAAGTTTAATATTTCAACACCGTGGAAACAAACAGTACTCTTTTAATTCCACTATCGTGTCCTCTCGCAGCTGCTCGCTTATGCATAAGGATCGTGTGTGTATCTTTGCGAGCAAACAGGATGCGATTGTCACTCGAAAGCCGATATATCGTCCGTTCGACATAAATGGATTAACGATCGAATCATTTATATTAAATTATATTTGACTTTCTGCCGATCCCGCCATGTCGCTACCGCCGCCAGTTAATAAATGATAACAGGATTGGGGTAGATAAGCCAATAACCGAGCGCGCGATCACATTAAATCCAACGGTTTACCCTACGTTCATTTCACAGCAGCGTTTCTTATTAACTTCACATTCGTAAAAATAATTTCCTTTTTTGTCCTATACATTTTACAATTACATGTAATCTTGAATATATTAAACCAATTAAAATATTTGCATATAAAATGAAAAATAATGCGTTTCCTAATAACTGAAATACGTAAATGTATTCCACCATATCTGTACTTCTTTTATTGCACACGTACATAAAAAGTATTAAAAAAAAGAATACAAAATAATGGAACACATGCACGCGCGCTTTTGTACAAAAATAACGCTATTATAATCTGCAATAAATGATAGACGTCAGTGACGTCAATGTCGGAAAAGGATTTTCGCGAATTTTTCGGGGACGTGAAAATATAAACTTCCTGAATCTTCCTCGCGCGTCTCGAAATCCAGCTTTTTCGGATGCAACGCGATACAAATGTATCTCGGTTGAAGTATCTCTCCCGTGACACAGAGGTGCAAAGCTTATCCGTTTCGGGCAGCTTTTGGTATTAATCTGACTGGGCATAAATCTCATGTTAATCCAGGTAACGCTATAACTCCGTAGCTGTAGCAACGCTTGCTGCAGCTGCTGTTGCAGCGGGAAATGCGGAACTTGTTGAATATACGTCGAATATATTCGGTAAGTCCGCAGTTACGGGGAAGTAACCAGAAGCACTAACGATTATGCCCCATTCACTTTTACAGCCGGTCGGTTCGATCGGCCCTAAGCGTTCCCTTTTAAGGGGAGAAATCGAGCAATTCGCGCGCTCTACGGCTAATTTACATTTTAATCGACCCGACTCTCTCGAGAGAGAGCGATATAATCGTGCCAATTCTTTGAAACAACTCGTAAAGTCGCTTCGCAAATTACGTCGGTCTTGCCTCGTGGAAAAAATCCGCAGATCGCGTTCCTAAATGGAAAAAAGGAAAACAGAGAACACTATTTTTCCCGCCCGGGAAAAATTATTCAATTATTCGCGCCGAATGATTTTATACATATTTAACCTGTTATCTCTCGAACTTTGTTAAAGCGTCGCGAACGAGACGGTAAAGATTTCATCGCATCCGACCTTCGTTGCTACGATACGCTGCGCTATTTTTAGCCGCAGCCTTTTTTCGATCTTGAATCACTACGCCTCTTCTGCATAAGGCGTAAGGAATAATTCAGACGCGACGGATTATTGCATTTATGGAGGCGGTCGGTTTTCGCGAAGGGAAACGAGGTCGGAACGGAGGAGTTGCAGAATTTTCCCGGAAATTTTACCGCGGCCATCTCCGTCGCACGTGACGATTGAATTTGCGCTCATGAGAACGTCGCCCGGCATTTGCGCAAACTGAGCGACTTAAAATTGCAGGAGCATTTCGTGACGTCGAGTGCTTCACGCGGAATGGATAAAAACAGAGGTTTATCTTCTCACCGTTCATTAATTCTCCCTTTACCAAGGGACGATGTCGAAAAGCGCGTTTTGACCGTACTCTCTAAAAGTGAATCAGTGTATTATCACTGAAAAACAGTAAATAGTCACTGATTACAGCAGTTATAAGCACAGCACTGTAAATCAGTGATATTTTATTGAAAGAATCAGTTAATAATTTTGACCGCTTCAATCAGTAATATTTCTCAATATCAGTAATATTTCTTTCGTTATTGTCAGTAATATTTAACTATAATTCATCTCTCTATCTATTTCATATAAAATTAAAAATTTTATTTATATTTACTAAATATTTATTATATTAAAAATTTTATTTTACTTATATTACATGCATATTAAACTTGTTATTTTAAATAGATAACGAACGAATAATTTTTATTAAGTCGCCAGACATTTATTTGTCCGACTTATAAAGATCGATTTAATATCTGAAGCCTCTCTATTGAGCTTGTATCAGAAATTAAATCGAAGTAATACTTCTAATTTTAAATGTTGCTCTTTGCAAACTTTATATCATTCTTATAACTAAAATTAAATACGAGAGAGATAGTGATTGTAGCGGTAAATGGACGAATTAGCGATTACTGGTTTTACAGTAAAATTTACTGATTTTACAGTGAATTTTATTTTAACTGACCATAATCAGTGAGATATAAGATAAAATAACAAAAAAATAAGCGTTTCCACTGAAAATCAGTAAAATACTCACTGATTCTCAGTGAAATCTTATTTTACTGTTTAAATTAGTGATATTTTCACTGATTCTTTTAGAGAGTAAAAATTTCAAACCGCGGATCTCACGTGCTCCGATATGTCATTATCGTCGTTATCCTAAGAGGTTAATACGTCGCGCGTTGATTGATGTTTATTTCGACGGGTCCATCCAACCCCACGCGTTAATTATCAACGTTTCGCCCTACATTTCATGCCGCGGAAATAATCCGCGGCAGCTCGTTTCCGATTTCGGACGGGGAGGAGAGAAAGGGACGGGAGTCAGATTGGCCAGAAGCGCATCTCGTAACTTAATTAACGGGAAGAGGTCTTTTTCCATCCGCTTCGATCATTCGCCAGATCCGGGGGATTGTACAAAGTGAAGCGTTCCACCTGCAAATTGAATCTTTCGTATCCTGATCTTATTTCTATTTCTTGACGAGATAATTTTCTCGAATTTCTCGCACGGAACGGAATGCGAAATACCGTCGTTTGATCCGAGCACGGTCCCTCGCCGGCTTTCAATTACTCCGCGTTATAATTTAAGGGAATTTAAAAACACAAAGACGCGCTTCGAGAATACGACTTGAAATTAATATTGCCCGATAACGTTGAAAAAATATGCTTGTTTTTCTACATTCCGCTATATTTACGTTCGCGTGTCCGTGGCAACCCTCCATAAATAATATCCCCGTGCCCTACATTATTATGCTCTTCGACTTTCATCCCTAACAATAAATCTCCTAAGAGGAGCTCCACGTGATACTCATGAATTAATTATTTTTATATGCGCGGTAAAGAGAGAGCGAATTTATTGCATCGCTCCGCAAATTGAATAATATCCTTCTTTCAGCTCGTACAAATCCGGTTTCTCTAAACGGAAAAAGCACTTCACCTGTCTCGTTTCATCTACTTGTACATTCTAAACTTGGGGATCCTCGGAACCCTCGGGTTACACTCGAACAGGTCTGTGCGACAACATGCTGGCCCGATTCAATTGAATATAACCGAATGGAGAGGGAGGGAAAGAGATAAAAAAAGAGAGAGAGAGAGAGAGAAGCGACAGACAAGATGTTGTTTTCTCTAGTGTGCTCGAGAGTCGCCGTCTGTGCCGCGTCCTCTATTTCGTGTAAAGCGATGTAAAGTATATACCACGGCTCCTCGAGTACCATGAGATTTTTAATCTTGGGAAAAGCCCCGTCCTCTTCCGGAGAGTACACCGACAGGGAATACGATGAGACGCTATCAAGCTTAACTGTAACTTTTCAAGAATGAGCCACCATTGCCTACAATTTTTCGTCGTCGACCGATGAGTTACGATGCTTGGGGTTGATATTTATAATTTAGCGAATATTCAGCCGATAATTACGAGGCGCCAGTGGACATTAGTTTCCACGTAAAGCTCTCGCGCCGTATTTTAATAAGCGTATTGCGTACATTTCATTATTATTGAAATAAATGAGAATGCAGCGGGAGATATTTAATAATGATGCGGCAAACATCTTCAGCCTGAATTAAGAAAAGAACAAACTACGCGAAATGATAAAAGAATGTATTAATAAATTCGCGATTTCTCTGCGCCAAGACTTAAAAATGTTTCCCAAGTTTTCCAGAGATTCCTTGTCTCAAAAGAGAAAACGTCTAAGGCAGATAATATTATTTTTATGAGATTACTTGTTATTAATTTATCTGTTTGAACAAGCACAACCCAAGTTTCTTGGGAATACCAATAATTTTATATTGTAAAGCATACATAACTGAGAGAGAGAGAGAGAGAGAGAGAGAGAGAGAGAGAGAGAGAGAGAGAGAGAGTAATTACTCATCTTGTTATAAATTTCACATTAAACTTGAAATTACCGCTTTCATTTTTACGCAACATTGCGTGTTCGCGATAAATTATAAAAATATTCATTATTAAAGAGAGTTTCCATCAACCAGTCGTAAAAAAAGATTCTCCCTGAGGCATAAAATTGATTTTATTCCGAGGAAGATAAAATATAATATTATGACGCATAAAATGTCAAATACGTTAAGCGAAAATCTACCATTCTTAATCCATTTTAGGATATTACGGATGAATATTCGCGATCGGGATTCAAGACGTGGTCGTGAACAGCGGAGAGAACGTACCGCATTTATATGTGTGTGGGTGTATATTCAAGATTGTCCGGGCTTTACGACTTGTATCGCGAGGGGTTGGAGTTTGCGCGCGCGCTCGACACTCTCGCCAATAAGAATAGCAAGGATAAAAACGCGGCAGGGAGCGCATGAATGTCACCCAGGAGATATGCCGGATATGTACCTTAACGTGCTCTTCCGGCGTCCCGACCCGGTGTGCGAATTCGCAGTTGGATTTCCCGTAACTCCATCGCATCGCGCAGGGCGTGAAATCTTTAAAACTTTACCGTGCTTTCATATTGTATCGATCACTTTTCCACACTTTCCGCCGGTGCATTCCCCAAGGACGTGTAGGTATTGTTTGATTCTCACGCCCAAGGCAAGCGCAAATGGTGGGACGTATCAAAATTAAATACGTCTGCATCGCGTCGCATCGTTTTCTTATAAATATATAAATTTTTATATTTTATTATTAACTGGACGTGAATGCTATGGAAAATATGAGCTAAAATAATGCATTATAATGCATTCTTATGTAAATTTGTTCCTGCAGAAAAATTATTAAATTTTGATCAAGTAAATAGATATTTATATAAATGAATACTCATCTGTATAATTTATATACATAATATATTATCATTTTATATATATAATTTTATATAAATTGTACATTATATCTCATTTATATATTTATAATATATATCATTTATACAGGGTGTCCCAAAACTCATAATCAATCTTTCAAAGACAGATTCCTGGGATCATTTGGAGACGATTTTTCCTCAGCGAAAATGTCGATGAAGGCCATTTTTGAAGGTCATTTTTTGCATGTTCCCGATTTTTGTCATTATATATCTTTGCAATTAAGCCTTAAATTAAAGCTCAAGTAAAGTAAACTCTATTTAAAATTAATAAAAGAATGTGGTTTTGTTAATATTTTATTTCTACAAAGCTTAGTTTATGAAAAACCCCTTATTTCCAATCACTTATCATTCGAAAATTGTTAGTGCCTCGACGTTTTCATTGAGGAAAAATCGTCTTCAGATGATCCCAGGAATCTGTCTTTGAAAGATTGATTATGAGTTTCGGGACACCCTGTATATAAGAAATAATTAATAATAAATTATATAATAATAATAAATATAACAATAAATTTATATGAACTTTTATATGAAATAATATAATAATGAATAATATAATAATATGAATATAATATTATATTATTTATATAAGAAATATAAATAACATTTAAAACGCGATTAAAAATCGTAATCGCACCGCAAAGCATGAAAATTTCTTGTAATTTAGCTCTCGCAAGTATCTTCTTCATAAATGTTTCAAAGCTATTGCACAAGTCTAGATAATTTCCAGACATGTATAATTTGTAATATACTCACGGAGCTCTATCTCGGAACTAGGATATAATAATTCCCGACAGTAAAAGCACACGAGGCGGAGAGCGTGTTGCCAGTCACGATCAGCGGTCAGCGATTTTAATTAACGTAGAAGAAAGATTCGGCGCGAATTACTCGCGGCTTGCAAAATCCGCGAAAAAAGCGCGTCGAAATCGTTAATTGATAAAACTAATCACGCTGTTTGCGCGCAACCGCGGCGCGACAATTGGACGTGTTTTTTTCCCACCGAAGGGATTTAACGCGGTTTTTTTTTGTCAACTTTGAGTTAGGAGTGAATCATGAGTACGAACGTGTAAAACCGCGTTATGATGTATTGTAAAATGGGATTCGTCTAAAGGGACCCTAGCGATGTAATCCGGTCATGGTCGTTGGTTTTGACGTCACTGATATTTATATTGTCAGTTTCATTCGTGTTTTTTTTTAAATATATTGTCGAGAACGATACAAATGAGCGAGATACACGTTATAAATATATTATACGTTTTTTAAAGTTTCAAACATACTGTAAATACATTTTACATAACATTACATTATAAAACCTCCAACCTTTCGATTCAAAAAAAATTCTAAATCATTCAATTTTTTTAAATTATTTTATATTATATTATTTAGTAGTTAGAATGTGTGGTCTCATCCTTACATTTATATTTATATATTAATCTCTCTTTAGTTAAACAATTTATAATTTTTTAATTAATAATTTTTTTAAACTATTTTATATTATATTATTATATTATTTAGTAGTTAGAATGTGGTCTTTCTTACATATACACTTATATATTAATCTTTCTTTAGTTAAATAATTTATAATAAATAATCATCTTGAAAAGATATATTATATAAAAAAAATCTAAATCATTCAATTTTTTAAAATTATGTTATATTATATTATTCAGTAGTTAGAATGTGGTCTCTTCCTTATATTTACATTTATATATTAATCTCTCTTTAGTTAAACAATTTATAATTTTTTAAAATTATTTTATATTATATTATTATATTATTTAGTAGTTAAAATGTCGTCTTTCTTACATATACACTTATATATTAATCTCTCTTTAGTTAAATAATTTATAATAAATAATCATCTTGAAAAGATATATTTGAAAAGTAATAAACATATGTCTCTTCTGAAAATGTATCGGAAAGTAAACTTGAGCTCAAGTTTTAAAAATCACTTATAAATAATTCAGGTCCTTTTAACATTATTTCGTGAGAAAGTTTCTGAATTACGGACGGCCTTATAACAGTCGTCAATTTTTACGTTCGACACGATTCAGACACGATCGCGTCCGCATCGGAAACGAAGCGGGGATTTAGCAGCCTCCATCATTAAAGTTCGAAGTTCATTAGAGACTCCCCGGCACCGACGGAATAACTTTCTCCCAAGTTGTTACACTGTTCGCTCCCTCTCTTGTATCTTCCCCGTAGGACTTAAAAGACTTGTTCTCAGTCTGTGTTCATCTCCTGGGAGAGAATACCTCCCTTCTCGCGACAGCGTCTTCGACGTGGATCATGTCATTTTAATGACACGTTTCCGATTGCTTTCGCCAAGAAAGCTGTAGGCCGCCGGACGTGCGTAAAATTAAGGAGGCGAATGAGTTTCGCTTTTTTTTCTTCTCTTTTCGAGGGAATGATATAATGCCGAGTGTCAGCCGCGGCGGCTTTTGTCGCCGTTTAAAAAAGATAAATCCGTCTTTGAAAATTAATAAAGGCTAATCTGGATTTTATACAAGAAGGCGGCAGAAGATAACGCATCGCGATGCTTGATTTTTTTTTAATGAAATTGTGTTATGCGTTCAGAAAAAATAATTGTACATCTGCAACGTATATATCTGTCACGTATATATCTGTCAGATGTGTATTATCGCATATTGTAAACGTATGTATGTTGGTTTTACGTCACGCATATACGTACGTAATTGACAGATTTAGAATTCCTGTTAACAGTTTCATGAGCTACACTTTTTTTAGTAATTGCATGAGTATAAAATATATTGAGTTCGTTAATTGGAATACTACGCGATTTTGTATAATCAAGCTGAGTAATGTGTAAAAGAGAGTATACATCACAAAAATATATAAATTTGTAAATATAATACAAAGAATGATATTTCGTTAATAACAAAATATAATATCGTCAAATAAAATAGATTATATATTGCAACAGATAAATACCTTTATAAAAGTAATTAAGTTATTGTGATCATTTATTACAAATAATAACGTAAATTTATAGAATAAATATTTAATATTTATTCTATTATTTAATATTTAATAAATATTTAAGAGAAAAATACTGTATCATTTTTATGTGAAAATTCTTATAAAAATTTGTATATATACATAAAATAAAAAATTCACAACATTATCAAATAAAAAAAGGTATCTAAAAAAGATGCAAAATTATACGCCAAGTATATATAGAAAACACTGAAACGTATGCGATACATGAAAGAAAAAATAAAAAATTGCTTATACGTGCCATACTTTTTGCTGTAAAATAAAAATTTATCATTCACCGATCACTGCACAATAACGGAGTTGATGACATTGAGACAGATATCGATCAGCACAACATATAAATGTAAGATCCAAATTGTAGCAGCATCTAAAATAATTAATATTTCAAACAATTATTATTGTACCTATTAAATTTTACATTCGATATATACGTACAATAATAAGCGGATATTTAAGCAAACAATTGTATAATTTTGAAAATACCTTATATCAATAATTTTTTAATAACTCTACGAAAATTATAATCCTCTACAACTTTTTCAAAAGATTATAGCTTTATATAAAAGTCATTTTCTTTAATTTGTCTTTCACTTTTGTTTTAATTTCCTTATTAAACAAATAAAATTACCATTCATCGCGTAATTTAAATCGTGCGCATGCCATTAATTCATAAATAACTAATAATAAGTTATCCCAATTCTCCCAGTGACATTTATTGCTTCACCGAAGCCCGAAGCCACCTAGGCTTGGTCCTTCTCTCAGGTTATCAGGGTCGTCAAGGCCCATTAATTCACACGCGCGACACTTTAAACAGCACATTCGCACTTAAACGCGCCATACTTTGCACGACACTCCCAAATTTCGCAATCGCAAAGTAATATGCCATTCCATGATAAAATCTCACTTTGAGTTGACGAGATATCATCAAGCAAGGATTAAGCCCGAAGCGGAAAAAGACGGAATTGATCGATGCAATTGACTTTTGCTCCGACTTTTATCTCAGAATATTCGGATTTCAAAACGATTCGAATACGCTTAGACGCGATTCGTTGTGATATAGTGAAACAACGAGGGAGAAAATATCCATTTTTAATTATCTAAACAATCCAGAAAATGGAAATCAATTCTCTTCGCGCAAAAATCGTGCCAAATTGTTCGAATCTCTTTGTCAAGGCGAAATATATGACTTCAAAATGTAGAGAAATAGACATAAAAACCATAGTGTTCAGTTACATACACATGAAGATATGTATGTGACACCATTACTGTATGGTGTATGGGAGAGACGACAATCCCATCTACCTTCATCGAGCAATCGACCCATCTTTCGCTTGTCGGAGCTTTCATTGAACTTCGTCCAACAACGTTTAATGAGATTTCGAATTCGAAAGTACGATTCTCGGTGATATTTATTTAAGTGGGAAATCAGTATATCACGGAAAAACGTGACGAACAGTTCTCACACGGAAAGCCAATAATGCAGCGTGTGTTTTGAGTACTCAACTTTCCCTTCAGAATAAAGCTTTCAGCCCTCCTACCAACATCAAGATGTAATCATTGGAAAGATTGTATTATTTCTGTAATATAATTTAATTTTTAATTTATTTTATAATTGAAGATTTGTTTCTACATCTTTTGCATCTTTTCCTCGATGAAAAAAAGGTTACGATATATATAAATATGCTGTGCAATAAAATAATTTTTAAAAATGTAAATACATTATGTAAATATAAATGTTGAATATTTAATTTAATGCATCAGAAATTATTGTAAATTATTATAATTAATATAAATTATTAATTACTCGATTGATTATTACTCGCGAAATATATTCGGATGTAAAAAAAATATATAAACATTAAAGAGATAATTATTACTTGTAAATATATAATAACAAAACGATAATATTTATGATTCCTATTTTCTAGCTTCAATTTCTATTTCGAATAAATAAAACCCAATATTTGTCTCGGTAAACAGCTGCCGCTTCAACACGCTTGCGAATTCTTAATCGTACAGTTAATTAATTGTATTAATAATGTTCGTGGAGAATAATTGTGTTTTCTCTTAATCTTTGTCTCGATCTTATTTTGAAAAATAATAATACATCGATACACGAAGTATCATTATTTGTTGGTTTAATCTTTACTGTGAGTTTTATTCAGATTTAGGGGAAACTATTTTTTCTGTCAAAATATCAAATTGATTGATTAATTATAATACTTATGCATTATAATTAATCAATTTCGGGATAATTTATAAAAAAAAATTTTTCTCAATTTTGCGATAAAATACTTATCGATTAATCTCATATCATCTTATTTTATTTCAAGCGAAATAAACTAAAGTTACCGATAAGTATGGATCACAGACTTATATATTATACTAGACAGCTAACACGGCCATATCTCACATGAGATGTGAAACAAGGGCAGCCATTTATAATTGGGCAAAATTTATACCGGCTATCAAAATTTGATATGACATATCGCTTGATAAAACGCAATTGTAAAAATGTGTACATTTAAAGTAAAAATAAAATGAAAAATCAAGTGTATTTATAGTAATATAATATATATAATTCAACACACAATAAAAACAGTAACTGGAGCACTAAATTGAAAAAATTCAAAATTGAAGCATAGTGTATATTAATCCAAGTTATATATACAAATACATACATATCATATATATTTTATTTTCCCAATACATATTTTTAATATATATTTTTTTCCCAATATTTTTAATATATATATATATTTTTTTTTTCTCCAATTGTAAATGAATGTTCTGACTTTAGCCATAACGTTAGCAGTTTAGTAAAATATATAGTCTATAGTATGGATAAATAAGCTAAGAGAAAAAAAGGAAAAATTGACGATTAATAATTATTAATGCATATTTCTTTGAATAAATTAAATAAATTAATTGAAATATATATGTATAAATATTTCGTTAATATACGTGCACACACACATTTCACTGATAAGAGCCATATTATCACATCGTTGTTGCATTATTATTACGACACAGATTATCAATAAACGTACATTAAAATTTCTGGAATAAAATATGCGCGCGAATGTCAACGTCACGGACGATCGTGACGTTGAAGCGCACTTTAATTAACGTCATTTTGCGACGAAATAATAATCTACCTTTCTTTTTTTATTCCATACACTTATACGATGAGCCGATTGAGAAGCCTCTCGGATTTTCGGCGCCATGATTTCGGCCGCTCGTTTACGAGATGTGTCCAAATGCGTTCATCGATCATCTACGGGTAGGAGAGTTAAATGCACCGTTGCGTCATTCGCGCAATTTGACAGGGCAGTGCTTTCGGAAAATCGATTTGCCGGTAACATGTGGGTCGATGTCACCTGCAACGTGACGTTGCATCGAGCGTTATAGACAATTTATTATCGGCCTTTCAAAGGCCTCTTTACCGATACAGAATTTACTGAGCTCATTGCATCTCGCTTTCCCGTTTCGTTCTCTGTTTCTCTCTTTCCTTCTCTTATACGTGGGCGGGAGTCCTTCGAAAAGTAAATCGTGACGACTGTGTCGTTTCATATTCTCGTTGAGGCAAATCCGGATCGGGCGTTTTAGATATCGCTTACTAGGCGGAACGAGGGAAACTTACATCCTCGGCGATACGCGACAGCAAAACTGTGTCGCGAGCATTTCGGAGGACTGCACTTTTTAGCGAGATCGTCGAGACGCGACGTATGTCGAAGAAAATTTATAGGACGCTCCGCACAAGCCATTAATTTTGCATTTCGAGGCGACGTACATGCCTGAATTTCTCCTCAAACGTAATTTATATTTATTCGATAGAGGAGAATTTATCTCAACTCTAGCGACTTAATTTATCTCATTCTTTGATATGATTAAATACTAAATCGATTTTAGGACACTTATAATATCGAAATTTGTAGAAATGATAAGTGTAAATAAATTATATATAATATATAATATTATATATATATATATATATATATATATATAATATATAATATTATATATATATATATATATATATATATATTTTTTTTTTTTATGTCCTTTCTCATATTTCCTTTATAAAACTGTTCGAGAACCATTTATCAGAATAAACTTCTTGCAGCTCATTTTTCCTGCGCGGTACAAATATCCTAAGTGATTAATCAGTCCTCTCTATATAATAGGGAATTATTTTTACGTTAAAATAACACTCGCGTCTCAAGTTGAACCATTAATTTTGCGGTCGTTTGTTTTAATGATCGTGGATTTTTTAATTACTTTCAGCACAATTCTCCGTGTCGTACTTTTATCCTTTTACTGTAAATTTTAATGTCATTTATTAACGGGAAGAAAAACAACACATTGAAAGGCGGGTTAATCCGACATGTCTCCGTAGTTCTCTCTTATATATCAAGATAACAGTTTCATTCGTATCTCCCTGAATGTTTCCTTACAACTTGCCAATCTGGATGCGACAGTATGACGGAGCTTTATCTGTCGCTTCAAGTTTGCAACGGGTCACTTTTATTTCCTTTAGGAGGTCCAATATGGATAGTTTATTGACCTGTCGTTAGATGACAGAGACAGATCCTTTTCGCTGATAAGATTTGAAGAATGTTGCGTACAGATGTGCATAACGTATACTCTCGCATTTTAAAGTCATCATCGATCGGCGAAAGCATGTGTTGTCTGCTGCGACTTTTTGAATAACTTGACTTTAATAGTCTCCGCGTGTGATCGATAGAGAAATATCGCTCACATACATATATCATAAATAAATCACAAACAAATCATAAACAAATGTGTTACAATTATTACATAATATTCATAATAATAGTAAATATATATTTATGTTTGGAAAATTTATATAAATTTCTTTCTACATACATATATAGGCTCATTGTATTTTAAAAATTTCGGCTACTTAAAATTCTTCTGCTACACGAAACATATAAACTTTAATATTAATAAATTCTGGCGCTTATTATCGAGAAAGCAATTATTGCAGCGAAAAATTTTTTAACGTGTAAAACGTAAACGTTTATATCAAGTTAGTTTTCGCATTAAATAACTGTCCACGAAACATTCTCCGATATTATCATACGTATTTTAAATAAAAGTTTTTAATTATTTGATCTCATTATTGTTTAGTCGTCGACAAATATTTAAGTATCAATATTTCGATGTATGTCTATATTATTTTACGTACGCATGAAGGTAAATCCTAGTTTGTCGATGCGAATAGCAAGGTAATAGCCATTCTTTCCGAATGGCTTATAGGAAAGTCCGCTTTGCAGATTATTAAAAGCTACCGTCAACTCAGATTCCGTATGACAGATAGGAAATGCCTATAGCCGTTAACGTTCTCCATTTATCAAAAATCGTACACGCTACGTCAATCTCGGAAATTGGCATCCGTCAGTTTACGTCTTTTTCAAGGAATATACCTTAAAGTGTTTACACCATCATTTGCATACATCTTATTTTATTGTGTTTATATAATAGTTTATCTTATAAAATGTAATGTCTAAGAGATTACATTGGATATAACCATATGTCTGATATATAGACTATTACAGAAGAATAAGATGATAAGAAGAATACACAGAAAAAAAAAGTGTCAAATCAAAATTTATATACTTAAACTAACGCGTTCATCGTTTCGTATATACGCAATCATTCATAAACGCATCATAACATAAACAATTTATATATACGCAAAACATTTAAGATTTAATTTTCGTGAATGGCAAAGAAATAATGTTCGATGGAAAATAACATTTTTAAATCAAAGATTATAATTTTCTTAAAGTAGAATTAAATAATTATATATTCTTGAGGTGACAATTACAATATTAAAATAAGATTATAATATTGTTGAAATTTAAAATTATTAAATTTTTCTAAGAAGATTATAAATTGTTTATGTTATGATGCGTATATGAATGATTGCGTATATACGTATTTCGTATATACGCAATCATTCATATACGCATCATAACATAAACAATTTATAATCTTCTTAGAAGAATTTAACAATTAATTAAATACGTATTTCGTATATATGCAATCATTCATATACGCATCATAACATAAACAATTTATAATCTTCTTAGAAGAATTTAATAATTTTAAATTTTAACAATATTATAGTCTTATTTTAATATTGTAATTGTCACCTCAAGAATATATAATTATTTAATTCTACTTTAAGAAACATTTAAGACTTAATTTTCGTGAATGGCAAAGAAATAATGTTCGATGGAAAATAACATTTTTAAATCAAAGATTATAATTTTCTTAAAGTAGAATTAAATAATTATATATTCTTGAGGTGACAATTACAATATTAAAATAAGATTATAATATTGTTGAAATTTAAAATTATTAAATTTTTCTAAGAAGATTATAAATTGTTTATGTTATGATGCGTATATGAATGATTGCGTATATACGTATTTCGTATATACGCAATCATTCATATACGCATCATAACATAAACAATTTATAATCTTCTTAGAAGAATTTAACAATTAATTAAATACGTATTTCGTATATACGCAATCATTCATATACGCATCATAACATAAACAATTTATAATCTTCTTAGAAGAATTTAATAATTTTAAATTTTAACAATATTATAGTCTTATTTTAATATTGTAATTGTCACCTCAAGAATATATAATTATTTAATTCTACTTTAAGAAAATTATAATCTTTGATTTAAAAATGTTATTTTCCATCGAACATTATTTCTTTGCCATTCACGAAAATTAAAAATCTTAAATTATAAGAATATATTTTTCTCGATTGAACTATATAAAATGGCTTCATTCAAGTAAGCAATTATTCAAGCAATTATATTTTTCTTCAATTAACGCAATATAATCTTATTTCAAGATTTCCATGTAAAAACTAAATATATTTTCAAAACAAGAATGTCCTTTTTTTCTGTGTAATAAGAAGATAATTATAGAAGAATAAAATAAAATGGAGACGTAGGAATATATTTTTTACATTACGCAATATACATACGAAAAGTGTAACATTTATACTACACATAATAATAATAATAACAATAATAAAGTGTAAAGTCTTAAATCTGCTTTTTTTCTTCAGACTTGAATAGAACATTCTTTTTTCATTCTCGTAAAAAACAGAGAACCCTTCGCGTAATAAAATCGAAAAGGATATGGTGTCAATGTCTTCAATAACTGCGGAAAAAAATCGCGGTGCCAAGATTTATTGAAATATCCGATATAACAATGCATCACGACACGGTGTATTGCGTTTTATTGAAAACACGGAATTCGACCTTTCCATCGACAACATATCGGAAAGGGATAATATAAACGCTTCTCGCGATTTATAACGCTTGCCTCAGATAGGGTTAGAGAAAAGCTCCAATCTGTAGTGGAGAAAGTTTTAGATAGTTGACCTGGTATAGTGAAAGAGAGAGAGAGAGAGAGAGAGAGAGAGAGAGAGAGAGAGAGAAAGGGAGGATGGCGAGAGAATCTCTCTTCGTACAACATCTGGTTACTGTGTAACTTACGGATAGCCGTAATACTGTAAACATAGATATTGCAAACAATTATCTCGTCCCCTTCCATGATAAACGATACTTCTCTCGTAGTGTATACTCACGACCATTTGCGCAATATTATGCTATTTGCAAGTAATTTCCAGCATTTCACGCGCGTTTATCAATACAGCGCTAATTGTTATTTGTCATTACAGTCATTACTAGTCTCGTTGCTTCTTATGAATGACGACCTCATAAGGGAAAGATCGTGTAATTTTCATTTAAAGTACCCACAAGTGAGGGATATTACCACGAGCCATATGTACGTATCATTTTTCAATTTAATTGCGATTTTTTTCTCAGCTTAATTACTCTCCGCTTTCCGTTTTGCAAATTGCATCGGACCGACGCGAGATATTGCATAATTTACGTTTACCACAGTTTCCGTTATGTCGTTTTATAATTTCCTAAAGTGATAATAGGTCGCTTAAAAATACTTCTGGGAGATAACATCCCGGGACGCTAAATGATAAATGATTAACGAAAGAAGAGCTGTATCTTAACGCTTAATGCAACGCCAACATATATAACGACTTCAACGCGCGCCAGGTTTAATGCATTACTGATCACGGACCTTATGTTTTATAGATTCGATTATAATGCCGATACGATAGCGAGAATTTGTCGCCTTCGTTTGCATCGTTATACCTTACATTGCTCTCAATAATTATCAAATCATTGCGATTATTGAAATTATTTATAACATAAATTTACTAGATGCATAGTGACAATAATTTTTATCCAATTTAGGACATGTAAATGTATACAAAAATAAATTGACAAGTGTAATGTACGAAGCATGATTTAAATAATTAAATATAAATATATGATATTTCTTCAATTATATCGGGGAAAAATATAATATATTAAATACTAACATAATAAATACATTTATATAATTTGCATTATAAACGGTAAAAAACATTTTGTATTTTTGTTAAAATTTTTTTCGTGTAAAAATTGTGTTAAATTTTTAACATACTGTTGCGTTATTTTGACATTTCTGCGTTGAATTAATATTCACCATTTCTAAGAGTTAAAAACAACACAATTAATATGTAAATACACGAATTTTTGAAATATGTTATATGTTAAAATGAACAAATAAGTTGTGTTATTTTTCTCTCTATAACAGTTTCCATATGTTAAATCGACATATCTCTTCTGTTATTTATCATAAAAATCTAAGAATAACATTTTCTTTTAATTAAATTTAACATTATAAATATGTTAATTTAACATAAACTTTATTTTCAGATAAAGTTTAAGTGTTACACTTTTGTGTTACTTTCTAAACATATCACTTGTGTTATTTATTTACATACTTGCCTTCTGTTAAATTAACATTAAAATTAGAGTGGATAAATTAGGACATGAAATATGTTAAATTTAACACAAAATTTTTTACTGTGTACGAAAATATTATAAAGCGCTTAGTTTTCTATTATTTATTTAACGATGATATTTATTACGCCGCACTGATATGAAATATCAATATTTTTATGAACAAAACCGATTTATAGAGGAAAAATAGAACCTGTAAATATCGAGCAATAATTGAATACCGTTTTCAACGATACGCTTTAATGTTTTTAATGACGTATCAATAACAACTCGAGTATTTTTGGATTTTATGACGTATCGTTCCGGTCAGTTCATATTACAAGCGCATATATTTTTTCCGATAAATAATATGCCATGAGACACGCACAGGTTGCGCGTGCACAAATAGACCTTTGCGTTTTGCGATTATCGCGGTTGTCAAACTGACACTGAATGAAAAATGCATCGGCGATTATCGCGACAAATTATCGCGAATCGGCAAATGTCGCTGTCACATTCAGTCCAACTTTTCGCTCTTTAAGCGATACCGTTGATTCCGAAAACTGACTTTTACAAATTTATCTGTAAAGAATATGTTTTCTCTACACGGTAAAAAACATTTTGTATTTCTGTTAAAATTTTCTCGTGTAAAAATTTTTGTGTTAAATTTTTAACATACTCTTATGTTAATGTAACATATTATCATTGCGTTATTTTGACATTTCTGCATTGAGTTAACATTCACCGTTTCTAAGAGTTGAAACAACACAATTAGTAATGTAAATGCACGAATTTTTGATGAAATATGTTATATGTTAAAATGAACAGATAAGTTGTGTTATTTTTCTCTCTATAACAGTTTTCATATGTTAAATCGATATATCTCTTCTGTTATTTAGCATAAAAATGTAAGAATAACATTTTCTTTTAATTAAATTTAACATTATAAATATGTTAATTTAACATAAACTTTATTTTCAGATAAAGTGTTACACTTTTGTGTTAATTTTTAAACATATTACTTGTGTTATTTATTCATATACTTGCCTTCTGTTAAATTAAAATTAGAGTGGATAAATTGGGCCATGTGAAATATGTTAAATTTAACACAAAATTTTTTACTGTGTATCGTTGATTTGAATTTTAAGCGTTTCTTCTCGAAGAAAAAAAAGATTCAATTATAACGATATCATAACGCGCGACGAATGATAATGATTGAAATAATCGTAAGAGACTCGCGCAAAACATTTCGAGCCACGAGCGAGAGAAATGTGTATTTTATTATGTTATAGTCCACGTCTCTCGCGACTGGAAAACAGTAACAGTTGTGCATACATCATAACGCGACCGTGCTCAGCATTATCCGATTGTTATAACATCGCGGGAGCGAAATGCATTCACACGCGCCTCAACTTATGCAAAGGTACACCTTGCCCTACTTTGATAGATATGCAGTCGTGCCATAATGATCCCCATTTCGCATCTTATCGCGCCCGCGATACACGTGGGACTCGGTTACTCCGTCAAATGAATTCGAAAAAATGACTTCGTCCGTGAAATTACGTCATCATTGCCATTGCGGCAAATCTGATTAGCTAATTTCCCCCGCATAATTCTCAGCAATTTCTTTATCGGGGACCGAACCCGTTGAAGCCGAGCCGCGATAATAAAAACCTCCGAAACATATGTTTCCGCAACGAAACGAAATTTCGTCGCGCTTTCCTCCCTCTCTCCTACGATCGCGAATGATAATTACATAGTAAAAACAATTTTGTATTTCTGTTAAAATTTTTTCGTGTAAAAATTTTTGTGTTAAATTTTTAACATACTCTTATGTTAATGTAACATATTATCGTTGCGTTATTTTGACATTTCTGCGTTGAGTTAATATTCACCGTTTCTAAGAGTTAAAACAACACAATTAATATGTAAATGTACGAATTTTTTATGAAATATGTTATATGTTAAAATGAACAGATAAGTTGTGTTATTTTTCTATCTATAACAGTTTTCATATGTTAAACCGACATCTCTTTTCTGTTATTTATCATAAAAATGTAAGAATAACATTTTCTTTTAATTAAATTTAACATTATAAATATGTTAATTTAACATAAACTTTATTTCCAGACAAAGTTTAAGTGTTACACTTTTGTATTAATTTTTAAACATATTACTTGTGTTATTTATTTACATACTTGCCTTCTGTTAAATTAACATTAAAATTAGAGTGGATAAATTGGGACATGTGAAATATGTTAAATTTAACACAAAATTTTTTACTGCACGGTGAAAAACATTTTGTATTTCTGTTAAAATTTTCTCGTGTAAAAATTGTTGTGTTAAATTTTTAACATACTCTTATGTTAATGTAACATATTATTGTTGCGTTATTTTGACATTTCTGCATTGAGTTAACATTCACCGTTTCTAAGAGTTGAAACAACACAATTAGTAATGTAAATGCACGAATTTTTGATGAAATATGTTATATGTTAAAATGAACAGATAAGTTGTGTTATTTTTCTCTCTATAACAGTTTTCATATGTTAAATCGATATATCTCTTCTGTTATTTAGCATAAAAATGTAAGAATAACATTTTCTTTTAATTAAATTTAACATTATAAATATGTTAATTTAACATAAACTTTATTTCCAGACAAAGTTTAAGTGTCACACTTTTTGTGTTAATTTTTAAACATATTACTTGTGTTATTTATTTACATACTTGCCTCCTGTTAAATTAACATTAAAATTAGGGTGGATAAATTGGGACATGTGAAATATGTTAAATTTAACACAAAATTTTTTACTGTGTGTACACGCGACACGTTGCCGTCGATTTATCTTCACGAGGCCTTTACCGTGGATGCGGCACCGAAACGTCTTGCAAATTAAATCGCTGATATACCGTCGTGTCCCGGACCCGTCTGTCTGTCCGTCTGTCTGTCCGTCCCTTTTATGCCCACGCCGTACGAATAATAACGAATCCAATGAAGCGAAATCTCGGAGCGATGCTACGTGAGCTCTCTCGCAGTCGTCGGGAAATATCCGCCGCCTGTAGAAAAATTCAGGGCGAAATCTCTTTATCTGTTGCTTTTCTTGGTAGGGAGATTCGCTCGGAAAATTGCGATCCTTCTCTACGTGAGCGCCGATAGGATAGGCTCTTCCTTCCTTCTCATTTCCTCACCCTTTTTACCGTGTACCGTATCGTGTATACGTCGTAATATCGTATCTCGGATGTTCACCATATGTCCCCCATATATTTTATCTCATGTATTCAAACAAGTGTGTAAGTCGCGAAAATTGCATACACGATTGCACGTGCAACTATTTCTCATCCCTTCTCTTCATCCCTCTCTCTCTCTTTCTCTCTCTCTCTCTCTCTCTCTCTCTCTCTCTCTCTCTCTCTCTCTCTCTCTCTCTCTCTCTCTCTCTCTCTCTCGCTCTCGCTCTTTTTATTTATATCGGATACAATCTCCTTACAAAATTGATGTATCGCTCTAACAATATGATCATAAACGGATGGTTGAGAGAAATTCGAATGCGATACGACATATTTCAACGATGACGAAAAGATATAAGAAATTTTATACTCTTGACGTATCGAGAGATTACGAAAAATATTTGGATTTAAATTATTATATTATATTGCATGCGTTTTAGAATCATACGATAACATTTAATTGATTACTATTCATCAAATGAATTTAACATGATAAAATCTTGTGACAATTTAGACTTTTTTCATAATATTTCGAAAATTCAGGTTATTTTATAATATTTCTTACTGTATTTATATCAGATTATTTATTATTTATTGATATAATGTTTCATATTTATTCTCATTCGGTGTAATAGATGTATTGCCGATAAAAATTATACGAAAAGATTATCTTTTTTTTTTCGAGAGCATTATATAATTAAATTGGATTTTTTCTAAATAAATATTTTAGTATGTACGTCTGTTTTGAATTTTTACGAATTTTATCATACCTCGAAATATATGGATTTTAAAATATACGGAATTTTTTATATAAAGCACTCAGTATAATCGCCTGGATCTGCTTTATCTCGTCAAAGAATGCAATGTACAAATCAAGCTTAATGTGATCCGCCATTCGTCATAGAAACATGAAATTTTTTATAAATGTTTTTAAGAATAATATCGTTGACATAGAGTCGAAAGAATCATAAAATATAATTCCAAGCTTCAATAAAACTGTGCGAGTAACCTAAATAGGAATTAAATAAATAAAACTTGTTTTACAATTAATAATACAATAGAGTCAAAATTTGTTTGTATTAAAATAAAGTTGTTTCTCGGATGCGTGCCCTAAATAATATCGTACTCGTAATTGCTCCCATATCACACAAAAATGATTTCTCAGACAGACAAGTATTATATATTTTCGGGTGACGACAAAAATGATTTAAAAATAAAAGGTATATACTATATATTTTATATTGTGCTTTGCGTATTTTAAATTTGACAGTTAGCTGAACGAAATAGATTTTGCTTCTCGCGCAAAACTGAAGTGGTTAACTCTTGATTTTTCATGGAAAAGCAGCAGGTGGTTTCTGAGAGAAAAAAAAAGAAGTAGATAGCTTCGAATCTTTAGTGAGAAAAAGGTAAATGGATTTGTTCCCTTTTTTTTATAAAAGTAACGGGAGTTAGACAAGGAAGTTGGTCGGATTTGAAGATTTAGCGAAAAAAAGTGCAATGTGGAACTTGGAACTTTCAAGGGATAAAGGAACTTAGATAATGATCTTTATTAAAAATTTTTAAACGTTTTTAATATCTTGATACACGTAGAAAAAGTGAAAGAGAGAGAGGGAAGAGTTTTGAGTTTAAATTATATTTATAAGAAAAAAAATAATTAAAATAAAGTATATTAAGATATATTAATTAAGTATGAGTTTCATCTCGCGTTCGAATAATCTATATTCTTTGACACACGCTCGCGCGCATACAAAGCATTTTATATTTCATTTGCACGCAAATTCCATTAGATTTCTTTTTAATTCCATTACATTTAAATGCATGTATACATTCTTATCTTTGCAAATATTTATAGATATTATTGAACGCAATGGTACGTCACGTATGTGTCGAGTTGCCGTCGACTTGGACGATTCTACTGTTATTTTCTTTGTTCGAGACGCACACCTCTTCGCCGTTCATCCCTTTGACGTGGCTTTTATTACCGAGTGCATTACACTTTCTCATCAAGTAAAATTCGCTGACTATCTGTTCTATCGGCCTCGAAATAGGGAGTAATCCCGTGATACCCGGAATAGCCGGGAACGACTTTCACGGCTGTCGCATTGCCTCATTGACCTCTTAAAAGCAGCACTCAACGGAACTCCTTTTGGTGCCAACTGTGAATAGCTACGGCGTGAAGATAGTTGCGCTAATGAGCAAAAAGTGCCACATTGCATATAAGATGGATATCCTAATTAAAAAATGACGGAAGCAAACATATCGACCTTATTTTGAATCAGAGGTAGTGTAGTGTGTACTACGCTCTTTTGGTTATAGAAAATAATTTTTTAATTTAAATATTTTGATATTTTAAATTTTTTTTTAAATTTAAATACACAGTAAAAAACATTTTGTATTTCTGTTAAAATTTTCTCGTGTAAAAATTTTTGTGTTAAATTTTTAACATACTCTTATGTTAATATAACATATTATCGTTGCGTTATTTTGACATTTCTACGTTGAGTTATTATTCACCGTTTTTAAAAGTTAAAACAACACAATTAATATGCAAATGTACGAATTTTTTATGAAATATGTTATATGTTAAAATAAACAGATAAGTTCTGTTATTTTTCTCTCTATAACAGTTTGCACATGTTAAATCGATATATCTCTTCTGTTATTTATCATAAAAATGTAAGAATAACATTTTCTTTTAATTAAATTTAACATTATAAAATATGTTAATTTAACATAAACTTTATTTTCAGATAAAGTTTAAGTGGAACACCTTTGTGTTAACTTTAAAACATATTACTTGTGTTGTTTATTTACATACTTGCCTTCTGTTAAATTAACATTAAAATTAGAGTGGATAAATTGGGACATGTGAAATATGTTAAATTTAACACAAAATTTTTTACTGTGTAGACTTTAAATAGAAAATAAAATGATTTAGTTACGATATTCAAATAATAATGTATAAGAATCTTTTCGATGTCTCCGCGAGACAGAGAAATATCTCTTAAATATTTCTGCGAAATATTTCGCACACGATTAACATTACGATCCCTTAGACATTTCAATGCAAGATAAGCGCACTCTATTATGTACGCAATAGCGGAAAAATTCAATCAAAAGATTCGTAGTTTATCGCGCGGACGCCACCGGATGCAAACGACTGCTATTTGCAACGCAAGCCACGTCCGGTCAATTCTCTAAATGTCAAAGACTTTGGGGATCATTTCACATGCATCAGTAGCTACCTTGCGATAGTGATCAGACTTCAGCGAAATTTACAAGCGAGCCGCGTAATAAGAGGAAGTCTTGAACGGGATGATCTGGTAAATTGAAGTTATCGGGTAAAACTGTCTCCCTCTCTCTCTCTCTTTTTCTCATCTTTCTCGCCTTTACCATTCCAGGTAAAGGTAACAAAGACAGATGGGACATACTCGGAACTCCGCCTTGCATTTCACAATTTTTTAACTTCTCATTCGTTTGCCTTAACCTCATCTATCCACCCCTCTCATCACGGCGCCCCATTTACATTCACCACCATAGCAACGTGTTGCCGCAAATTGAAGTTGCTAAAGTAATTTTTTTTCCTCGTTTCGTGCCGGGCGCTGCAGAATGGCTTGTCGGCAAAAATGATTTAGAGCCAGCTTTCCCTTTTCACCTTCATCAACGAGCGCAGCCACGTATCTTCGTCGAATTAACAGGGAAACTTCATTTAAACCCTCACGATTTGGCGTGAGCGTTGATTTGCTCCGGAAGCAAGATTATCTTATCATCAACTTTTCAAAACTCGCATTTAATAATTTCTAATGATGATATACTCACCATTACATCGTTAAAAAATTGAATTAGATTTTCTTAAATTAATATTCATACAAAAATTCAAACGGAAATGTTTCATCTCAATAAGACTCATCTATTTTCGCGAGATTAAAATAGCTCAACTTGGACGATGCTTATTTATAGAGCAACGGGATCTTTTTTTAGCTGGGATTCTAAAGTGACTTTTTCTTTCCGTAATATCGCACTCTCTCGCGAAGTATCATGGATTTATTCGATCGAAGTATAATACAAGCGAGTGTCAGAAAAGTTGAACATACGCATGAAGGACGAGCGCGGTGACGTTTATCAAAGAAATTTCAAACTTCGATCACGGCAGAGTCCGCCAAGTTTGATCGCCGGCGCACCCTCGGCTTTTTCTCCTCTCGGTAGAAAATTTCAGAGTCGGATCGATGACGGGTTCGATGCCGAGGGAGGCGGGATAGCTGCTCTCTCGCAGAAATATGCGCGCAAAAAGTAGGTAAACGTTAACACAGCCGAGGATAATCTTGTTAGAGCGACATGACGTAGTCTCGAATTACCCGCTCCTTTTTTTTTATTTTACGGCGCCGACATGAGCGAGAGGGAAACGCGATATAACGATTATGTATACGTATTGCATATACAGAGTGTCCGAGACTTAACGAATCAGCCGTTAATAATAGATTCCTGAGATCATTTGGAGACGAAAATTCTAATATCAAGGAATCTATCATTAAAGGCTGATTCGTTAAGTCTGGGACACCCTGGATATATTGCGAAAAAATTTTTCGACGAGCACACGCACCCCTCCTCGCCTCGCTTTAAAGAATCGGTGTTTGACGTTCGCGGATTCTTAACGTTAGCTCGACGAGCGGTGGAAAGATCGAGATTCGATAAACTTAATTGCGCCCCGCACTTATACCTGGCGAGCTTATATTTACCCAGACCGCGGCTGACGCCTGAGGTGAAGTTTTGCGATCGAGTTTATAACGTTTACAGGCGGCGTTCGCTCACACGGGGCGCAACGTTTTACGTGTATGCACGCCGCACGCATCACTCTTTCGCATTATCCGTGATCTATTTACGGAATGTTACATCGCGCGTCGCATTATATTTGCCTCTCTGTCCTGCGGTCGTGCCACCGATAGTGTGGCGACCGATAAATTACGCGGAGGCGAGAGAAATCGCCTCGGGCTTTCTCGCAACGCGTAAGGGACAGTTCGAGTCGGGGGGTTAGGGAGGGAAAAAAATTCATTAGCGGGAAGACTTTTTTTGCCGACGTTTAAAGCTCGCTTCCCACGTTGAGCTATTGTCTCTCATTCTTGTCTCTTCCGATGTTTGTTTTTTTACTCAACGAGAGCTGTGACAGAGCGCCATTTGCAACCCTTCGCAACTGACGGACTAAGGAACCGTCTCGTTTGCGCTTTGCGCGTTAAACGGGACAAAATTGCAACGATTCCTCGCGAGCAAACGTAAATACCGGACTTTTTGCGCTCCAGATGACAACTAGATTGTCGATTCGTCCGGTCGCCCACGTCTCTTATTTATCCCCAAGGGCGAGCTTTTATTAAAACATTTTTCGCACACACTGACAAAAAAATCTGGTTGCATTGATTAGAATTCTGATAGATTCAACCAGTATGTCTGTTGGAAAATGGACGAATCAGAATTCTTGCAGGAATTATCAGATGAATCTGATTAATTCCTTCCTGTTAAATTTATCAAATTTTCTGGTTAATGATACTAAACTCTTCAGCGCCAAGTCGTCTAAAATTTTTTCCATTTAATCTCTCAAAAGTCTGTTTAATATTTTGAATTCCAACAAGATTATTGGGTAAATTCAATTCAGATTATTGAATAAATTATTTTAAATTCAGTTTGTTAGAAATTAAACTGATAAACAGTGCAAGAAAATGATGCAGCTCAAACACACGCAATCAGAGAGCTAGCGTCCTCTTTCTGGCACTATTGCTCGTAAGAGAAAAAAATACACTGAGAAAAAAATCTGGTTGCATTAATTAGAATTCTGGTAGATTCAACCAGTGTCTATTGGAAAATGGACGAACCAGAATTCTTGCAGGAATTATCAGATGAATCTGATTAATTCCTTGTTAAATTTATCAAATTTTCTGGTTAATGATACTAAACTCGCCAGCATCGAGTCGTCTAAAATTTTTTCCGTTTAATCTCAAAAGTCTGTTTAATATTTTGAATTCCAACAAGATTATTGGATAAATCCAATTCAGATTATTGAATAAATTATTTTAAATTCAGTTTGTTAAAAATTAAACTGATAAACAGTGATGCAAGAAGAGGATGCAGCTCAAACACACACAATCAGAAAGCTAGCGTCCTCTTTCTGGCAGCACTATTGCTCATAAGAGAAAAAAATCTGGTTGCATTAATTAGAATCCTGGTAGATTCATTCAGTATGTCTGTTGGAAAATGGACGAACCAGAATTCTTGCAGGAATTATCAGATGAATCTGATTAATTCCTTTTTGTTAAATTTATCAAATTTTCTGGTTAATGATACTAAACTCTTCAGCACCAAGTCGTCTAAAATTTTTTCCGTTTAATCTCAAAAGTCTGTTTAATATTTTGAATTCCAACAAGATTATTGGATAAATTCAATTCAGATTATTGAATAAATTATTTTAAATTCAGTTTGTTAGTAATTAAACTGATAAACAGTGACGTAAGAAGAGGATGCAGCTCAAACACATACAATCAGAGAGCCAGCGTCCTCTTTCCGGCATTACTGCTCGTAAGAGAAAAAGAAGTATAATTTGGATTTAATGTTAATACTAGTTCTTTATATACATTTCATGGCAAATATTTAATACGAGTAAAGTTAAGAGTGGCTTGCTGCCAAGCAAAGAAGTTAATGCAACAAGAAATTTTATAGATTCAACCAGAAAATACTAACCAAATCCTTATGGTAAAATCTATTAAACATTCTAGTTATAAAAAATCGAGTTATCACGATAACTAGAAATTCTTGTTTGATTTAACCAAAATGCCTTTAATCATATACATCTTGTTGGCACAATCAAACGATTTTTCCCAGTGCACGCAAATAATGAATTTACGCAGATTATTCATCGCGATAGGAATGATAATTAAAATGTAATTGATTTGAAATCAACGTACGAAAGCATAAAGGATGACCGTTACTCCCGTTATAATTCTGGCTATTAATCTTTTCCACGTGCGCGGAAATGATTGGAAATAACGCGAAATGACTTTCGTATAGATCTCGGGGAAAAATACATACGTGTTTATTTGTTTTCCGATAAACATTTGAGATTGTTCGCCGGAAGATATTTAATCGCGATAACTCGAATGTCGACGTCATCGCGATAGATATTGAAATGAATCATGACGTCAATATCGGAATTATCATATAGATTGGCTTAATACCAATTAAATTCTAAACGCAATCGTTTTTCAAACGTTCGGCCCCCGTTCGTCAAATATCGCGCAAACGTACGTGGTTATGTACGTATCGAATTTAAAGCAGTAACCCGACCTGTTTGCGGCATCGTATTGTTCGCGAAAAATCGGAAATTCCTCGGGCAAGCTTTGCCAGGGTTTACCCGATACAGAATGCGTGTTCGATAAAATTTCATATCCACGCTGCGCGCGCCGCCGCTTTTCTGCCAGTCGTTTGTATCGGCCTGTCTTCCTATGGCGAATCTGACGTTACACACAATCCGCCTGCGAGAATCTTTCGCTCATGAAACATTTATGATGCGGAGAATATGAGAGGCAAGAAGCTCCGATTTTCCCTTCGTCTCCCACTCACACCCTCCTTGGTTCACTTTCCCTCGCGAACGAGATCAACACCCGTCGATTTTGGTCACTTCGAAGGATGCAAATCGCGTCGAATGCGCGTTGGCACCGATAGCGTGAAAAATAGGATCGCTCGATACGATATTCTAGTCGGTTAGTCCCATGCCAAGTATCGAATTTTAAGCCTGGCACACGTTCGGCTTTTTCGGATAAACGATCGCGAGACAAACTGTCGGCCGACCGTCACTATATCACATGGTATTGACAAGAGCTCCGCTTTGACAGTAACACATAACGCGACAACGATGTTGAATATATGATTCCAATAAAAATTATTAACGCAATTTCTCTCTCTCGACGTGCAAGCACAGGTGCTCCTGCTAACGAACCTAATGAACATCATTTAATTATTTCTACCTGCGACTGGCCTCTGTCGCGAAAATGATTGTTATACGTCACAATTAAATCTCTCTGTCTCCCTCCCTCTCTTCACGATAATAATTAAACATTTGTCACAAGAGGATCTTGAATTTAATTAAGTCCCGCTCATCGCGCGTATTTTTGATATAACGCTCGTTAAATTTGTATTCTATCAGCTTTAATAAATTATAATACATTTATATTACGCGTTTGTCACGCGGGAATGTTTTACAGAATACATGTTTCATTTGCGACGCGTCCACAATTCGCTCCGGCGGAATTAAAGCACTTCATTCGATTGGACATTTTGTAACGGAACCTCACCCGCAAATTCACCGACATACACGACAATATAATATTTATTATAATCGCGCTTCCAATTAACCCGCGGTTCAAATGCAGAGCGTTTTATCCGCCAGAAAACGCACAATCACACCGAGTCGAGGACGTTGCCGACTGTGTTGTCGGCGGCTACGCGCGTCGAGCGGAAGAGGAAAATTCACTCGGTTAAATTAATTAATTTACGTTAGTCGCATAGTCGGACGAAAATACGTCAGAGATTCACTGAACGGTTGGTATGACAGTCTGCAGCCGTCATGCAATTCCGGTACGTCGTTCTCCAGGGAGAGATCGCGAGATAAATTAGAATTTCGCGCCTTTTCGCGATCAGGCGGAATAAAAATTCTCCGGTCCCGACTAATATTTATCGCGCTTTCGTATACTGAGAAAAATCGTTTGATTGTACCAACAAAACGTATGTATATGATTGAAGGCATTTTGGTTAAATCAAAACAAGAATTTCTAGTTATCATGATAAGATTCGATTTTTTATAACTAGAACGTTTAATAGATTTTATTATAAGGATTTGGTTAATATTTTCTGGTTGGATCTAAAATTTCTTGTTAAATTAATTTCTTTGCTTGCTACTAACTACTCTTAATTTAACTCAATATTTAATATTTGCCATAAAATGTATATAAAGAACTAGTATTAACATTACATTCAAAATATATTTTTTTTCTCTTACGAGCAGTAGTGCCAGAAAGAGGACGCTAGCTCTCTGATTGTGTGTATTTGAGCTGCATCCTCTTCTTGCATCACTGTTTATCAGTTTAAATTCTAACAACTGAATTTAAAATAATTTATTCAATAATCTGAATTAAATTTATCCAATAATCTTGTTGGAATTCAAAATATTAAAGACTTTTGAGATTAGATGGAAAAAATTTTAGACGACTTGGTGCTGGTGAGTTTAATATTATTAACCAGAAAATTTGGTAAATTTAACAGGAAGAAATTAATCATATTCATCTGGTAATTCCTACAAGAATTCTGGTTCGTTCATTTTCCAACAGACACTGGTTGAATCTACCAGAATTCTAATTAATGCAACCAGAATTTTTTCTTAGTGTATTTTTTTTCTCTTATGAGCAGTAGTGCCAGAAAGAGGACGCTGGCTCTCTGATTGTGTGTATTTGAGCTGCATCCTCTTCTTGCATCACTGTTTATCAGTTTAAATTCTAACAACTGAATTTAAAATAATTTATTCAATAATCTGAATTAAATTTATCCAATAATCTTGTTGGAATTCAAAATATTAAAGACTTTTGAGATTAGATGGAAAAAATTTTAGACGACTTGGTGCTGGTGAGTTTAATATTATTAACCAGAAAATTTGGTAAATTTAACAAGAAGAAATTAATCAGATTCATCTGGTAATTCCTACAAGAATTCTGGTTCGTTCATTTTTCAACAGACACTGGTTGAATCTACCAGAATTCTAATTAATGCAACCAGAATTTTTTCTTAGTGTATTTTTTTTCTCTTATGAGCAGTAATGCCGGAAAGAGGACGCTGGCTCTCTGATTGTATGTGTTTGAGCTGCATCCTCTTCTTACGTCACTGTTTATCAGTTTAATTACTAACAAACTGAATTTAAAATAATTTATTCAATAATCTGGATTGAATTTATCCAATAATCTTGTTGGAATTCAAAATATTAAACAGACTTTTGAGAGATTAGATGGAAAAAATATTAGACGACTTGGTGCTGGTGAGTTTAGTATTATTAACCAGAAAATTTGGTAAATTTAACAGGAAGAAATTAATCAGATTCATCTGGTAATTCCTACAAGAATTCTGGTTCGTCCATTTTCCAACAGACTGATTGAATCTACCAGAATTCTAATTAATGCAACCAAATTTTTTCTAGAATTTATCGTCGTTGTATCGATTTCTTTGGTGCAAAGTGATATTATCCATATCGGTGATATCGCGTAGCGGGACGAATCGAGTTGGCCAATGTATCCTATTGTGCGTGCGATTTTCCGAACATGCGTCATCAAACATCCGCGTGAATCAAGCATCCCCTTCTCTCTATCAATCTTTTTTTCCCTTGATATCGCGCCACGGCGATTAACCTTCGCTGCCTCGCACACCGACTTTCCGACGCGAGGGATGCTTTACTGTCACGAAGGAACTTCGATAAACACAGATATATTGCGCGAAGGGTAAATGAGAAGTCGCAGCCGTCACGCGCGACGAACGTGATTCTGCCTCCTTGCGCGCTTATTTGCAAGGAAACCTTGCGAAGTGGAAAATTCTAATTTGAATGAAAGCTTACAGACATGCAGCAGAGGAGAATAGAGAAATTTAGAAGTTTTCAGATCATTATTTTGAGACCCAAAAATGATTTTAAGGGGTAAAATCCTCGTATGTAGAGCTTTTTATTTTTCTCGACTTATCTCCAAGATTATTCGAGATATCAATAAATGCTTTATATAAAAGTTTCATGGTAAAGAGACGCCTATTTAATGACATTAATAAAAATTTGAAAAAATAATTTTTGAAAAGAGAAAACTTTTTCAAAAATCTTTGAAAGATTACTTTTTCAAAATTTTATTACTTGTGGAATAAAGGTATTTTTATAATAAAACTTTTGTATAAAACATTTTTTGATGTCTCAAGTGATTTTCGAAATATATGGAAAAAAGCAAAATTATGAAAAGCAGTTTCAATTCTTAGAATCATTTTTAAATGGCAACTGAAATTTTCTGAATTCACTACATCAAAATCATTTACTACACCTTTCCCTCCCTTTATGTGTAAAGTTTTATCAAAATCAGAATTTTCAAGTTCGTGAGGTTCCTGTTTTAGTCTGTTTTATTAATTGCGATGCTCTCAATTAATTTCTAATTCAATGAAAAAAGTTATGAAATCAAGGGATGATTAAATTAAAAAATATTAATAAGTCACGATGCTCTCGATTAATTTCTAATTCAATGAAAGAAGTTACGAATTCAAGGAATGATAAATTTAACAAATATTAATTCATTTCTATTCGAAAATTCTCCACATATGCCACAACAGCGCATATTAATCGCCATCATTTTTTAAAAACGATTTAAGGACGATATGATTATCTTGATAATTAGAAAAAAATATTATTATAATGTTAGGTTTACGTTTAAATATAATATTTTAAAGGCGATTATTTTCAACTAACATGAGATAATCTGTGCTGATACATTATATGATGACGGACATCATCAAATATGCAAGCGCGCTTTAATTATCGCGATCTACATTGGAGCTATTCATCGTATTGTGTGTGATCTACCCTAGCTGATTTCTTCCTCGCACAGAGATCACCCGGTAAAGATATTTCATTAGTATATTTTAAATGCATTTGACCTACATCACTATGGATTTGATATGCTAAGCTCTTTGCCACCTGCGCCACCTGACTCTTCATAAATCTTCCATACAAGCGACTGAAACAAACTACATGCAGCCATCGAATTCAAACATTCAAAGGATAAATTACGTAGTTAAGTTGGGATAGTTAAGTCGTGAAGGGACAAGTCGAAATTAATTATGTATCGATTGGACCGTCACGTCTTGTCAAATAAATTCTATGTAAAATTTAGTCTGTGACACACTTTATCGTATGATATAAAAACAAATAGAAGTGTTTTAAGAAAGTTTATATGTAATTATTTTTTAATATATATATATATATATATATATATATATTTTTTTTAATATATAATTATTATTTTTTAATATATTTTACGAGGTAAAAAACCGAGGTGTATTAGAAATTGACGGACTATGGTTTCTAGAATATTTACGTGTCACATTTAAGAAAATACGCACAAACATCTCAATTTATCTCCTAGCGTCGATATTCGTTGGCTCTTGTTGACACATTAATTTTCGTTAAGTAAGTACAAAGTTTTAGACTCGCCATTAAATTTCCAAGTGCTTAAATTATTAAGGGGTAAATATTTCCTTGATTGTTGATCGCTCGTCGAATCAATTATTACACCGCAACTCTCGGTCCCCAATATCATTAAATAATTAACTAATTAAATCTTGTGATCTCTTTCTCTGCAACAATATATTACATCACGGCAATTAGGACGAATGAAGAAAATTGTATTAAGTATCCAGAATTTAATAAAGATTTCTTATCTGTATCTCATTAGCGAAAAAATTTATAAAAGTTAAAGTATTAAAAAAATGTATAGACACGATGTAAAATTGTTCATCTCTTTTCCTCTAATTTTAAATGACATTATTTTTTAATGATCAAATGTTAGCCCGAGTATCGAGTCGTCATCCATTTATTTTAAAAATGAATAAATAATAACGCGTCAAAAAATATGAAAATTGTCGTAATATTTTCGGAATGGGTCAAATAAATGATTTTAAAATCTAAAAACAATACAGATAAATAATTTATTGATTATATATGGATGTGCAAATATATATAACACTCTTGATTTAATAGATGTCAATCTTGTACTGATCAGATTTAACATCCTATGCAAGCGCATATATATTCCTTCTAAAAGTTAGATTACATATCTGTGATATTTGTGTTCATGTATTGACAAATTCTAATCAAAATCTTTATGATAATAGAATATTTTCAAAATTTTTATTTTTTTATTTACAATACTGACAATTAATATTTTATTGTTAATATTAATTTATTATATGTATATATATATATATATATATATATATATATTTATTTATAAGTATATATTATTATATAATATTATTATTATATATTATTATTATTAATATTATTATTATAACATTATTATTAATAGTGTCAGTAAATATTTTATTATTAAATGCCACAACAAAGAAAAGATACATTTTTAAATGTTATTCAAAATTCCGTTTCCTTCGTCAAATATAAGTAATATTTAATTTTTCTGTTTCCTTTTATTAATTTTCCATAAGAGAAAAAAAGAGCTCTTCAGATGTGAAATTACCCATCTATTTTATACTCGTTATGATAAATTGAAACAAATTTCAGTCCCAGTTGTCATTAGCTATTTCCCTTGAGCCGAGCTTGTTGACAACTCCTGGACAACTTTGCTTTCAAATCTACAGTAGTTCTATTGTACATTCTCTTCAAGGCAACTCACTTCCAAATTCTATATGATCTTTATACTACGCAACAATTACGAACATGTTTTTAAATTTTGTATAATATTTGTTTAAATCAAACACACATTTTGTTTATTTACTTTTGATTAATTTAGACATATAAATTATATAGACAACTATTAAGCTTAGACATTATTTAGTTTAGACATATCATACAACTTCCTTGGTAATGTCCGCGATTGTTAAATAATTTTCTGTAATTATATATTTTAATATATAATTTACAATATATTAGAAATTAATATTATGAATTTAATATATTATAAATTGCAAAAATTATAAATTCCGTTTTTAATATTCAACGAAATTTACGTGACATGAAACGTTCTTTACGGTCCGCATTAACGCATTCATGCTAAGATTAGCGATAAGATGACTACCTATAAGTCTTTATTTTGTTAGTGCGATCAATATATACGTGCATACGTCGCTAATCATATTTTATATTTCGGTGATTAAGATCTTATAAAAGTAAATAAACTGAATACAAGGAAAGTATATTTTGCAGTATGATTAAGCTCCTAATTTCTAAAGAATGTAACGGAAAAAAGTAATAGAAAAATAATGGAGAATTTATAAAATTTCACAATTGTTTACCATTAGTAATCTTAATTATTATGCAATTGCAATCTTACTTTGCATTTATCCAAAGAGCAAGAATTTATTTAGTTAAATATTTAAATATAAGAGCAAGAATTTATTCAGTTAAATATTTATTTAGTTAAGCGTTTAAATATTTACAGGCATATTTTCCTTCGATTTTATTTCATTTAAGTTTTTTTTAATGAATACAAAACAAAATTCTGTAAAAAATATTTTTACATGAAATACAAGAAAGGCGATCACGAATTTTCAAGCACATATTTAAAAGCACGCGAGAATTTCAAGTTAAACCAAGTCTTTTCACAAGCATTGAAAAATGGAGAATTATATTTTTTTCTATCGAAAAATCTTAAAGAATGCCAAAGTACTTTTTGCCATGAAACCCAGGGACGACCGCCAGGAATTTTTCACCATGTATATACGAATACACAAGCGAATAAAATGTATAAAGTTTCTTGGAGCCTGACTTTTAATAAACTATTCTTTTCTATCGAGAGAAATCTTACAGATCGCCGCTACATTCCTTGATACAAACATAAGATATACATTATTCTCTTATCGTACATAACATATTTAATGTTAAAACTAAACTAGTTGTAATATATTTTTCATCATTTTCTTTTTAGTTATATATCCTTAGTAAATCCTTTCTTAAGCTTTATTCTTATGTATATTTGCCAATGATACAAAATATTTTATGTATATATCTATCTAAAAAATATATTTATTTTCAATATATTTCTTTAAATATTTTAAATGTTTTGAAGTAACAGATAGAATATTTTTATGTGCAATATAAAGAGCACAATAATAATATAAAAATAGATCAACGCAGACGATATAAAGAAGAGCAATCAATCACAGAAATTAATATGTAAACAACAAATAATTAAATAAGTTCCAAGTTATTCACTATAGATGCTCCAATATCGCTCAACATTTTGCTGAGCTTTCTCTCTTGTTCAGCCTTTGCTACTATTTCGCAGCACAGGAAACTCTTGCGAAATCACGGTTAATTAATCTCGCGGATTAATCAAAATCGATAATCACGCGCGCGAAATTCATTATATTGTGATAGGAAAATAAAATGAAAACTCGTACAAAACTCTGACTTTGCTTTCCAGAAATTGTGCGATCAAATTTACATGCTACTTATCGCAAAATAAATTTTATTAATAATTAATAATAATTATTAATAATTAATAAAATAATATCATTAATAATTAATAATAAAATGTAATTATTAATAAGATTGTTTTATCACAGTTTGTTTCGTTTAATATCATTTTGCTCGAGTTTCGATTTGCTGCGCGAATCTATTTTGTATTCATTCTGCTAATGATTAAAAAATTCAACAATAATATTGGCAGTTTTATTCTAAATATTAATAATTAAATAATTAGAACGATTAATGATTTATAAACGTAAATGATGATCAATGATCAATGATCAATGATCATTTATCAAAGATATTCGTAATTTATTCATTTCAAGAAAGCAAAATAAGAGATAAAAATTATAAACTATTATCTCATTGCGATATTTAAAACAATTATTTCTCTAACAATGATTTCGAGTATATTTTACATCACGCTTTGATTTCTTAATTTTAATTTATGTATTTCGTCCTTATAATTTTCGGGTTTTAATAGCGCATAATAAGTAAGAGACACAAAAGAATCGCAGTATCTATTGATTCAAGTGTTTCAAGCAACGAAATTTAAATTAAAAAAATAAAGTATATATTTCATTCTTATTGCATTAAATGTTGCGTCGTTGACGAAATATTTCGGCAACGAATCAACTATTGACACGTGGCCATCTTATCATTTGCACAGAGAGGCTCAAATAGCGTTTCAGGTATCGTCTTCATTGAGAGAAAGAGAAATGCGATCGTGAGGTATGTAATTAACATTGTAAGTGCTGTCAAGTGCCGCGCGATCGTCGTATTTTATTGATTAGTGTACACGTAATTAATTAATTGTTCGTAAGTGAGTATTGCTAAAGAGCAAAGGATCAAGGAACAAGTTCGGAAAAACATCGCACGACGGTGAAGTACCTGTCAAATAAGCAATTTATAACTTATTTAAGTTATAATTTTTGCTTTATTTATAATTTATAATTTATAATTTACAACAATATGCAATATGCATATCGTATTATGTATGTTATTAATTGTTCTCGTTTATCTCTACAGATCTATTTTAAATCATTATGTAATAATGTAACAATGTAATAATAAGCATAAAATGTGTATTTATGTCATCATATAATAATAAGCACAAAATGTACTAAATGTATTAAATGCTAAAAATATGACAAGAAAATTTATGTTAAAAAAACAATTTAACGTTACGTAATTTTTAATTAAATGTCTTAACAAGTGTTAAAAAAATATTTAGTTACACGCAATAATTATATTTCGAAAATATTAATTATATATTTTAAAAATTTTTATATATTTGTATTTTATAAATTAACATTGTACATTGTACAACACGGCATCGTATCGGTGAGTGCTTACAAAACTTAATTTTTCTTTTTGATACACAAAGCTGATTTTTTGTAGAAATGTTGGAACTTCCTAGCTTTTTTATAGTGCATTTACTTTGAGTTTGTATTTTTATTATAATCTTAAATTTTTACTCCTTAAATTAGTTTTAAATTTTTCTTCCAAGAACACGTTCAAAACTTTAAAGAGGCTTCTTAAATATTCAATTTTTCGCGTGTCTTCCTTATTTTAAACTATGGTTATCTTACGTGTAAAATGCGAACATCATTTCTGAGAGTTACTAGAGAAAAAAGAAAGAGAAATTTACAAAGACAAATTATTTCGGCAATTTAATAAAACACACTAGTGTAATAAAACGTGTAATTTCCCGGGAATTATGATCATCTGAAATCTACTTGCGATTTCTTCCACTTTAACCGCCTGCTCTTAACTGCGCTCACAAACTGTTCTCATCCTTAAGTGCATCTGGTCACTGGTAACATTGGCTTAAGCATCGATTTAAATTTTATAAAAGTTCAATTAAAAATCTATAATGTTAATTCAATTTAATCGAAGAGTAAACGATATCTTATAAATTCTCCCGTATCATTGCAATTACGATAATTTATATAATGAACAGGAATATAAGAAAACACTCAGAATTAAATATAAAATATTGGTAGCAAGATGCAATCTAGAATTTACGCGAAAAAAAATTTCCACTTCAAAGCACCTGTGGATAAAAGAAAACTGGGACGTTGTGTATTACGTACTAAATATTTGGTATGAAAATATTCTCCAGAAATGCGCGAGTAAAAAATTTCGCAAGAGATTTTCTCGAAAAACAACTCGCGCAAACGTGCAACATTTCCTCAATTCTACTTTGAGAGCATTGCTTTTCCGCGATAGCGTTCTCTATCTCGATTGCTTCCTGTTTCGACGTATGGCAATCGTTGTAGCCGCGCGCGAGATATCCCGTAATCCACTTCAAGGTCCTATATCTCGATCGCGCCGCTTGCATCAATTTACTTCTGCTTCTTCAATGAGAAAATTCGCTGCGCGCGAATGGATAGAAGGATGCCTCGAGCGAAGGTTACTTCCCTAATTTCCATTTCTGAGCAGCTGCGCCGTAAACAAAATTGATTATCAAGCTATACTAAGCAACCGGTCGATTGCACATTATATACACAGTCAATTTGTTTGATTTTAAGCCTTGACGCTCAAGAATTAAATAATAATTTCTATTAAAGTTTTATTATAAAAAGATCTTAGTAAATAATTTACTAAAGTAAAGTATGCATGTTTTGATTAAGAATGTATTGTATCTATTTCCAAAATATTGAGAATTTAATGAAAATTGTACAGAATGTCCTTACATGTTTAGAATCTTTAGTACAATTTTTTAATCGATTTACTAAAGCGTTCACAAGTTATAAGGATTTTAATTTGCACCGAATTAATATGTGTTCTTATGGGAAACGTATAATCACGTCGATTCAAATGACAAAAACACATGGAAATAATATTCAGAATTTGTTTAAAATTTGCAAAAGTTTAGATACAGAGGAAATATTTGATCAAATAATATTATACAAGTACTAACTGGTTAAAAAGATATTAAATATAATTCAACGAAGTTATCCATGTATCTGTCACAAGGCAAAATTCTCTGCCAAAAGTTAATCATTTCGATTAACAAAATTCGAAATATTTCAGTAAAAACGCAATAAATATTAAAAAATACATCTCTGCACTGTAGCTAAGATCAAATTGTAATCCACAATTTCTTACTCAAAACACACCAAAAGTGGATATATTCGTCAATATTGATTTTTAGCTACTTTTTGCTGGGATTGTACATATAAAACATCCTTAAGATCTTTTTATAATAATTATATAATAATTTTAATAATTTTATAATATTTTAATAATAATAATTTTAATAATTTTAATAGTTTTATAATAATTTATTATTCTTAATAAATTATTATAAAAAGATGTTAATAAAAACATATATATTTCTCATTATTTTAATAATATATATTATTATATACATTAAATTTTCCAAGTAAATATTCTTATAGAAAGTAAATATTATACATTTTCTTAAATATTATACATGTTAAACGTGTTTCATCAAAAAATGTTGTCAACAAACCCTTTGCGAACAGATTTAGTACGGTTGACCCAATTTCACGTAGCCTAAGCGCCACCAGGATATTACGATGAGCCAAGGCTTAATAAATATTTCTACGCTGCTGGAATTTTGTGGACGTTAATTTATATGCGGGAAAAGTCGCATCAGAGGGAGGGCCGTTTCATTTTCGTCGCGCGGAAATAAAATATTAGTCGGGAAGAATGTATCGAGAGGGGCCGCATCTCTGCCTCTGAGCTCGGATAAAATATCGTGCAGAATTTTACGTTTAATCTGGACGCTGGAAATTACTCTCAAAGAAAGGAATAGCGATTCCTGGTAGGGGTCGAGCATTTAATGACAAAAAGAAATCGTCATTTTATTGAAACGAGGTGTTTTCCGGACTCGAAGAAGAGAGATCTCGCGCAACTTTATTTCTCGTTTGGAAACACTACCAATGATACGCTCAATGTAACATGAATAGCGAGGTAAATAAGGAAGGATGATCAACATGGCTTTAAGTAAGCGGAATGCGAAGGAGAAGATCTCGGACATTTTTCCGTGCTCTTACACGCGATAAAGAAGTTTAGAAATCGAGGAATACTCTCTCGACTGAACACGAAATACTCTTATCTCTGACATACAATTTCTTTGATTTTATATGAACTGACTTTTCGCAATTTACATTTCTCGTAATTTTACGGGGTTATTCTCTTTGCATAAAAAATTTCCATTAATTAATGAAATTCATTTATTATATTTGCAATTCCCTGCGATTTATTCTTGGTGATATTTGGCCATTTAAATAAAAATTATAAAATGTGCAACGCGAAACCATAAATTAAAGAATCTGCAAAAAATTATATAATTATGTGTAGCTCCAAAAGATTTTATATAACGATAGGAATGAGTCGTCGTAGAATAATGATAGCTAAACGTGAAGAGAGAAATAAATTTGTTTAAAATGTGTGTAAAAACGCCACCTTTACACAACGCGAAAAGCATACATTGGACGCAACACTCGAGCACGTACATCGACACTTTAACTCGGCGTTTTTGCCTCAATTTACCTCGCAACGTGCCGAGAACAGCTATTGATTCTCACGATTTCAATTACAAATTCTTAATGACGCGGTAAACGAATCTCTTGACAGCTGGCCACGATAAGATCGTTTAGTCGAATGTGCTTGACGCATTCCAATTTAATTTCTCGAACAATTTACGTGTGAATAATTGCAACGATTCAAACATTTCGATAAACTCATACGTATGATTGCGAGACGTGTGTAAATTTATTTTGCTTCGCTCACTTTTCCGGATCAATGGATCCGACGCAATCATAATTCTTCAAAAGTCCAACTTTAAGGAAAAATTCCCACGAATCTTCGTTAAAAGTCTAATTACGGTCTACCACGATTTTAATGGAAATTTTCCAATAGGGCTTATTTGAGATTGCCTTAATTAAGGTCAATTAAATAAGAAGCTTTCACGAAATGAAACAAAAGTGTGCTTTTACGTCATTGTTCCTGGAGGGCCAATTGTTCGCGGATCATGTTCTCATCATGAAATCAATTCGATTATTTTCTTATTTATAAAAAATAAAGCTGACGTAAATAACGCTTCAAATTCTGAAGCATGCAAACAGAACGCGGAAAAAATTATTAAAACTGTTAAAACACACATATATATGCACACACTACAAAAATATTTTAGATAATACTTCCATTAAATATTTATTATTAAAGTTGTTATTATTTTTTAACAAAGATTGGAAAAAGGTCTGAATGCACGTCATGATTGAAAATATCCATGCGAAAAGAAAAACAAACTGCATGTATTACTAGCAAGCTTTGCAACATGTTTTGTTCTGCTTTGTCTTTATTCAGAGAACAATATAGAAATAAATGTTTGCAAACAAAAAATTTAGAAAAAACCAACATCATATATTCTGCACGTTTTTTAGTGACTTTTTTATACGTTACACTTTTCGTAATTATCTTCGACCAGAGAGAGGCAAGCAATGTATATCAATTTTCCAAAATTTTGTAGTTTTACAAAAAAAAGAAAATATTAGAAAAAAATAGAAAATATTTAGCGCAATTATGTAAAAAACTGTAGGTTTAACTTAAAAATCCCTCAATGTGTGTGCAAAAATATTTAGCATTTAAACCAAGAGATTTATTCTTTTGTTTCATTATTGTTATTGAAATTAGGGTACTATAAAAAAAAAGAAAATATTAGGAAAAAATAGAAAATATTTAGCGCAATTATGTAAAAAACTGTAGGTTTAACTTAAAAATCCCTCAATGTATGTGCAAAAATATTTAGCATTTAAACCAAGAGATTTATTCTTTTGTTTCATTATTGTTATTGAAATTAGGGTACTATAAAAAAAAAGAAAATATTAGGAAAAAATAGAAAAAATTTAGCGCAATTATGTAAAAAACTGTAGGTTTAACTTAAAAATCCCTCAATGTGTGTGCAAAAATATTTAAACCAAGAGATTTATTCTTTTGTTTCATTATTGTTAATGAAATTAGGGTACTATAGAGATTACAATTATTATAATTTCCCCTCTTAATCAGCGCGCCCACAATAGAAGAAGGTTACAATTACAAACATCTATGCGACAGGGAAGTGGCTATAGATCTTGGATGCGGGTTGTCGTCGTTAATCAAATTATGTCGTTTACGTTTCCAGGTAGCACGTAACATCGCCACTATCGGTCGCCGAGCTGTCTGCCAGACGATCCGAAATACATTATCACGAGATAGTGTAACACGGAGAGCGGACTTCTTGTGAAGTGCTATCACTTCGGGAGAATCGCTGATGAGGTCTGGCTGACGTTACCGCAAAGTAGCAAATATGCAGATATAAGAACGTTTGCGCGGTAATTTACTAGTGGCAAAAAATGTCTCGTTTAATTTCAATCCTCGAGAGTAAGCTTGCAAGCGTAGAAGCTGCAAACAAACATGTACAAAATTGCAAAATTAATTAATTAAATTAATTAAAAATCTTTAAAATTTCAAAAATTTCTTTTCCTAGATTTATTCGGCTTTATTTATAATAACGCAATATTTAACTGCACTGTAATTTTGATTTATACCTGTTTGCAAATCCGAGGCGATTCTTCTACTTATTTAACCTACCGGGTACCTTGCGCGAATAATAGCCCGATTCAGAAATAATTTGCTGATTCTACAAATTGTACCGGATGATGAATTTCCTGCTTCGGCTTTATCCGTGCCTCGCCTTGCTCGTGCAAGATACCAAACTTTACTTTCAGTTCTCTCTCTCTCCCTGCACAAGTATATATTTTCCGGAAAGTAATTTGGTGCATAGTCTCTGAAGAGAGATATATAAGAGAATTCTATATAGCTAAAGAGACTCGTTTGCGCGCAGCGACGTTGAAGAGAGTTTGCTGTAATTACGGAAAATTAAAAATATGAGCCTCATAGAAATTTATGCGTACGTCTGTGTGTGTATGTGTGTGTATGTAGCAACACGTTTGCAATATGTACCGTATATTTATGACGAACGTGTCATAAGTCTAATTAACGTGCACCGCTTAAATTTCTAAATATTGTGTAACACACGTGTCATACTGCAATGGAATATTATAATGTCGAAGGGAGAATTACGCCGGAACACTGGCAGAAACTGATAGTTGAAATAATAAACTGGAAATACATATTGTAAACAAATGTATAAATAAACAGCTTGCAGAGCTTGAAAATAATTAAAACAAAATACAAATAACTTTGCAATTTTAATTTCAAGCAAAATTTACATTTAAAAAATACAAATAATATACACTGCGAAAAAACGTTTGATTGTATCAAGACATATGTATATGATTGAAGGAATTTTGATTAAATTAAACAAGAATTTCTAGTTATCATGATAAGATTCCATTTTTTTATAACTAGAACGTTTAATAGATTTTGATATAAGGATTTGGTTAGTATTTTCTGGTTGGATCTATAAAATTTCTTGTTACATTAATTTCTTTGCTTATCGTTAGGCGGCGAGCCACTCTTAATTTAACTCGTATTCAATATTTGCCATAAAATGTATATAAAGAACTAGTATTAACATTAAATCCAAAGTATATTTTTTTCTCTTACGAGCAGTAGTGCCAGAAAGAGAACGCTAGCTCTCTGATTGTGTGTGTTTGAGCTGTATCCTCTTCTTGCATCACTGTTTATCAGTTTAATTTCTAACAAACTAAATTTAAAATAATTTATTCAATAATCTGAATTGAATTTATGCAATAATCGTGTTGGAATTCAGAATATTAAACAGACTTTTGAGATAAGATGGAAAAAATTTTAGATGACTTGGTGCTGGCGAGTTTAGTATCATTAACCAGAAAATTTGATAAATTTAACAGGAAGAAATTAATCAGATTCATCTGGTAAATCTAACAAGAATTCTGGTTCGTTCATTTTTCAACAGACATACTGGTTGAATCTACCAGAATTCTAAATGCATCCAGATTTTTTCTCAATGTAGAAAACAACATTTTCAAATCAAAGATTATAATTTTCTTAAAGTAGAATGAAATAATTATATATTCTTGAGGTGACTATTATAATATTAAAATAAGACTATAATATTTTTGAAATTTAAAATTATTAAATTCTTCTAAGAAGATTATAAATTGTTGCGTTGTATTCGAAACAATGAACGCATTAGCTTAAGTATATAAGTTTTGATTTGACACTTTTTTTTCTGTGTGTAACAAATTTATTAAGAAATTAATCAGATTCATCTGGCAATTCCTACAAGAATTCTGATTCGTCCATTTTCCAACAGACATACTGGTTGAATCTACCAGAATTCTAATTAATGCATCCAGATTTTTTCTCAATGTAGAAAATAACATTTTCAAATCAAAGATTATAATTTTCTTAAAGTAGAATGAAATAATTATATATTCTTGAGGTGACAATTACAATATTAAAATAAGACTATAATGTTGTTGAAATTTAAAATTATTAAATTCTTCTAAGAAGATTATAAATTGTTGCGTTGTATTCGAAACAATGAACGCATTAGCTTAAATATATAAGTTTTGATTTGACACTTTTTTTTCTGTGTGTAACAAATTTATTAAGAAATTAATCAGATTCATCTGGTAATTCCTACAAGAATTCTGGTTCGTCCATTTTCCAACAAACATACTGGTTGAATCTACCAGAATTCTAATTAATGCAACCAGATTTTTTTCTCAGTGTAATAATAAAATAATAATATAATAATAATAAAAAATAGTCCAATAATATTTCGAAATAAATAAATTCAATTCTCTAATCCACTTCCAGCATTAAACGACACGTGGCATATTCTTTTATTATAGATTACATGAAACAACGCTATCTATCCCCCACAGAAGGGACAAACGTGGAACGCGTGGAAAAAAAATACGCAGGGAACGCGCAAACATGCTGGCACCCGGGAATGCAGGACGAGTAGGAGGCGCGATACCCATAAGTGAGATTATACATCATTCTGTCAGACGAACATCGTCGGGAGGCATTTACTGCTCGACGCCAACCGTTTTTGAAAAGCGCACGTGATGGCACATTTTTTTTCCTTGTTTTCTCTTGGCTTCATTTTTTCCTCCCTTTATCTACCTTGTCAATCTGTCAGCTGATCTCCGAGCATCGCTCGATTCGCCTTCGTTTCTCGATATCTTCGTTTCGAGGTTCGCGATTCCTCGAGCGCGACACCTCGCAGCCGCCATCAAAAAAGTCAACGAGCAAATACGCTTCCGGATTACGAGATTCTGCTCTTCGCTCGGGACGATTCCGCATAATGGATCGAATGGACGGACGCTCCCGCGCGGCCTCTTTTTTCCCGGATCCTCAACCTCCTCTCCCAGGAGCCACGTCTCTCTAACGGGACCTAAGACCTCTCCGTTTCAATCTCACTCGACATTATTACGTTTTTCATCGTGGCTCCTCTCTGCGTTAAATTCCGTTCCCATAATCCAGACTCTCCTCGTGGCCCTCGGTTGAAAAAGAGCCCTCCCCGTATATTTATTTGAAATACTTTGCGACTCTCCAAGTGCCTCGCGTAACTGCTTGGTGATCGTCTGAGAGCGAAAGTCGATGAGAGTCCGAGAATTCGATGCTTCCGCAATTTTCGATCTATAATTAACGAGCTGCGAAGAGCTTATGAGGGCGTAGGCGAGATAACATTGAAGCGGAAATGTAAACGCTCCGTCGTGAAACTTGATTTCCGTCCACTTCTGCTCGGTCAGGTCTAGTTTACCTTCCTGCATTTTTATTCTTAGAATAGCAGGATACCTTCCAAGGAATACACCTGTGTGGGCGTTTATATATATCCTGCGTGTATCGGTTGATTTTTTTTTTCAATAAAAACAACGAGATAAGTCGAGAGAAGTCTTGTCCAGAGAGTTTGCTTTACGTAGCGCAAAACTTGTCCCGTCTTGGGAAAACTTGCCTTTCGTTCACCCCCCGCAAGATACGTAGTTACTGGCGAGACAGCGAGTTACCCATTCAAATCCTTGTAGCATCAGTACGGAATCTGCATCTGGGCGAAACAGTCGCCTCACCCGCCACTTCCCTTCGCAGTCTTACTGCAGGAAACGTCGTTTGCGCGACGCCGAAATCGCGCGTATCCGTTTTCACGTGTCAGCATTGCAGCTCGAAGGCCGCAGCGGCCGTGTCACGACGCCAAAATGAAGATTGAACGCCCAAATAAATCCACTTCGACCTGGGACCAGCTGTTTCGCACGCGTTTTATTCACCCCTTCCGCCCTCCCGTCTCTCTTCCCCGCTGAAACGTGATAAATTCAGGCGCGGGAATTTTTCCTACAATCGTCGAAGCTAATCAATCTATTCGCGGGATATCGTTCGGGTTATCGCTCGTGCGTTCGATATCTCGAAATATTTTCTCCGGCGGGAACAATGGCCGAATTGTCAATGGACAATTTTGGACGCGCTATAAGCATGTTAGACAGTTACAGCAGTTTTTTTTTCTTTTTTTTTCATTCTTCTTCTCGCCCCGTGATATATTTTACTTCGCGTCTTCAAAATATAGTTGATTTAATAATTTGGAATTTCGCTGAGATAATTAAAAATTAAATCAATTCAATATATTTGAAATGATTGGAATTAATTATCTGCTCAGATATTATACAATTGAACCGAGCGATTCGATTTATTACGAATTATCGTATAAATAAATCAATAATTTAGTATAAAATTTTTAAATAGCGAATTAAATTAACATCTTTTTATAGATATTTATTTTACCAAATAAAGCAAATAGATTGAACGAAGTAGAAAAACCTGTAAAACTACAAATATTATAAAATCAAATATACAATGTAATGGAATAAAATGGCAATTCAACAAATGCATTTAACACTGATAATTCGTAATATGCACCACAGCCAAAGGGGCTAATAAAAGCGTTCGTTCATTCATTCATTCACTCATTCATTCATTCATTCATTCATTCGTTCGTTCGTTCGCTCGCTTGTTCGTTCGTTCGTGCAATGTAATTGAGGAAAAATATGCAACACCGTGTCTCCGACGTTGCATGCATCGTTAAGATTTATATCCCATCGTGTTTCAAACTATTTGGACACGCGACGAACTCCGCGCTCCATTATTTGATTGCGGGCGGTGGCGCTCGTCGATAGAAAGTAGCAGCGTTAGAGGCGAGGAAGAATATCGCTAATGGAGATCGTGAGATATTAGCGTGCCATTTTCCCGCTCGACCGCCGCTGCTTTTCGCGCGGCTGCGGAAAAACCGGCGGTGACCCGAATCGGCGTCCGAATGTCGTCGACGACGACAATCTACGTTTATTCCCGTGCTCGGAACTTATATCCTCGAGCCCCGAAAGTCCGACCTAACGAATTTTCAGCTTTGCCGATTCTTGTCCCGGCAAGAGTAGAACCCCGGGTCGTCGAAAGTTCCGTAACGTCATTACTCGCGCTTGCATCGTGCATTTCGAATCCGCCACCCTTTCTTGTCTCTTCGACAAGTTCGCAGGGTGAAAAGGAGGGGGGATCGGGTGAGAGGGATGCTAATTGCGCGATGAAGTCAGCGGAAAAGTTAGTCGCCCGTCTGTTATTATGATAAATGCGCGAGACCGCTTGTAAACGCGCGATATATCGCCGCCTTGGGAAGAAGTAGATGTGATGTGTTATAATAGCAATTATTTGCAAGTGTGCATTGAGAAAAAAATCTGATTGCATTAATTAGAATTCTGGTAGATTCAACCAGTATGTCTGTTGGAAAATGGACGAACCAGAAATTTCCGGATGAATCTGATTAATTTCTTCCTGTTAAATTTTCTGGTTAATAATATTAAACTCACCAGCACCAAGTCGTCTAAAATTTTTTCCATCTAATCTCAAAAGTCTGTTTAATATTCTGAATTCCAACAAGATTAATAGATAAATTCAATCCAGATTATCGAATAAATTATTTTAAATTCAGTTTATTGGAAATTAAACTGATAAATAGTGATGCAAAAAGAGGATGCAGCTCAAACACACACAATCAGAGAGCTAGCGTCCTCTTTCTGGCACTACTGCTCGTAAGAGAAAAAAATACATTGAGAAATAATTTGGTTGCATTAATTAGAATTCTGGTAGATTCAACCAGTATGTCTGTTGAAAAATGGACAAATCAGAATTCTTGTAGGAATTGCCAGATAAATCTGATTAATTTCTTCTTGTTGAATTTATCAAATTTTCTGGTTAATAATACTAAACTCGCCAGCACTAAGTCGTCTAAAATTTTTTCCATCCAATCTCAAAAGTCTGTTTAATATTTTAATTTCCAAGATTATTAGATAAATTCAATCCAGATTATTGAATAAATTATTTTAAATTCAGTTTGTTAGAAATTAAATTGATAAACAGTGATGCAAGAAGAGGATGCAGCTCAAATACACACAATCAGAAAGCTAGCGTCCTCTTTCTGGCACTATTGCTCGTAAGAGAAAAAAAATATAATTTGGATTTAATGTTAATACTAGTTCTTTATATACATTTCATGGCAAATATTGAATACGAGTAAAGTTAAAAGTGGCTCGTCGCCAAACGGCAAGCAAAGAAATTAATGTAACAAGAAATTTTATAGATCCAACCAGAAAATACTAACCAAATCCTCATAGTAAAATCTATTAATTTAAATTTATTAAATCTATTAATCTATTATTATTCTAGTTAAAAAAAATCGAGTCTTATCATGATAACTAGAAATTCTTGTTTGATTTAACTAAAATGCTTTCAATTATATACGTCTTGTTGATATAATCAAACGATTTTTCTCAGTGTATATTTATTCTGTAGACGATTTATTATGTAGACGTTCGTAATAATTGATCAGCTAAAAGATGGATTTTTGGGAGATGTAGCAAAGTTAAATCAAGGTTATATTAACTTGGATAAAAGTTTGCAAATTATCGACACAAATAGTGATATCGATAACAAAGATAACAGATTTCGAACATTGCAAATAATCAATTATTAGAGGCAAGATGTAGAGAATTTTTTGTGGAATTTCAAATCATCTAAAACCATTAAAAATCCTTTAGAAACGAGTATTATAATTGAAAAATGATATCCTATAAAATAATATCCATGTAGCTCCTGCTTTAATTTCGATTATTATTTAATTGCTTATTTAAGCAAGCTTAAAATACCCTTGCATGTACAATAAAATATAAAACAAATTTGGATGGACGGATTAATATTAAACAATTATTACTATCTAATGAGAGACATTGTTCGGATTATTACAAATTACATAATCTCAGATTAGCAGATAATTTTTAATAATTAATAGAAAGACTGAATGATGTATTGCGGAAAATTTTTCATGTATTATAATAAATATTGAAGAGGGAAAAGTATGAAAATTTGTAAAGTAAAAGCGCGACACTTGTCTCGCCATTTTGTCGACAAAATATTTCACAGAATTCGAATTTGAGAGGAGCTCACGTAACATTTACGATCTTTCGAAACTCCACGAAGGTTAAATATTATTCTCCTCGCGTATTCTACGCAACATAAAGCGAGCATATCGAAATATGCTTTTCATATGCAAGCTAAATGTCAATCTCTCTCTTGATTTTTTTGCTCGAGCCCTTAGCTTCACCCACGAAGATCTTCCAAGTAGTGAAACGTGTAGCGAAACTCATCGGCTTTCAATCGTTCGTTTTCCTGATATTGCAGAGTTTATATCCTTCCCGGAAGCTTTCCATTATGATGGAAAAACATGATTTTATTTATGAAATACATCCTGTCCTTGGCTGACATCAGATATCCGAAGACGTCAAAGTAAATTTTCCTTTCTGATTACAACTCTCCATTCTCTTTCAATACCTATCATTGCAAACGCTCTCTCGGTTTTTCATCTTTATGAAAGTTTCAGCTCGCTTCCTTTTTCTTTCAGACATGTACATATTTTATGTTGTGTTGTCTATTATTCTGCTTTTACTTGCATTTAAAAACTGTTTTATTTAAATCAATTTTTAAGAGAATATGTCATATGTATTACAATATTATCTTCGGTTATCGTTTATAGCTTTCGCGTTTCTAGCAAAAATATGTATCTATATTTTTAAATTGCAATTCGCCTCCGGTTTCTCCAACATTGAAACATCCATTTCACATTTTATACCTTATAAAAAACACGTTCACAATTTATTTGTTTATTATGAGCTTCACGAAGCTATTTCATCCAACATATAGATCGATCTGCATCCTACGATGATATAATTACAACTTCATTTATTTCGCATGATTTACTTTAAACGTCGACTCAAGGGTGAGAGAGGGATGAGATGCGATTTTAATCTCTTATCTCGCCGTCTTCTTGAAGCAGAGTTTAGAAACAGAAGCATCCAACATAGAGGGATATCATCATTCTCTGTCGTCAATGGACGGTCCTCCTCGCCATCTTCATTTCTCGAAAATATAAAAGAAGACCCTACACAAAGACGAGCGAGGGTCGGAATAACGAGAGGTTCGTAACGAAAGATAATGTTTTCCGGCTTCTAAGCACAAAGGACGACGCCCCGCATGTTGATCCTCGTCCCTGGCAATTCGATTGAATACTGCCATGCAGCCATGATAGATTCACCTAGCACTGTCCTTGTGTCCTTCGACAAGGACGATGATTATTCCGCGATCTAATAGAACGTCGCGCCGCGTTTCCATTGTGCGTCCCTCGGAATAGTGAGACGTGTATTCTCTGTATTTGTGGTCGTACGTACACACGGGACGCACCTGAAATGTTTGATCGAGTCTCAGGAATGAGAGAAAAAGGAGCAAGCAATTCAAATATGTTGCAAGCGATTCGGTATTTTTGTTTATTGACATGACGACTTGAATTCGCTGTGTTTTTTTTTTCCAAGACAACGTTTGTAGAGTATATCAAAGTCGCGTTCCGTCTTTATTAAAGTGTAACAGTTTGTCTTAAACAATATTCATATCAGCAATCCTTTACGTTAGTGAATAATTTGAGAAAGAATTTTATATATTTATCTCTTCAACACACATATAGATGTTTTTAGATATTTTCTGACAGCTTCACAACTTGACATTTTCCCGTCTCTCTCGCTTAATCTTCCAATTTAAATTGAAATCTATTACAATCAATAAAATTTGCTCGCTTATATCCAATGTATATACGCGATTCTTGCGTTAAAGATGACATATTTTGGAAATATAGTCTTCATACGTATCGATATTTCATTACGCTATCGATTCTAGCAATAACATTCGCGTCCGCCAAGTAAATCGGCGGCGAGAATATCATTCGCTATTTGCTTTAGCGATTTCTGTGCCGCTACTTTACGATAGCGCGTTTTATGATTGTGGATCGTCGCGATTTTATATCACCCCGAGAGATATGTCTCGAGGGATATTGATAGTGTCGGATAATACTTGTTGTTTTGCGCGAGCTGATTCAACGAAATATTTTTGACAATTTTGATAAATAGAAAATAATTTTCAAAATATATTTTATATATATTAATATATATTTATTATATATATTAATTATATTAATATAAATATATATTAATTATATAATATTATATATATAATATATATAATATATAATAATATTATATATATATTAATTATATTAATATATTTATTATATACAGGATGTCCCAAAACTCATAATCAATCTTTCAAAGACAGATTCCTGGGATCATTTGGAGACGATTTTTCCTCAGTGAAAATGTCGGTGAAGATCATTATTTTTTGCATGTTCCCAATTTTTGTCATCATATATCTTTGCAATTAAGCCTTAAATTAAAACTCAATTAAAGTAAACTCTATTTAAAATTAATCGAAGAATGTGGTTTTGTTAATATTATATTTCTAAGCTTAGTTTATGAAAAACCTCTTATTTCCAATCACTTATAATTCAAAAATTATTAGTGCCTCGACATTTTCGTTGAGGAAAAATCATCTTCAGATGATTTCAGGAATCTGTCTTTGAAAGATTGATTATGAATTTTGGGACACCCTGTAATTAATATTATATTTTCTAAATATATTTTATATATTTATTATATATTAATTAATATATTATATATTTTCGAAATATATTTTATATATTTATTATGTATTTTATATTAAAAATCTAAAAATATGTAATTTCTTCAGAAAATTAATACAAAAGTATACTCCTTTAATTTTCTATTTATTATTTATATTATTCTCGTTGTAGAATCGTCGATTAAAAGTAGGACAAATATGATATAGTAAATATATGTGCATGGGTCGTAGGCGAACGTGTGTACATCACGTAAAATATTTTACTAAGCTTTGAATAAATTAGATCTTGTACGCTCTTCACGCGAGAAGAACACCGTGTTAGAGTTGGTAGCCTAAAGGTATCCGCCGTGTAAGAGAATCGCGTTAGCGAACTTATCACGGCACTCTTCATAAGCGTATTAAGACTTTTCTTAATTATTCCGAGTTTGCTATGAATTATGGATGCGTATGTTCAATATATGTATATATATATATATATATGAAAGCAGAGAATGTTAATTTTGACGCAAAATCCTTTTGCGTTGATGGAAAATTGAGTCAACAAATTTATCGAATTAACGACCACTAAGACGGAAGTTCGGACTGTTCCTCGTAAACCTGACAACGTTATAATTACGCCCGTTAAAAATCCCATAATGTAGGATTTTTCGAGATGCAATCTGAAGAACAAAAGGCTCTTCTTTTTATGATGGGAAAAACCCGAAATGATATGTCGGCAACCGCAATTTGCCATTATTACATGTCGACGTCGCATCACTCGCAACGACTAGTGACATTTATGTCTCGGATGCTTAAAGGCTGGGAGAAAAATCAGCTTCGTTTCGCTCGCGAGGATCGAATGAAGTATAAAAGAACGGTAACGTGATGCTATACGTGGGGCTATTTTGCGCGCGGCTAAAGGAGACGGTGCTTCGTATGCTTTATGGAACTTCAAGCTTGATCTCGCACTTTCTTTTGACGCGAAATCGAAACTTGACAAGAAAAAGGTAGAAAACGGGACTGTCTAGATATTATGATAATACTGAATATTGTAATCTACATAAATCTAGAGGAAAAACCTCTCGGAGAGGAAAGATCAATAATCGAGTTATATAATATCTCTTGAGCGCATTTTTGTGGTAAAAATGATAATTTAATTCTAAAGAAAAATAACAAGCTATTTATTTATATTATTTAATTCAAATGTAATATTATTTCAACTCAAAGGCAAATGCGGACTTTACTTTGCAACTATGCATCGACTACAATGCAACGAGTAGAGCGAGAGACCGCAGTATAATTTATAGTATTCATCAGCAAATATTCACCTCATCTTGCGGATAAGACAGAGCGAATGGCGAGTTTCCGCATTTAGTTCGCATAAATCGCAGCATTTGCGTCACCATTAACTAAGTCGATTGCAGCTGACCTCTTATATGTTACACATGTCACAGTTCTGCTTTTGATTGTAGGTCAATTGCGCATTAACGACGTGCTAATCTCAAGTACCCCCAAGCAATTTCAATCTCACATAGTCATAAATGAATTATTTCCTAATATGTGCTCGAGTGTAAGTCACCAGTCATTAGAGATTTAAGTACATTAGCAGTCTTCGAGCAAGTTTGTAATATTTCTTATTTTATAGTAACCTATAATTGTGACTTATTAATATTTTTATTATTATTAATGATTTAAAATAACTTAGAAGCATACGTTTAATTTTTGATACTATATTTTTTAATAATTTTAATTATTTTTTAATAATTTTTAATATTTTTCAATGTTTCTTATTATAAATTATTTTATCTAAGAAAAAAAATCGAACAAAGAGATATAGTAAATATTGAATATATTATGTATTTTAATTTAGCAGCAATTGACAGGCAAAATTCCTTAATTACATAATAAAGGGTATATTCCTTAATTACATAATAATGAGACGTCTAATCCTTTGTCACTAGACTTAAAAGCGTAACCTACAACATGTACCTACAACATGAGAAGTAAACTACCAGTGTCGGTCTTTTAGGCCACAAATTCCGGACAGCCTGTGTCCTGCGGAGGGAAATTAATGTAATTCCGTGCAAGTGACAAGCACACTGTACCGCGATAATGCACATATTTGTTCTACCCAAAATACAGGCCGGGCCATTCCTGAGGAATAATTGAATTCCCGCGGAACAGTCGCGGGAGAACGAAAATGCAGTAGAAACGCGGTCGGTGATCGAAAATGCAGCGTACGTATTGTTGTCGGATAGCAACCGAAGATCTAATTATCAAATGATCCTATTTTCTCGAAAACAAGACAGATTAACGAGTAACATTTTCCTGAACGAGCCATAATTCAAGCTGGATAAAAATCTTTTCGCTTGCTCAGTATAAAAGAATAGGATTGGATAGGCAGAAAAATAATATAATTTTTTATCTAAATTGCAATGAAAAGAAAGTGTCATGTAAGAAGAGAAAAATATCATAGAAAAATAAGTGTCAAATCAAAACTTATGTACTTAAACTAATGCGTTCATTGTTTTGTATATACGTAACAATTTATAATCTTCTTAGAAGGATTTAATAATTTTAAATTTCAAAAATATTATAGTCTTATTTTAATATTGTAATTGTCACCTCAAGAATATAATTATTTAATTCTACTTTAAGAAAATTATAATATTTGATTTAAAAATGTTATTTTCTATCTAACATTGCTTCTTTTCCATTAAATCATAAGAATATATTTTTCTTGATTGAACTATATAAAATGACTTCATTCAAGTAAGCAATTATTCAAGCAATTTTAAAATTAAGTATATTTTCAAAAAAAAGAATGTCCTTTTTTTCTATGATAACATATCCATATCAATTAACGAGATAAATAAAATTCCTATATAAGGTAATTTTTTCGTGTGAAAAATTATTCTGTATAACACGATAACGTAAGAAAAAAATCGCAATTAAAATTATTAAAAATTATTATGTACAAAATGATAATGTAAGTGGAAAAAAATCGCAATTAGTCCGTGAAGAGCTAAAACGTTATTACGCGATATTGAATCATTAGTACCAGCTATTCGATGATGAGAAATTTCCTCGAGATATTTCCCAAGTTCGTCGATTGAGCACTTGAATATCTGAAACATCGCGCGTGTCGTATCTTCATCACGTCCACGAAATCGGGCGAGGCAATTTGTTCGGTGTTTAACGAGCAAACTTCGATCGCGCTGAAAGATGCAGATTGTTTCGCCGTCGACAAATTGATTTCATGCCTGGAAGATGGCAATCGGCGAGTTTTTTCGCTTTCGGAGAGTGGAGAACGTAAAACTTGCCCGGCGTAATTTCTCGTATATTTCGCGCAAAAAAAGTATTGTAGATCATACTTTGGTGGATCCTATCCCCTGGAATAATGAGCCGCGCAAGCACGATGGAAATCATTTTCCGGGAAGTATTAATAATTACGATCGATCGGATATTTATGGAAATGTCGATGAAGCGCCCCTCTCTCTCTCTCTCTCTCTCTCTCTCTCTCTCTCTCTCTCTCTCTCTCTTCTTTTCTCTCTTTTTCTCGCTCGCTCGCTCGCTAAGCCGATTGCAAAGTTCGCGACGACGCGACGATAGCGGAATTATGGGAAGAAAGCAATAACGACCCCAAGATTTATGATATCGAGCAAAATGTACCTGGCTAATGCCCCGGCGGCTGCCTTCTACTTTCTATCTATATCTCGCGGGCTCGCGCGAACGCAAGCTGTCTACTAAACATGATAATGTCCATCGTTTTTCTTCTCGAAATGTCGCCCGGCATTATTTCGAGAAAAAATAAATGCGAGTCAATGCTTTTAAAGCGTCGGTCGGTGCTTTTAAAGAGATTTTATTCTCGCGAGATTGTGTGTGTGTGAAAGACGCGATGGCCGCCGCGCTTCTCTCTCTCTCTCTCTCTCTCTCTCTCTCTCTCTCTCTCTCTCTCTCTCTCTCTCTCTCTCTCTCTCTCTCTCTCTCCGCCTCCTCGTCGTCGTCGTCGTCGTCGTCCTCCACGAGACGATCTCATGCATCAATCACGGTAACAAAACCGTGTCAGGACAACGGTGGGCTATTGTTGCTTCTCCGAGAAACTTTGAATTCTTTTTCTGCGCTCTTTATTTGTGGTACCAACGTCTTAATACGAAATGCTGGGTACACTCGGTACTTATAGCGTTGGAACGCCGGAGGGAAAAAAAGTTTTATCTACTTTTCCTTATCATATCTCATTCGCAAATTTAATTGAAACAAATAATTTAATTAAAATTGAAATTGAAAATTAATTTAATTTTGATTGATATTGAATTCGGTTGTACTTTTACAAAGGGGATACGCATTGTAGGTGCATTTGGAGCGTACAGTGCAATATGCAATCATATGCAGCTAAGAGTTGCGGGAGTTAATTGCGAGGTTAATTCTTTTTTTTTTAAGCGATCGAGATACGGTTGAGGATTCTTTTGATTAAAATTGGAACAAGCCTCGATATCAATCCCATTATCCAAGTTAATTCTTCGGTACCGAATGTTCGATTAACCTCGTTTCTCCCTCAACTTCCTCTTGCCTATTTAGTTCTCACATCCCGTCAATCGTGTCCCGTCTTTTGCTGTCGCTCATCTCTCAATCGTTAATTATCTTAGCATTCTAGGTCGACTATGTATTGCCGAATTCCTTAAATATTTCCTTACACCCTACATCTTAAATAACAAAGTGTCGAGCAAATTTTCCTATAGTGAAATGTGCTTATCATTAACGATATATTGATTTACAGCTTACAATGCTGTCAAAATAATATTTGTTACATGCACGTTTCTTATAAAATAATATTTAAATTTAAATATATATATATATTGAAACATCATAAACAAATTTTTTTTATTCTAGATATTTTAAATATATTTTTGAAATTTCAAACACACTGTATTTATAAATAAAATCATCTAAATTTTAAATTGTAAATCATTATTCTAGATAATTGAATTATAAATAAGACTATTTGAGCAAAAACTTTGATACAAATATCTGATAAATCATAAAAAAATTGAATATATAAAAATCATAGAATTTAATATCTACCGTGCACTTTATGTGCAGTGGACGGTATTTATTTCTCTGTATTTATAGCACTTGTATATTTTTACATCAAGCATTCCGCGCATATAAATTTTGAAACAAAAGTGGTAGAGTGTCCGGAGCATCGTTGAGAAGTATTATTATCGCGGAATTCGTGGATATATTACAATAGAAGTGGAAGGAGGTTGATAAAAGGCACAAAATGAATTATGCACGTTCCAAAAGCACACGATTGCATTTATATGCATTAAAACTGCACTTTCAAGTATGAGCAGCATATGAAAAGGTGCATTTTACACTAAATGTTTATGTTCTTCTGAAGCATACTTTGCAGCTCAATAATAATAACACTACGTGAGACTTAATAAATAATTAAAAGCATTTGTTGTATCAGAAATTAATATATAATGCTTGAAATAAAAGAGGACTTTTGCAATTTGGGGGCAATCATAGATGCACACATGTATGTGAATCTCTTCAAAATGATTTAGTGCTGCGAAATGTCCTAATATCGCTTACTTAAAATACAAATTCTATTTTCATGTGTTCCAGAATCAAGAGTGCATTGCACGAGATACCCGAAAATTCCTCTCTCCATTTGTCCTCAACTACTTACCTTCCGACGTTCTAGTGATTTAATATACATATGGTTTCTAAAAGAAGGAATTAATTGCGTGCAGGAAAAAGGCAATCATTTCTCGCAACATCTTTATATCGCGATTATACACCTGGCATGTTATCTACATTATTATATGCGCGGTACGGAGCGGAAATTATAATGTAGCATATTGCGCTGGACTAGTCAAGCGGTAACACGCACGCACAATGTTGCACGCGGTCTATTGATCCATATTTTCTTGTCTCACGCTGTGATTTACAACTGCCGCAGCTACGAACGCCAGAACGGACATTATTATCTCCACAGAAGGCCGAAAGATGGATTACAGATGCGATCGCATTTTCGATTTTCCGAGCAAATGAATAATAATTGTGATACTTACATAGAAAAAAGGATATTCTTGTCTCTCTTTAAAAATATATTTAGTTTTAACATGGAAATCTTGAAATGAGATTATATTGCGTTAATTAAGGAAAAATATAATTGCTTACTTAAATGAAGTCATTTTATATAGTTCAATCAACAAAAATATATTCTTATGATTTAAGATTTAATTTTCTTGAACGGAAAAGAAACAATGTTAGATAGAAAATAACATTTTTAAATCAAAGATTATTATTTTTTTAAAGTAGAATTAAATAATTATGTATTCTCGAGGTGACAATTACAATATTAAAATAAAATTGTTGAAATTTAAAATTATTAAATTCTTCTAAGAAGATTATAAATTGTTGCGTATACAAAACAATGAACGCGTCAGTTTAAGTATGTAAGTTTTGATTTGACTTCTTTTTTTCTGTGTACATTGAAGAATGCAAAAAATAATATTGCAGACAAGTCTGTAAAGTTTTAAACATTATATTGTGTATAGTAAAAAAATACTTTACATTATAATAAAAAAATAAAAGCTACAAAAGAATTATAAATAAATTATAAAAAATTATAAGCAATAAACGAGAAATTATAAGAAATTATAAGCAATGAACGAGAAATTATATTTAAAAAATGATGCGATATAAAAAAATTATTTTCAGAAACTTATTACTTTATGAAACATTATTATTTTTACAGAAAATCGAAGGATGAATTATAAATCGCATTTTCGATTTTCTGAGTTTCTTTTGATGAATAATAATTGTGAGACATTGAAGAATGCAAAAGATTATTACAGATAAGTCTCTAAAGTTTTGAACAACATTACTTGAATTCACATTACATTGTAATAAAAAAATAGAAGAAATTATAAAGAAAATTATAGAAATAAATAATAATTGTAATATTCGCATTGAACGATGTAAAATATTATATTAGATAAATCTTTAAAGTCTTGAACAGCATTACTTGAACTCACATCATATTGTAATAAAAAAAATAAAGGTACGCGATATAAAGAAGAATTATTTTTAGAATATTATTTTATTGAAAAGGAAGAGAGAAAATTGTTTTTTTTTTTTTTTAGTTATTATGAATAAAGGGATATAGAAATAAGCGAAGGTCGATAAACTCGAAAAAACAGAAACCGTCAATTCCATTCCCCGAGCCGCGGGCTCAAATTTTATGAAACATTAATGTATACGGCTCGCGTAGAGTCATTTCCCATCCGTGTTGTTTTTATTCCGTTACACCCTATACATCTTCCCACACAAACGCGTATATATTTTTCTGGTTTATCGCGATAAAAACCGAAAGCAGGTGTGCGCGGCTTGTAAAAAGCGTCGAGCGGGGAAATCTGGCTTCTTCACCGTGCATTCTCGGCGCATTCGCATACGAGTGCACTTACACAAACGTCCTAAACGTTCACGTGAATGCGACTCTCTCTCTCTCTCATACATGCACCCATAGAGTTGCCGCAACGAAATCTGTCCGAGTCGCCTCATTCGGCTGCCATAAACGCAAAGCAATAATAATACACGCTCGCCCCCCCGCAGCTAAATCGGAATATAAAGCCAAACTGATGTCTCCTGGCGAGCCTCCCGATTACGGGCATGGAGTAATGACGTACGTTTATCCGGGGAATATTAAGGAGAGATAACGTATCACTTATCGGGGATCATGGCCTTCCTCCCCGAAAATGTCTCATCGCGGCTGAGCGGATCAGCTCAGGGAGAGATGATATCCGAGAGAGGAGAGACGGAGTATTCGGGACGTTATCCGCGGAACTCGTAAGAGGTTCAGCATCCGCGTGAGAACGTAATTCAAGTTTGCTCCTCTTCCGGGTCAGCGCGCCTGTCTGCGCGGAAATGCCTCGCAAGGCTCTCGTTCTCATCGCGTAAGAATGGCCAAGTTATAATTAGTGCGCGAAATCAAAGGGAGAAGTCGATCGTCGGAGGAAGGAGCTTCTCTTTCCAGCGAGGAGCGATTAATCAAATAGTTCACGCGATATAAATTTTCTTTCCTTTTTTTTTCCCCCTTTTCTTTCTCCTCTCTTCTCTTTACTTTCAAATAAAGTGTCGGCGAAAAATAAGACAGCGATTTGTTAAAATCTTCGATTATCCTTGAGATCTTGCGAATAAAGGATTAAAGTCAAAGAGCAGATTATAATAGGATCTCTCGATTTACGAGGATCGCAAGAGCTATACATAAACAAGCGAGCTTAATCCTTTTCTTTACTCTTATCCTTCTCTTATCCTTTTATCGTCAAGAAAATGCTTCTCTAATATAGATATTACATTTTAAAATTGTACGCTATATCTTCCGTTGTCAAGTGCAATAACGCGATGCGTCACAGTAAGATTAATAAAAGTCCTCGCACAGAGACGGTAGATGACTTGTAATTTTTTATTAAAAATTTATTTGATTTGCAACGGAGGACAAAGGCTGAAAAAAGTCTAATTAGCATGCATGGGATATTTATTCAAAAATTTTTGTCCGCCGCGAGAAAAATGCAGTTGCATAATAAAAAGGGCCGCTTAATTCTCATAAATTAATCTCCATAGGCCGGCAAAAATCGCTCTGAGAAGAGCCCCATACATATTGAAAGGATGTTTATCGACAAAACAAAAAAACCACTTATTACATTCGTATTATTTAACCGGAAATATCATCGGCGGTAAAAAATGGCAGTAAAAAATGGCGCGGAAATTAAATCAAAAATCGACGCAGAATAATCTCTCGGAATTTCCACGAGATAATTAAATATGGGATACTTAAGGATTTTATATGCGCATCTAAAAATCCCGGCAAGCGCGATTATATTCGTCATCCCGACATTTCTGCGAGTGTCTCGCATGGATTACCATGAAAAGCTCGACATTTCAGCATATATGTGTCACATAAAATTAGGGCAGCTCTGCCTTTTTATGATACGTATGGAACCGTAAGAAATTGTAGGGAAAAAGACAATAACTTCAGCTACCAACGTTGGCTACCAATGAGACATATCGTGTCTGCAAAACGCTCTCGTCGACATTTTTTATCGAGACTTTCGCTTATATGACTTCATTACTTCATTATTTTACATTTTTTTATAATATCTCTTGGCGGTTCACGTATAAAAGTCAGCGTATATTTTATATTGCACATATGAAAAAGACTTTTATAATAGTTTTCATAATTTTTATGATATAAATAAATAAAGTTTATTAAAAATATAGTTGAAATGAAAGGAATCTTCTAGTAAGTTAAAATTATAAAAAAATATTGTATGGAATTTCCATTATTTTATAATATTATATATTAGGGTTGTTCAGATTTATTAAATCCCTTACATTATTATTTTTCCTCCTGTCGAGAATCCGATACACGCAATTATATTACTTTTATTGCTTTTAGAAAATAATATGCACAGCGGAACTGATTCATTTTATTATTCAGATAGTATGGATTTATAGATAAATTGAGTTGCCAGGGTGTGGTATTAATATTGTGACAAAGTTGACAACCTCAAAGTTTCCACTCAATCTAAGCGTACTGTTACGTTCCATCGTTCGGAAAAGCCCAGAGCGTCTTATGCAAGTGGAAACTTCCAGTCGGGCAAATTTACAGAAGATTACGACGAAGTTTTTTCATAATGTCGACGTAAAAGTAAGACGGATACGAATAGGGGTGTGTAAACCGACCGGCATCTTGCGAGGATTACATCAAAGCGAAATCGCGTTACTGATGCAAACTTGCCTCCGCAAATATTTTTCCGCTCAAAACAACTGCATCACGATGAATAATGCAGTTTATATACAAATGTAAACTCTGGCGTAATTAATTAAATGATAATTAATAAACATAGACAAAATACATGTAATTATACGAGATGCAATATGATTAATATTTCATGTTAATGAATAATGAATATGTTACACAGAGCGCGCATCAATATAACGCTATTAAACACTATGCCGTGTAATTGAGATAGACAAACGTGGTAAGGATGATAAATGTGTATGAAAGTTTATATCTGGCAATATATTAGTTAACTGCTTTGAGAGAGAAAACGTTAAACATAATTTCTCTAATTTATTTCTGACGTTGTGAATCCCAAATTATTCATAATCGATCGTAATATACGTAATATACTTTTATTGTAAATATAAGCAATTATTGCTCGACGTAATAAATTTGTTTTCGTAATGATTAAAAAACATGATTTATATTCAAATTAATACTTTAATATTAAATTACTTTTTAATAATATCAAAATTATTTCGAGCCTTCGCACGTAATAATTTGATATGTAATTCATTTTAAAAAAATGTCTATTTCAAAGAATAACGATTTTCTTTAAATATACTCAGACTTGTATTCAAATTGATATAAAATTATATAAAGTCGCGAGCTACACTATTATAATTATTAATTAAGCATTCCTCTCAGTCGAATAAAACTCGATCATAATACATCCAACACGCGAAGGATTTTCTGCTTCTAGCACAAAGAGAACTACTAATAAAAATGTTTTCGTAATGACAAAAGACATGTCTTATATTCAAATTAATACTCTAATATTAAATTATTTTTTAATAATATCAAAATTATTTCGCACGTAATAATTTGATATGTAATTGATTTTAAAAAAATGTCTATTTCAAAAAATAACGATTTTCTTTAAATATAAATTATTAAATAGACTCAGACTTGTATTCAAATTGATATAAAATTATATATAGTCGCGAACTACACTGTTATAATTAATTAAGCATCCCTCTCAATCGAATAAAACTCGATCATAATACACCCAATACGCGAAGGGTTTTCTGCCTCTAGCGCGAAAGAAATACTAATAAATTTATTTTCGTAATGATAAAAAACATGTCTTATATTCAAATTAATACCCTAATATTAAATTACTTTTTAATAATATCAAAATTATTTCAAACTTTCGCACATAATAATTTGATATGTAATTGATTTAAAAAAATGTCTGTTTCAAAGAATAACGATTTTCTTTAAATATACTCAGACTTATATTCAAATTCATATAAAATTATATAAAGTCGCGAGCTACACTGTTATAATTAATTAAGCATCCCTCTCAGTCGAATAAAACTCGATCATAATACACCCAACACGCGAAGGATTTTCTGCTTCTAGCGCAAAGAGAACTACTAATAAAAATGTTTTCGTAATGATAAAAGACATGTCTTATATTCAAATTAATACCCTAATATTAAATTACTTTTTAATAATATTAAAATTATTTCGAACCTTCGCACGTAATAATTTGATATGTAATTGATTTAAAAAAATGTCTATTTCAAAGAATAACGATTTTCTTTAAATATACTCAGACTTGTATTCAAATTCATATAAAATTATATAAAGTCGCGAGCTACACTATTATAATTAATTAAGCATCCCTCTCAATCGAATAAAACTCGATCATAATACACCCAATACGCGAAGGGTTTTCTGCCTCTGGCGCGAGAGAAATATTCTCGTAAAGTAGAACGCCCTTCTCGTAAAACGTAAGTGCGCATTTACTCGTAAATGAGACTCAGCTGGCGGCAGCATTTTCGTGGGGCCGTTCTCCTTGGCTCTCAAAGGGCTCTGAAAGTACACACAAATGTTCCGACAGACAGGCCAATACTACGATCCACGTCGAACTAATACCATGGAGTGCGCGCGAGACCATAGAATTTCAGAGAACATTTAATAATCGAGCGGTCTCTGAAAGTTCCAAAGTGCCTGCGATAAACAAGTGCCTCTCCGATTGACGTCAGCGCAAGAATCCGATATAGCCGGCAAAAGGAGAGGCAAGATCGAGAAAAAAAAGCTTCCGTTGAAATCGCTCCGCTCTCAATCGCAGATTACTCGACGAAGGAAGGAAACCGACGACTAGTCGCTCCTTCCACATGACGGGATCTACTTGCACGGGCTTCCGGAAAATTGTCACGGAGAGAAACGGCGGTCAGCACGACTGACCGACTGGTGTTTCCGTCATGTACGAACGCTCCCGCTGCCTCCGCACGATTAATTCTCCTCTACGAAATTCGTGTGGTGGATCGAGCGAGCGTAGCATGCAAGCCAGCTCCGACTTTCGCGGTCTTAATTTACTCAGTCAATAAACTCCGGTCGTTTATTTCGTTCTCTGTGAGAAAGAAAGGAGGAGCGGGAAGGGGGAGAAGGGGGTGAAATTGTATTACCGATGTATTTAACGAGACGGAAGTCTGGTCGCAAAACAATAACGGGACTGTACGTTATGCCGCCGTGAGCAAACTCTCGTTTAATGCGTGGTTTTAATTAGCTAAAGTATCGTAATTAGTAGCAACATTATGAACTTGTACCAGTTTGCGTTTGCTTTCGTGTTTGAAGGCTCTTGCGATAAGAGCCCTTCTCGATGTTAATTTTCTAATAATTAAGATAATTTTAACGATTAATTAAATGACTAAAGTATAGTATTCGAGCGAGAAAATAAGGTTTGCGATTACTCTCCCCGTGTTTTACTACTATTGTATTGTTCTGTAATTCTCTTTGAAAATTTTACATATATACAATATGAATTGGGGCGTGTCGGCGAGTTATAATTTATTATGAATAAACTTCGCTTATAACCGATCTCGTTTCTATCTTGATTAATTACTGCAGAGTTTAACTTATTTTTTTCCACAACTAAAAAGAAAGATTAATCTTAATAGTAAGTTAACTGATTATTTTTCAAAGCTAATTTTAGTATAATGGAAAAGATAAATTGAATTAAAGTTTTTAACTATTTCTTTCTAATATACTAAGGATAATATGTTAAATAAATTAATTCACGTTGATAAAATCGATATGAGACTAGAGAATAACGAAGATGGGAAATAATTATTAATTAAAGATATGCAAAATTTCCGAGATAGCAGTGGAACATAATATTTTAGACATTCGATTAATCTTATATCTGAAACGTGAACGCGCGCTTGAAGGAATCGTGCGCTATTACTAGATATTGGCACGCATTTTAGCTCACATAGGATCCTTCGGAGGATTCCATCCTCCGAAGGATTTCCTCGCGTTATTCGAAAGCTCTATCGAAGAGCCCCCTCGCGTTTAAGTGGCTTTACGAACGGATATTGTGGATCTCTAATTTATAACGAAGACGGTATGCGAGAGGAATTTCTATGGCAGTTCACAAGGGACTTTCTGTGTTATACGAGAGGTAACTGAAGAATGGCGGCCGTGTAAATTATTTGATCAAAGAATGAGAGGAGACAGTTTTTTCACGTAATATCCGAAAGAATATCCTGTGGGATATGTGTTAATTATTTTTTATCGTTAATTATCAATATAATTCTCTTAATTTCTCTAAATTTTCTATATTTTATATACAGGGTGAGGCATCTAAAACAGGCCACCTGAATAACTTCGTTGGTAAGCCGAATACAAAAAAATTGTTCAGACAAAAGTTGTATGGTTTCAAGGGGGACATATGATGGTGTCATCAGTTTAATCTTGAAGAGCAACCCGAAGGTCACGTGAAGGTCAGCTCCAACTTTTTAAATGGGATACCTTATATGCTTTTGCATATTCTTGTAGCTCATCTCAAGAGCTTTCCAAAACACTACAATTATGTTAGTTTTCATTAAATACTTTCCAAGTTATGAGGCTTGAAATCATTTTTTAATTTTACATAAACCGTAAAATATCTTGTAAAATATTCATTTTTCGATTATTTTACCTTAATACTTTTATGTACAAAATAATGAGAAGAATCAATTGGTGTAAAGAAAACACATAATTGCTTCGAACAAAAAAATGTAATTTGCAATTAACAATTACATTTTTTTGTTCGAAGCAATTATGTGTTTTCTTTACACCAATTGATTCTTCTCATTATTTTGTACATAAAAGTATTAAGGTAAAATAATCGAAAAATGAATATTTTACAAGATATTTTACGGTTTATGTAAAATTAAAAAATGATTTCAAGCCTCATAACTTGGAAAGTATTTAATGAAAACTAACATAATTGTAGTGTTTTGGAAAGCTCTTGAGATGAGCTACAAGAATATGCAAAAGCATATAAGGTATCCCATTTAAAAAGTTGGAGCTGACCTTCACGTGACCTTCGGGTTGCTCTTCAAGATTAAACTGATGACACCATCATATGTCCCCCTTGAAACCATACAACTTTTGTCTGAACAATTTTTTTGTATTCGGCTTACCAACGGAGTTATTCAGGTGGCCTGTTTTAGATGCCTCACCCTGTATATATAGAGAGAGAGAGAGACAAAGAGAGAGAGAAATTTAGAGAAAGTTTTAGAAATTTTAAAATATTAAAATCTTTATAAAGCCAATGATAGCGTTTTGAACAATTTTAAGAATATAATAATAAATAATATCGCTGGAAAATGCATGACAATTTGTAAATATTATAAGCTTCTCCCTTTTTTACAATTGGGTCACGTCAGTTCCACTTTAACAAAACCATCGGTTTCTTCCATAATCCCTCCTTTCTGCTGGATAGATATATAACAGTGATTATAAATAGTCCTTTCAGTATTCGCAGACTATTGCGGTATTGCTTAAACTGACTCGATGCTCCTTACAGTAAAGTATCTTATTACCGACTTGGTTGTAAGTATCCTATTGTTAGTCGGTTAAAATGGTTGAGCATCCTTCGCAAAATTTTAATACGAAGAACAAATTATAATTCGCCGATCTCATACTTTTTGATAAAATACGGTAGATTATATAAAATTATTTAACTAAATTTACTGAATATTTTGCTGAATTAATCTCAGATATAATATTACTGAATAATTTATCAGTTACAATATTAAAAAATATATATTTATATATATATTAAAAATATATATACTTACTTTTACAATTTAAAAGCTTGCTTTGAAAAGATCATAATATTAAAATAATAATATATATTAAAATGTAATTAAAATATATTAAAGTAATAATAAATCAAAATATAAAATATAAAATAATAATAGAATAATATAAGATGATATAAAATAAAAATAAAATAGAATATTAAAAAATAATATATATAAGGCAATAATAAAATTTAATATGAAAATAATATTAAAATAATAATATTATAAAGATTATATCAAAATGTTTATATAATATTAATTAAATAATTATAAATATTGCAAAAATTTGCCAAACTTTAATATAAAAATTCAAGAACGCACGTTCGCATACTTTTAACTTTCGAAAATTGCAAATTTCAGGCGTAAGAAGTTACGCGAACTCAATTTTGGACTCTGCACAAAATACCTGTCCTCAGTTAGAAATGAATAGTTATTCCGGCGCAGCAATATTCCAATTCTAGAGACACATATACCATTTCTGAGGTGGCATTACAGCAGAACAGTCGCGTATAATGAAGTGTACATGTGCAATGTAGCGCAACGCCTATTCTTGATAACGCTCTTGCATATGTATTTATAATGGATTTCAGGAACACCGCGCGAACATCTCGTGTTTTGTAGACCGTAAATACATATTTGCTTGAATTTGCGTCGACTGTAAATTATAACATTGTCGGAAAAAATTGCGAATATAAGAAAATCGCTCTTACTTCTGACGTCTGACTATAATTATTCTTTTCTACTGAATTTTCTCTATTCCCTATAATTTCCAGTGTATCTCTTCCTCGTTAATAATTTCATAAATTATTTATCTTAAAATAAAAATGCCTTGCGTGTCATGTCAATTGGTTATTACACAATATATAATGTTTCTTGAATTCATATAAAAATAAATTCTGCTTTTCTCTGATTATACACTAATGAAATTAATATTGTATACAAGAAATTTAAATATATGCATGCACAACTTATTTATATATTATATTATATAGGATGTTTCAAAAGGAATAAATATTTGGAAATTTGTAACATTTTTCGATTATTTTGATTAAAAGAGTTTAGATAAATATATGTGTCCAACTGTCAGCGGATGCAAATATACAATCATTATGAAAGGTATTAAAGAACGATAAATGATTTATTGTTTGTATTGATTAACTTGATTTGAATGACACAAAACACGTGTAATTGACAAATAACTTACAAATAATTTATAATTTATATACTAATTGTTTGAAAGCTACACATCAATCTCAATGCACTTTGTAACTCTTGTAATAACAGTACCTGTTGTAAATTATTGTGTTTTTGTATGTCATTTAAATAATCAATAAATAGAAACAATAAGTCATTTATCGTTCTGTATTATTTCTCATAATAGCTTTGTAAATGCCAGTAACTGTATCTCCATTCCATTGATATATTGGACACATTTATACATAAACTTTTTTACTCAGACTAATCAATATTATGATCCCCCAAAAATAAAAACATTTACTATTCCTTCTTAAACACTCTATATAAAGCTAATTGAAAATTTTTAAGAGTTAAAAATCCGATAGTTAATTTTAACAGTTGCAAAGAAACAGCAAGATTTGAAATATAACTGCTATTAAATATCTACTTTTAGATTCATCTAAAATCTAAAAATAAAATATCTAATTAAGATTCTTCCAGTGATCAATATTCAACTGTTGCTTTTATTCGAAAGAGTCAACTTTTTATCTCCAGTCAATAATATCACTCAACAATCTTCCGTTTTGCGTAAAAATTTATTCTTTTCCCTGAATCAACATGTATCTTATACATCTCACGTTATAATATACCGAAATTAATACAGGTTTTTTTTTAACAAGCGCGTTCCGTCGATGTAAAGCTTGCAGCGTAAAAATAAAATGCGGAACTACCAGTCCGTCGAAGCCGGTTTCGAAAAAATTGAACGTATAAAGTTCCCCACGTATATGGATCGCCGAAAAATTCCGAGCGCAACGCATAAGCTTCGCATTCATCTGCAACATTGACAAAAGTTGGAGAGCCGAGAGTACGGCAGCTTTGTATCTCTGGTGTCGCCCACGCAGCTTTTCATTAAATGCGCGTTATTGTTAGCGGCATATGAGAGAATTTCGGGCATCCTCTCCTCTTCGCGCGAAATTTGCACTTAACGGGATGTAAATTTAATGAGTCAGCCTCGTGTTGTCTCTCGCTTTCTTTTTTCTTTACGCGCGAAATTCGGTCGCGTAAAAGCGACTGCGCGGAAGAGTCGACCCCACGTTTTCTCTATCAATTGCAGGGATGAATCGGCAGACGATGCGGAGGATCGGGATGGATGTTGGGCAACGCGTTGCGAAAATTCGACACGAAGCCCGATCGACGAATTGAGGGGAGGCTTGTGAGCGGGCAACGAGCGCGAATGCACGCCTTCACACGGACACTGTTGCATTGACTTTCATGCTCGTCGAATTGCATGGTTTCACCCGAAAATCCAATACGCTCGATTCTGATGGTCCAGTGCGCCTCAGTGACTTGAACATGGATCGGAAACATGGATATGCCGTAAGATCTTCTGTTTCAAAGTAGTCTAGCGTGCGCGAATTTCAGTTTCAATAACGATCATCCATTCAGTTTAGTCGCATAGTAATTAGAACGAAGACTATTATGCAATTATTGCATTGAGATTGATCGAAGGGAACTTTGCAGTTTAGTCGATTGTTACAAACTGTCCTCGAAGAGATTGACATTTTACACAAATGTCAAGTGGACATTTGTTTTCGAAAAAATTCAGCGGTCAGTATTTTTTTAAAAACAGATTTCTCTTCCTTTAACGTTAATTTATTTGCAAAATTAATTATATAATAATTCAAGAATTAAGGTTATTAGGAACCATAAAAATATTTTTATTTATACCGGTATTGTAAATTTTTTTTATATATTTTGTGTCCATTAATTAAATATATATGTCGTTATAATTTTATAAAATACGAAACATTTTGCAAATCATACTTAACGCTCATTCTCCATCTTACGGGTCACTAGCAACCGAGGGACGCAATCACTTCATAAATTCAGTGCGTTATGCTGGTCATCAACATATAAACAGTGCATAGATTGAATCCCAGTGGACCATTTCTAAGCTCAGGTTGGTTGAAACACTTGTTGAACGTAGCACGAAATAATTCTCCTAATAATTCTCTAACCAAATTGTATGCTTCATATAATCCATATCGTGCTTCGCTTATTGGCACAAAGCATGACGACGCAAAAATTTTTACGATTAAATTGCTATTTCATCATCAGGTAATTAATAAATTTCATACATGTGCTCAACAACAGAAAGGGCATATATAAATAATACGAAATAATAATTTAAGATATTTTAATATTTAGCGATATATCTCTGTCATAACTGGAAAGTATGACGAGAATTTTATATAGTTTCATATAGTTTCTTTTCATCAGGATTTATACAGAAAATTATATGCATTTTTATTAAAAGAAATTTCCTCTTTATGCTTGATATTGATATTTAGAAATATCTCGAATAAAATTCAAGGTATCAACAAATGTTTCATATAAATTTTATTATAAGAATACTTTTATTTTAATTAATTAATAATAAATAATACATAAATAATTAATAATAAATATTAACCATATTAATAAAATTTCAAATTTTATTGACAAAAATTTTTTTTATTTTTGAAAAGAATTATTTTATTAATATGATTAGGTATAATAGAGATATTCTTACCATAAAAATTTTGCATAAAGTACTTTATGATATCTATAATAATTTTGAACATATATCGAGAAAAATAAAAAACCGTTTTACATATGAAAAATGGTTGCACCTCCTAGAATCATTTTTGAGTCGCACTTGAAAATTTCTGAATTCATCTATTTACCTCTCCTACATGAGTGTAAAGTTTCATCAAAATCGCATTTTTCCAGCTCGCGAGATTCCTTTGTCAGATATTTTTAATTTCTAAATTTTAGATATCCTCATTCTTATTAAATCTCCAATCTTTGTATCTCAAAATCTGAGGGTTCAATATGGTTCTTACATTTTAAAGATGTTTTATATCTATTATCAAAATATTGAAAATTTAATGATAATTGTACAGAATATCCTTACATATGTTTAGAATCTTCAGTACAATTTTTAAATCGATTTACTAAAGCGTTCACAAGTTATAAGGATTTTAATTTCCACCAAATTAACATGTGTTTTATGGGAAACGTATAACCACGTCGATTCAAATGACAAAAATACATGGAAATAATATTCAGAATTTGTTTAAAATTTGCAAAAGTTTAGATACAGAGGAAATATTTGGTCAAATAATATTATACAAGTACTAACTGATTAAAAAGATATTAAATATCATTCAATGAAATTAGCCATGTATCTGTCACAAGACGAAATTCTCTGTCAAAAGTTAATCATTTCGATTAAGAATGTTTTGTACCTATTTCCAAAATATTGAGAATTTAATGAAAATTGTACAGAATGTTCTTACATATGTTTAGAATCTTCAGTACAATTTTTAAATCGATTCACTAAAGTGTTCACAAGTTATAAGGATTTTAATTTGCACTAAATTAACATGTGTTCTTATGGGAAACGTATAACCACGTCGATTTAAATAACAAAACACATGGAAATAATATTCAGAATTTGTTTAAAATTTGCAAACGTTAGATACAGAGGAAATATTTGGTCAAATAATATTATACAAGTACTAACTGGTTAAAAAGATATTAAATATAATTCAACAAAGTTAGCCATGTATCTGTCACAAGGCGAAATTCTCTGCCAAAAGTTAATCATTTCGATTAACAAAATTCGGAATATTTCAGTAGAAACGCAATAAATATTAAAAAATACATCTCTGCACTGTAGCTAAAATCAAATTATAATCCACAATTTCTTACTCAAAATACACCAAAAGTGGATATATCCGTTAATAATGATTTTCAGCTACCTTTTGTTGGGATTGTGCATACAAAGCATTCTTAAATATTCTAAGAAGCATACGAGAATAAAAATCCTCGCAATAGCCCGGCATTTCACCGTACTTTACAATTCAGTCAGTGTATACATAGTCAGTGTATACAGTGTACACCGGATATACAGAGCGAAAAACAAAACAGTGGTAGTTACAACAAACAAGTCCGTGAGATTACGGTCGGAGGCAAAGTCGGCGCAATGAGCACATATGAAGCTGCGACTCGTTAAAAGTGCAGTACGGCGTGACTAAACTCCAAAAGTCAATAAAAGGGTAGGTTAGCGCGATTGCTGCAGAAGCAGCAAAATATTTCGCGTTAACCCGCGGACGGAGTGACCCCGAAGGCGAAGTTTGCCAAGTAATATTAGATTACCTGCCGGCAACGTGAGCATTTTCGTACGTCACACCGTACATTATCGATGCTTTTACCGCTAACGACGAGCTTTTAGAGGCTCCTTTCCCCAAGTATCGCAGTTTTCTCGCGATTCTCTCTCGCGGAAACGATGACGGGTGACGCGATACTCACTCGGGATAGGAAAAAGGTCGTTTTCGCGACGAGACGACGGAATCACGCGACATTGATATCGCATATAATATATTAAGTGCATGCGCGCGTCCGAAGTTTCCAAAACGTGGCATGTATATCGATAAAAGGCAACAGCTGGGACTTTAACTTGAATAGATGCATGAATAAGTTTTCGACAACACCGATAAAAAAAGTCGCCTATCCGCATCTGTTCTCCAGCATTACGTTGCTCGAGCCGATCGCAAGATTATGCTCCGTTTTATTAAAGTACGCTCGCACACTCATGTACCCATATAACGCCGAATTAAGAGTAAACAAACGTGTTAACTCGATAAGATCAATATGCAAATGCTTCCTTTAGATTGCTTGAAAATAACATTTTACGACTTGAATCAAATCCATTACTTTTTGTAATTTTTTTTTTATGTTAAATTCGAATCCAGCCGCAGAATTGCTCTGCGTCACAATTTTGAGAAAATATAGGGTAAAAATACTTAAAAATAAATGTTTTAGGCAACTACTATAACTTTGAAAGCAAACATAATTAATAAATTTATTCAAGGTCTCAAAAAAACAATACACTTTATAAAATCTAAAAAGTAGAGTACTATAACTTTGAAAGCAAACATAATTAATAAATTTATTCAAGGTCTCAAAAAAACAATACACTTTATAAAATCTAAAAAAATTAATTGAACAAGATATTTTCAAAATGGAGATAATACAATATGAGAATGTTACGTAACATTTTCATACCGATGCTTATTAATTTATAGACTTATGGCCAAACTACGAAGGATGATAGTCTATACATATCTTTTGAATTAGTTCAAGATTAGTAAAAATCATTTTTATCAATTGTTTTTAAAGAATCATTATTTAAACAAAATTTACGTTATCTCACTCGAATCATACACTTATTCACCTTTCGCCTATCCTTTCCATTCCTCAATTCACTTTCATCTATCTGCTCGTTGCATTCATTTATTTATTTTTATGTTACGTCAAAATACCTCGTTGTGTTAAATTTTTTAAAGTTAAAGTGTAATTATTGATGATTCTTTTGAGACATCATAGGTCTGTGAATTATGTTTGCTTTCAAAGTTAGTTTAAATGTTGTCAAAAAATCCTTTTTAAGAGTTTCGTTTTTGTCAAAATTGTAACGTCCGGCCAGTTTGGATCCAGCATAAAAAAATCTACAAGAAATAAGTTCGATTCAGTCGCAAAAAAAAGGTAAATTTTCAATAATTTATATTGTGTAATATAATAATCCAGTACAGCAGGTCTAATTATTGTAGATAGAGCTTCTAAAGGTTACAAAGATAGAATGTTGCGGTTACATATAACTGATTTCCTTGAAGTTAAATACGTACGCGAGTGTAAAAGTGTTAAGTGGACAGTGAAGGCAACGACAGAATAGCCTCAAAATAAATATAGACGAATGCCACTTTTATTATTACACGCATTCTGTTCATAACGATAACGTAAAAATCTATTCCATTAAGAATGTTTTGTATGTACAATCTCAGCAAAAAGTAGCCGAAAATCATTATTGACGAATATATCCACTTTTGGTGTATTTTGAGTAAAAAATTGTGGATTACAATTTGATCTTAGCTACAGTGCAGAGATGTATTTTTTAATATTTATTGCGTTTTTAGTGAAATATTCCGAATTTTCTTAATCGAAATGATTAACTTTTGGCAGAGAATTTTGCCTTGTGACAGATACATGGCTAACTTTGTTGAATTATATTTAATATCTTTTTAATCAGTTAATACTTGTGTAATATTACTTAACCAAATATTTTCTCTGTATCTAAACTTTTGCAAATTTTAAACAAATTCTCAATATTATTTCCATGTATTTTTGTCATTTGAATCGACGTGGTTATACGTTTTCTATAAGAACATATGTTAATTTGGTGCAAATTAAAATCCTTATAACTTGTGAACGCTTTAGTAAATCGATTTAAAAATTACTGAAGATTCTAAACATATGTAAGGACATTCTGTACAATTTTCATTAAATTCTGAAGATTTTGAAAATAGGTATAAAACATTCTTAATCGAAATGATTAACTTTTGACAGAAAATTTCGTCTTGTGACAAATACATGGCTAACTTCATTGAATGATATTGAATATCTTTTTAACCAGTTAGTACTTATATAATATTATTCGACCAAATATTTCCTCTGTATCTAAACTTTTGCAAATTTTAAACAAATTCTGAATATTATTTCCATGTATTTTTGTCATTTGAATCGACGTGGTTATACGTTTTCTATAAGAACACATGTTAATTCAATGCAAATTAAAATTTTTATAATTTTTGTGACCGCTTTAGTGAATTGATTTAAAAATTGTACTGAAGATTCTATGTAAGGACATTTTGTACAATTTTTATTAAATTCTCAAGATTTTGAAAATAGGTACAAAACATTCTTAATCGAAATGATTAACTTTTGACAGAGAATTTCGTCTTGTGATAAATACATGGCTAACTTCATTGAATTATATTTAATATCTTTTTAACCAGTTAGTACTCGTATAATATTATTTGATCAAATATTTCCTCTGTATCTAAATTTTTGCAAATTTTAAGCAAATTCTGAATATTATTTCCATGTATTTTTGTCATTTGAATCGACGTGGTTATACATTTTCTATTAGAACACATTAATTCAATGCAAATTAAAATCCTTATAAATTTTGTGACCGCTTTAGTGAATTGATTTAAAAATTGTACTGAAAATTCTATGTAAGGACATTTTGTACAATTTTCATTAAATGTCAATATTTTGAAAATAGGTACAAAACATCCTTAATTGCATCTCTGTTAAGTGCAGAAATGGAAATCTTTATCAAACATTAATTTAGCGTTCACGACAACAACAATTTAAAAGAAGAAATTATCGAAAACTCCATGTACTCGATGCCGGAGTTTCCTATGTTCCGCGCATTAATCTCTCTAAGTGCATGATTATGCCACTCTCGTATACCGCTAACAAGCAACAAGCGTCATCGTAACGCCTCTGTTACATTTTCTGATATGTGAGCTATGTATACTGTTCCGAAGTTTCCGGTGCACGCGCGCACAAACCGGCTAAAGGAGCTATTATTGTATACTATATACACGCTCTGACAGCGAAGTGTCTGTCATCTCGCGTTTAATTAATTATACGCGAGAACTTAACGTCGCGCAGGCGTGTTTGTCTTGCCTGGTGATGCTTTTGGCGCGAGAACATTACAATGTTCACGCGACGTTACAAGTGGCATGCCGCGATACTCCTAGTGTAATTAGGTTTATGGTAATGCTTTGGTACAGCTTCATTCTTCGTTGCTCTGGAATAGCTGCCAGATGCTTATAGTTGCATTAGGCTAATGTTGACCGATAAGCAGAGCGAAAGAGAGAGAGAGAGAGAGAGGATGAAGGGAGGAAGCAGCCCTAACCGGATATCAATGTGCATGGATCCACGTAATCGCGCATTAGCCTCTTCGTGTAATTCTAATGCAGCGATTAGCTTTTAATCAAGCGGACCGTCTTCCGGATCCGCTTATTCGTCAAGAAAAACTAAGATCGGGGCGACTGAAAGTTTTACGAGTCGACATTTTTGCATCTCATTTTTCATCAATCGCATCGCACGCGTGACTACGAAAAAAAAAGAAGGAAAAAAGAAAAGCGGGGACCGCCATTGGAGTTGTCCGTCTTTCCGTCACCTGCGTCCCCGAGCTTTCGAGAGGAAATCTTGTATCGTATAACGCAAAGCGGATTAATGTCATTTTCATTTTTTTATTTATCGTACATTTTGACGGGGATATTTTTGTTCATTTATCATCTTTCCTTCGCGTTCGCGAAAAGCGCACCGGGATTGATTATCTTCGAGTTAAATATTCGAAGCGTTTGACAATGATATGAGCGATATTAAATTATTGTTTGATATTTAATATAATTATACATGCGGCGGGATATGCGACAAATTCCTCGAGAGAATATCTGCTTATTTGTGAAAATTATACAAACTCGGGGAAATTCATTTTAGAGACGACAATGACTGATGTACTCGTGCATAACGAAGGAAAGCTCCATAATTGTGCCGCAACTATTCATCTAACTGTATCGTACGCAAAATCCACACTCGCGTTTGTCGCCGATTATCGAATTATCTTTAATGTAATCACGAGTTCTTCGAGTTACAGTAAACGGCTAATAATATGATAAAATTTACAGAAAAAAAGAACAATCTTATTTTGAAAATATTTTTAGTTTTAACATGGAAATCTTGAAATAAGATTATGTTGCGTTAATTAAAGGAAAATATAATTGCTTGAATAATTGCTTGCTTGAATGAAGTCATTTTATATAGTTCAATCAGGAAAAATATATTCTTATGATTTAAGATTCTATTTAATTTTCTTGAATGGAAAGGAAACAATGTTAGATAGAAAATAACATTTTTAAATCGAAGATTATAATTTTCTTAAAGTAGAATTAAATAACTATATATCCTTGAGATAACAATTACAATATTAAAATAAGACTAATATTGTTGAAATTTAAAATTATTAAATTCTTCTAAAAAGATAGTAGATTGTTGCGTATATACGAACAATGAACACATTAATTTAAGTATATAAGTTTTTATTTGACACTTGTTTTTTTGTGTAATAATATGATAAAATTTAATTTTTTGCCATCTGAATTAAATTTATCGTATGTTGTATTTTTTGATGCTAAATTCGACCGCATAATATCCTTCTAGAACGTTATAATTTTGAAAAAAATTATGTATACCTCTGAAAAGGTGTTTTGACTTTGAGAAAAAATATAATTATAGGCCTATGAGATCTCAAAAGAATCTAATAATAGTTTAACATAAAATCCAAGAAATTCAATGGAACGAGGTACTTTTAAAATGCAGATAGTATAGTGTAGGGATGTTACATGAGATGACATAGAGATAAATAACTGAGTGCAACGAGCAGGTAAAAATGATTTGACGAAAGGAGAAGATAGGCGAGAAAGTAGGGAGTAAATAAATGTATGATTCGAGTGAGATATAAATTTTGATATTATTAAACAATGATTTTTGAAAAACAAATTGACAAAAAATATTTTTTTTCGAATTAATGCAAAAGATGCGAGCAGACCATTCATTCTTTGAGATTTAATTATGAATTTATATAGATTCATAAGCGTCATGTAACATTTTTATACTGATTTTATCTCCACTTTGAAAATATCTTACTCTCTTGAATTTTTGAAATTTATATTAAAATGTAATCACACTTTTGAAACTTCATAACCCTATTAATTATATTTAATAATTAATTTTATTTTCAAGTATATTTTTCAAAGTTATGGTACTTTAAATATTGCCAAAATACTTCTCTTTAAGGATTTTATTTTTGTCAAAATTGTAGCGTGCTAGAATAATTCTGTGAGCGAACTTTTGGATTTGAAATCAAAAAGATTACAAGAATTGATGAGTTCGATTCAAGTCACAAAGTCCTGTTAAATTCAATATGCTGTTGAGATTTAATTTTATCCTGTTGAATTCAATATCCTGTGTAATTCAATATGCGGTCGACATCACAATGTCAATTCTTCATTATAATTTTATAGAATTCTTAAAAATTCACAATGGAATCGCAGGGCTTTGGATATATTCCAATAAAAAATGGAAAAATAGAATGATAGATAGATTACTATGGTTAATTGAGAGAAGCGAGTATCGTTTTATTCACGTCATCGAGATCGTGTGAATGTCAAACTTTTCACTTATAACTCGTTCTATCATTTCAAATTTCACATAAATTGCGTCCAATCGAATTCTAACACATGACATAGGAAAAGGTTGTTTGATGACTATTTTGGAAAATTTGTATGAAAGTTCTCGCTTTTCGCTTTCTACTCTCATCAGAAAATGGATGGAGTCGCGCGAAATCCAAATGTTTCTACGTTTTGTCGATTCGAATCGATTCGAAAGGCAAAAACGCTCTTTCGAAAACATTTCATAAAGAAAAATGTAAATGTTTCATGAAGAAGTATATATTTTCTCTTCGTTTTTTTCGCTTACATTAACTACGAAGATATTAAATAGATACTGGGTCACGGAGTAATAAAAGAGAAAATAAAAATTTTTACAGACGCTTTTTAGAAGATACGGAAAGCACATTAAATATTTTTGTAGAACGATGTATTTAATGTTTAAATATATCTCGATAGATTTTTTTCATCCATATACACAATTATAAGATCAGAATTGAATATTTTTCTACGCATCGCGAAAGACAAGAAATATATATATATATATATATATATATATATATATATATATATATAACACGAATAATACAGTATTCACCTCAAGAACCTATATATATCTAGAGATACTATATTTCACATCATATTTCAGATCGAAAGTAATCTCATGCTCTTTGAATCAAGAACGCTTCAGACTGCAGATTTATGAAACCAGAAAATGCTCCGATAAAACATTTGCGCGGGGAATAAAAGATCCGGCTTCCTTTCTCCTATTCGTTTAAATCGATTGAAATCCGCCGATCCGATCGTCTATTTTAGACCGAGGGGCTTCGCTATTCGCGATACAACTGCGACACGATTGCATCCTACGCATCTGCGCCGCAAATGAGCCGTGCTTTTAGAATTATCGCGGACAACGAACCGCACGTCACGCGATAATCGTCGCGTGGATCACGACGATAACGATCGCGTGGGCGTTCGTGCTGCGCGAACGATTATGCGAGCAATGATCCACATCGGGATAGCCGCTCGGATCATGCCGAATGGGGTCCGCGAAGAGGGATGACGAGAACGGGGTGAATGCTGGCTCGTCATGCCATGGGTTACGCCCGGAACGTCATCCACGCGCCTCGCGAGCATCTCGTATGTGATTAATCTGGTACGCGCGTCAGTCCTGCTAGAAATTGCACTATACGAAATTGTACGGCTCTTAACATCTCGGCTAAATCGCTTTTTTAAATCGTGATACTTTAGATATCGTCGAGATTTATCTTAAGCGTTCATTGCTAAAATCCTATCGATCATCATTTCATAATCCTATTAATTATAATAATTAATTTTATTTTCAAGTATATTTTTCAAAGTTATGGTACTTTAAATAAATTATTGCCAGAATACTTCTCTTTAAGGATTTTATTTGCAAGATTCAGTTGCAAAAAAAATTAACACTCTAAGTAAAAAGAAATCTGTAAATAAAAGAAATTTTTTCTCCTTATGAAAAATTTTGTTTTAAAAAGACGAGTAACAGCTAATTTTATGTAATTATATTTCTATAAGGAAAATGAGAAAAAGAAAAGTAGAGGAATTAATTGTATAATTTTCCTAATTTTCTCTTTATCTCTTATCTTTATTTATTATGTAATTAATAATAACGAAAATATAGTGCAAAAGTGTACAAATACTAGTAAAGCTAAAAAAGTAAAATATTTTTGCAAACAGAAATAATATTGTTTTAAATTATCTTTGCAAATATAAAAATTATTAAAGGATCATTGAAAAAAGTGTCCAATACATAGTATAATTTGTCTCTTGAGTTCAAATCTAGTTAAATAACGTTTTTTGTTAATGTGACTTGTGCAGTTTACAAAATTATAGTCTATGCCTGTCTCCTGATTATTATTACATCGGTATTAAAATTGTTCACACTTTAATTCGTGAGCGTACTATGTATTCAAACCGTTAATTAATTAATTAATTAATTAATTTATAAATCTTTTCCAATATATACTTGATAAGAACCACAATCATGGTCGTATTAATAAACAAATTTTCTGGCTAGTTTAGTCGATTACACTTTTTTCAATGATCCTTTGATTATTTGACTAGCGACATTAAGATATTTTATAACTCATAAAAATTATTACTTGTTATAATAATAATTTGTTTAATATTTGGCATCATGCATGAAGGATTTTATAAACTTCATGTATTGAGAAATCTGTCTTTATCAACGACAGCTTATCGCTTGAACGACGTGTTAACTCACGGAGCTAATGGGTTTAATGAGCTTTTCAATATTCATACCGTATAATGTCATCACTGATACTTGATTGTCCTTAATCTGATCGGCACTTGAAATAAATAACATATGTCGTGATATATTTTTCACGCAGACAGATACATTCTATTATCTTAAATGTCGTATATTGGCCAATCTTCGATTCATTATCGTTGCATCCATTGAGAAATTCTCAGGTTAATCGAGATTGTGATAGTTATATTTCAAATTAAAGCAACGATAATTGAATCAATACAAAAGTCTCTGGATTTTGTAAAATCGTTGGAAAAACTTGTTATATCCACTTCAACGACAAATCGAGAACTAGTGAAGAGTAATATCGTATTACATCGGAATACCTGTTGCGTTGCTCTCATTGGCCGCTTTCGTTCGCAATTCACTGACGAAAACTAGTGAATTGCAGTCACGAGACTTTTACTATAAGGAAGTATATCGAATTAACGATTAGCGTTTCTCTTTTACTTCACTTAACAAACTCACAGCTGCTGAGTTTCAAGAACATGAAATTTAACAATCGGTGTCCTTTCACGTCGAAAGAAATATTCCACATTTTTCTATTATTTATATAAATAATTGTTAATATAAAATGCGATAAACCTATAATATAATTATACATGCAATTTTGCAATGTACAAAATAAAAGAATTTTATTAATATTTTGTAAATAATTTCAATTACAAAATTTTCAATTAAAAAAGATTTTCGGTTAAATAAAAACAGCATAAGAAAGAAACATACATACATACTATATAAAAATATTTTTCTCAACAACCACATTAATGTTCGATGTTAGTTTACTAAATTTTCCAATAGTTAGAGTGAGTTCCAACATTTCTAGTCAAACGTATTATTTACGTCATTAAAATGTTTATGCTGCTTTCCTAATTTTGGAGTGTTTTAACAGTAGAATTATAACTATCTTACTTTTGAAACTGAAATATAAATATAATAAAATAAAATGAGATTAAGTATTACAGAAGAAAACAGTTTCAATAAAATACTGTTTGTATCATTATAATAACAAAAAACATTATAATAATTGTTTTGATGGTATTATTGTAGAAAAATGTATTATACTGATATGAAACTTTTCCATTTTTGAATGAAAATCTTGATATAATTGACTACTTTTATATGACCTATATTTTATCAAAAAAAAAAAAAGTAAATATACCTAGCGAATAAACCGTCCGCATCGACATTTTTCAACAAATTGCTACTTTATTCAAAATATCGTTGTGCAACGTTGATATATGCTAATGGTCAATTTTCCAAATTTCCATTTTATACGAAAAATAAACTCGGGGCTTTCGCGAATTTAACAAGCGGATATTCTGTACTCACTATTCTGTAAACTAAATTTCAAGATGTACGAACATTACTATATGTATATGCTTGAATTACAAATTTGCAACTCTGTGGATTGTATTTGAATAGGAACATTCAAAATAGAATATTCCGTCTTCTGTTAATACTACTTTTTACAAAATTTATGTTTAATAAATAAATAAAAATATGTTTATTGTTATTAAACGATTATGATTTAATTATATTTAATTTTCTTTTATTAAAGTAATTGCGGTTGAGAAATTATATACTCTAACTTTTTAAATTGATTATATTAACTAACTTTATGAAACATTGAATATTCTATGAAATTTGGAATAAAAACTGTCTAATCTCTGCGTTAAATGAATATAAAGCTGCGTTAAATGAATATAAAGTGATGTTATATAGAATGATCAAGATTTTTTGGGTTTCGATTTCATAGAGCAACAGGTAAAGAGGAAGACGATAGAGAGAGGTGCTCTATCTTGTATGTCACGTACACGAAGTGAGTGCTTAGAAATTGATTTTCCAGAATTTCAAAAGCTTCAGCGATTTATCTTCGCATCTCTAAATCTCTCAATAATTTGAATATCATAATATAATGTTTCATTCAATAATATATTATTTATAATACGCGATACATGATATAATTTCGATGTACAAATTCCAAATCTGGAAATAATAACGCAAAGATTAACGAGTTTTACGATGGTTTTGTAATTCTTATATGAAACACAATAAAAATTTCAATAGATGAATATTCCGTTACAAATTTATTTTCATACATTTATTTATTTCTGGAGAGGAAAAGAAATGAATTAAATTTATTATATCGTTATTGAAATATAAAACTTTTGATAACAAATTTAAAATAAATTATTGTTTCCTAAATATATATTTTTTTAATTATCGTTTATTTGTGAATTTTATTTTGATTTTGAATATCATATAAAATAGCACAATAAATTATCGTATTACAATTTCTAGTTGGATGATTTGAACAAATGTAACTAACGGCTTAGATTTCAATGAAAACATATATACACACACACACACACACATACACACACACACATGTGTGTGTTTGTATACATTGAAAAAAAATAAGTGTCAAATCAAAATTTATATATTTAAATTAACGCGTTGTTCCCTATATAAGCAACAATTTATAATCTTCTTAGAAGAATTTAATAATTTAATTTTAATATTATAATATTATTGAAATCTAAAATTATTAAATTTTTTTAAGTCTTAATTTCTTCTAATCTTATTTTAATATTGTAATTGTCACCTCAAGAATATATAATTATTTAATTCTACTTTGAGAAAATTATAATCTTTGATTTAAAAATGTTATTTTCTATCTAACATTGTTTCTTTTCCATTTAAGAAACTTAAATCTTAAATCATAAGAATATATTTTTCTTGATTGAACTATATAAAATGGCTCCATTTAAGTAAGCAATTATATTTTTCTTTAATTTACGCAATATAATCTCATTTCAAGATCTCCATGTTAAAACTAAATATATTTTCAAAACAAGAATCCTTTTTTCTGTGTGTATGTACACACATGCATGTGTATATAGAATCCCAAAAAGCGGTTCAGAAGTTTCCACCCTTCCATTTCCTTAAGCTTTTACAAATGTGATCGTGGTAGTAGTTATCGTAGTTAGTACCATTTAAACTTTCAAGCTCCCATACTTGTAGAAAAGACCGTAATAGATAGAGAAAAGAGAAAAGAGGCAGAGAGAGAGAGAGAGAGAGAATGATAAATATTTTAAAGTATCCATAACAACTTAATTCTAAAAAATCAAAGTATGCAAGCACTGACGATTGTATACCTTTTTAAATATTAATGATACACTATAGTAAATGCATAATTCAACAAGTGCGTTTCTAAATCAAACGCTCTAGTCCATTGGAAATTCAAATACATAAATTACTAAAACTCTTCCTAGCTATGAGAAAATTATTTCCTCGTGAACGCAGAACTTTTAAACACCGATTAATACCGGCGAATCGCCATGAATATCAATCAAAAGATACTCTCATACCATCTATAATTTCATGATTTTTAATACACATATCATTGAGAATACAAACAAATGTAGTATATTTCAAAATTTTTTTTAATTCCTTATACAAAATAGAAATATTTTTATTATATATATATATATATATATATATATATATATAATATATATATATATCCTTTCTTATTTAAAAAATATTTGTTTAATGTATTAACACATTTCCTTTTCATAACAAAATTCAATTACTTGTTTTATTTAATTTTATAACTCGATACACGTACTCACGAGCACATTATACGTACATATGCATCGATTTTTATGCAGGATCTTAAAATTTGATATATGTATAACGCGTTATCTCACACACACACACACACACACACGACGCGCGCCGCGCGCGTTTAAGGAAATGTCAAAGTCATCTGGATTACATCAATTATGACATGTACGATCTAGATGCGTATGCCGATGATATCTCGTGATTATCGTATTAAGTGACTATGATTAATGGGATATGATGGATCCATTTCTGGACTACTGCTTGACAAACTGTCGGTAGGATTTCGGACCAATTACACGCGCGGGTAACCTCTGGATATGTCAAAGCATTGAGAACGCATATTACATGATCGCCCGAAGACATTGGATTTCGGAGTAAACGCCTCCGCGTATACGGCTAGGTACCTTCAAGATTATCGTGTCTTTATACACGTACCCGTTTCAGGATTAGCATATAACATATGTGTCCTAGATTCGAGATAATGATCCGTTACATTGATCGGCGTAAACAAACACGCCTTGTATAGGGAGGAGAGAAACTCATCTCTGAAATTTTCTCAACCGAGAAACGCCTTTTTCGAAAAAGTGTTATTCTGACACATCATACATCGTTTGCAAAAATAAAAACTAAATAGCATATACGTGTGTACGATCATTTAGATGCATATTAAAAAAGTTTGAATATTCTTTCTTCAAATATGCGCGCCCGAAAGAAAGAGATTCCCTCTTAGGTAACATCAATTACAGAAGGAATTAAACAAAACGAGAACGCGTGGCGTAACACGTGGAAAGTAAAATTGGAAAACTTATTCCAAGCACTTTTGCCGACCACAAAAATTGCCGCGTTTTATTTCCCGGGACCAACTTATTAAACTTTTGTGATTAAAAAGTTCCAACAAACAATCTTATTACATTTTAAACTGAATAAAAAAGACGTTGACGGGAGCCGCGGAATCGTTTGACGATCTTGGATCTCGTCAGCGGGGATTTTCTACGGCCGCGCCATAAACAATTTCGTTGATGGCACGAGAAGCCGGGGGTTTCCCGACAGCAAAATGTTGTATATTATGATCTCGGATTCATATTACACCATGACAAAAACCCCCTTATCGCATTACGTTGTCTCCGCAAACGCATAATGTAACGTGGTTATGATGCCGGCAAGTGCATAAGTGCAGTCAGGTGCAACAAAGAGTATGCATACGGTATGTATACTTTATGCCGTGTACGCTGTACACATGCCTTTGTCGTGCACATTTGCCACCATATCGGTATATGCTTCAAGGTATAGTCGACAACAATGTTTTCTCTCAATTTTCGTGACTCGCATACCTGCAAGTACCACGTATATAACGCTCTAGTCTAAAACGAGTCTCAAATAATCATGTCGCTCCACATACCATTCAGCTTTAACAACAGAAAAGTGAAAGAATTACGGATCACAAACTTCTCTGTGCAAAAGAAAAATATCAGCAAAATCGAAATTTATTTTTCAGCAAGAGTTTGGACGCCTTATTTAAGTGTGTGTAGTGAAATTTGAATGTATTTCATAAGAGAATGGAATATATGCGACAATTTGTAAATATTATACTTGGGAATTAAATGGCAATTAAAGCTCAAATAATTAGAAAAGAGCCTGTGCATTGAGAAAAATCGTTTGATTGTATCAACAAGACGTAGTCTGATAGAAGGCATTTTGGTTGAACCAAGCAGAATTTCCAGTTGGCACAATAAGACTCGATTTTTTATAATTAAAACGTTTAGATCAAGAATTTGGTTAGCATTTTCTAGTTGGATCTATAAAACTTCTTGTTGTATTAACTAAACATGGGCACAATGATGCCATTTTTGTTGTAAGTTTAATATTATTATCAATAAAATCTGTTAAATTTCAGGAACACTGAAAAAAAATTTGATTGAATATTACCAAAAAAATATTCTGTTGTAGTAACTGTACATCATTGTACTGAACTCTCTGTTTTAATGATTTGAATAAATTTTGTTTACATCAACAAATTATTTCAGAATATTTTAGTTATATTTATTTGAACGTATCGGACAATATATTTAGTTGGGCAAAACAAATTTTGCCTTTTTCAACCAAGTTTTTTTTCAGTGAAGGAATTAATCATACTAGAAATTTTGATTCGTTTTCCAACAGATATACTGATTGAATCTACCAGATTTCTAATTAAGGATGTTTTGCACCTATTTTTAAAATATTGAGAATTTAATGAAAATTGTGCAGAATGTCCTTACATATGTTTAGAATCTTTAGTACAATTTTTAAATCGATTCACTAAAGCGTTCACACGTTATAAGGATTTTAATTTGCACCGAATTAACATGTGTTCTTATGTGAAACGTATAACCATCGATTTAAATGGCAAAAATACATGGAAATAATATTCAGAATTTGTTTAAAATTTGCAAAAGTTTAGATACAGAAGAAATATTTGGTCAAATAATATTATACAAGTACTAACTGGTTAAAAAGATATTAAATATAATTCAACGAAGTTAGCCATGTATCTGTCACAAGGCGAAATTCTCTGCCAAAAGTTAATCATTTCGATTAACAAAATTCGGAATATTTCAGTAAAAACGCAATAAATATTAAAAAGTACATCTCTGCATTGTAGCTAAGATCAAATTGTAATGCACAATTTCTTACTCAAAATACATCAAAAGTGGATATATTCGTCAATATTGATTTTCAGCTACTTTTTCCTGGGATTGTTCATACAATACATCCTTAATGCAACCAGATTTTTTTCTCAGAGTGCTGATAATCGAATCAACTTTTGTAAACATAAAAGAGAAACGAACAATCAGGATTGGATATTCAGGACGGAATTAAATGCAAATAATTCAAAGAAGGTATATAGCGTAAAGAAGACAAGATGCAGAATTATCTAGGCAAAAGGAATGCTTGGCATCCAAGATTCGTATACACAAGCAATTCGCGCAACGATGTGCGAAATAATGCTTCTTATCTGTTTCTCAGACGCTACGTGCGATCCCCCGAGCTTTTAATCCTATAAACAACGTCTTATAGACGCTATAGGCACTGTTTCATAGAAGGGAGATGCAACAGAAGACTGCGACGAGAGAAGACGCTCGGTGGTAAAGCGAGTTTCGCCATTTTAAGTTTTGACAGACAATGCTACTTGCCCTTGAGAGTAACATCGCTGCGACGATATGCACTCGCAGGGAGGCATCCGCTTATTTTTATTTTCCCTTGACTTTGCTGACAGCGGACAATATCTCTTGGCCGCATTCGCATTTGTCTTGATCACAATTCTGCGAGTCCGGCCACCGGTGTTGAGTTTGTACTGTCGAATGCCATCCTTTCTACGTAACGTTCAACCTGTCCGACACATTATTAATTGCCGTATCGTTTTAACCACGTCCAAGTAGAAAATTGGATTTCGTCGGCAGACGCGCGATACGTGTCGCTGACACGCACGTCTTGATAAATCGTCATGAACTTCGTCACCATTGTTATATGTCACCCGGCCTGTCGTCGTTCTTCCTCCACCCCCCCTCCGTGTACATATGTGTGTACATTTATGATATTTTCAATCATATTTATGTTGGCATAATAAAACATAAAAAAATGTCGGGCGCTATCCGGATATTACTGAAACGACGTCAGCGAGCAATAAACGACGAACTCGGGGGTGTAGAAAAACATTGCCGTCTTCACGTCTCGCGATCGCGTCGTATAAACATCGTCGAAAAAATTTAAATTATTTGCGTGCATATCCATATATACGTGAGCACACCGGCACTTTTTCTTTATTAAAGTATAATAAATTTTAATATGCGGAAATATTGTGTGAAATTTACATACGAGTTGTACCATGCGAAATAAATGTTTAATTTTTTAACTTTCCCGATATAAATATGAGATATTTAAAAATACTTTATTAATAATTAAATTTTCTTTTCTTTTTTCAATTTACAATTTTTCTCTAGTGCTCTTATTGTGCGTACTTTACGAACACTCTGTAGGAGCTTCTGATATAACTGAGTACTTTCCATTTGCTTTTATTGCAACGAAAGGGAATGTTCGGCCGTAAGATGCAAAAAGAAAGAGATAGAATGAAGGAAAAACGGTTAATGTGATGTACAGTTCATGAAAAAGCGGGAGAAAGCCGAGAGAATTCTCGTACAAATGACGGTGGCATTTCGCTTGCCACAAAACAATGTGGTAATATCTCGTATCGTATAATAATGGAAATAGTTAAAGAAAATTACAATGGGCCGGGAGCTTTGAATTACAGTTAATATTAGTGTGTATAACTAATATTAAATAATTCGCGATCTCGAATATTAAAATAATTTATTAATAAACTAACAATAACATAATTATTGAACAATTATAATAGTAAACTTTAGCTACATATAAATTATTATATATTTTTCTCATCTTTTATATTCTTATATTAATTATTTGTAATATATGAAATTTCATATTAAATTATATATTTAATATAAATATATACATATATAATAAAAAAATATATAATAAATATGTAATAAAAAAATTATATATTTCAATATAATTATATTTTGATATAAATATATAGAAAGAATCTTAGATTGTTAGAAATATTCTTCTTTTAAATTGAGGGAAAAGTAAATATGCAACTCTGCAAATTTGCAACATCCACATATATTCCTAAACTAAATGATGTCTTCAAAATTTGTTGTAGCCAAGGAGTCGAAGGACATCCAGCGATTTTAAAACAGCGTATGTCATAAGACAAAAGCATTAAGTGCAAGAAAGTGCATTTGCAATATCTTGTTTCGCTTACATTTGCGCTTGGTTCAACAAGGAGCGGCTTTCTTTAGGGAAAGAGAACTCAGTTTTTATTGCCCCTTCTTCCATGTGTCTCGGAGGGAAATTGCGTCCTAGTGGATATAGTCTATCTGTGTCAGCCGCAGCACCCAGCGTTTCAAAGTGAGATCCAAACGCTCGCCGAGCTTCTTAGTATGTATTCCTGCGCAAACTCATCATCCAATACCTAACCGACATACCTATCCTATCCGACCTTCCTTTACATCGCGGTAGTAATTTCCTCGCGTATCGTATATCAGCATCTCGTGTACGAAACCGATTTTCTATTTTTTTTCCCCTCCTTTTTTTTATTCAATCAGTCGCTCTGCAGTCGACAAATCGTTCATAAAGTACGAGCCATTAACAAATAAAATACCTCGGAAGGAGAGGTGTTTAACATTTGCAAAAGTCCAACAAGATTTTTAATCACAAATCCATGTAAATCGAAATTAGAGAGAATTCAATTTTTCTCGCGAAATGCACAGTTTTTTTCGATAATACTTTAAATATGCATCAACAAATCTCGCCATTTCGCTGAATAAAAAAATACTCCGCATTTTAAAATGCATTCTACGTCCCTTCAGGGTCATAATGATAATAATTGATGAAGAGCAAACTCGACTGCATGCAATGCAAAATGATATGTAAACAGTTCGTTACATATAAACATTGCTGATCCAGATCTGACCCAGTCGTGTTGAACGCGAGCAGCACTGGCCGTTACGCGTGCATTGTATTTGCCGAGACTATAGGAGCTCCGTACAATAGGAGGACCCTAATTAAGATTAGACGGCCGATACGCTAGTAGAATAAACCGAAAACGTGCATATCTCGTTAAATATTAGCAGGGCTTCATTAAATTTCAGTTGAAAATCGAGATACGGCGCGAGAAAAGCAATTATATGGATATCTTTAAATCATAACCGTTATAAATCAAAGGGGGAAAAAAGGAATTTAGATAATCATAATTTATGAATAATGTAATCTCTTATTCCTGCGCTATCTGACTGTATTATTGATATCTTTAAGAGCTTTGATAGATCTTTAATTTATATATTTCATAAGAGATATTATGTATATTTTATAAATTATATATTTCAAAAGATCCAATTTAATTCGCCCTTTTCAATATGCGAATGGTAAAACTTTACTGAGAGAACCGCACGGATAAAATTATTTATCGAAGATGAATTCAACTCTTGATTAAATGGCCCGGATTAAATGGACAGCGCTGCAGATATGACAGATGAGCTGCGATTGCATCTGATAGGAATACATAGTACCATCTGCAGAGCGTTTAACTCTCATTTCGAAACACCGCCGCATATCATCTTGGCATGCTGCGTACACGCAATTCCGTTGTATTAACATCGAAACGGCATTGCATTTGGAGCTGTGCCGTATCATCATAATAAACATGTTGCTGTTGCATACATCTCAAATTAACGCAATAGACTTCATTATTTAATAAACATAAAATTATATGTGTCTCTGTAAACACACAAGATTGATTAAATCTTCAAATATTAATCAATATAAGACAGACAATTCGTTATATTAAAAAAAAAATGTATATTGCAGGTTAAACCGAGCAAATGAAAAGGAAATTTTTACTCTGTTATTGCATAAAATATATACAAAAGCGTTGATAAAAATTTCAAACATGCATTTAATTTTATGTTATAACATGTTATTGTGTAATCTGGATATTCTACAATAGCTTTTCATTACTTGCATTAAGCAAATAATAATTTTTATTTTTATTACCGAAACGGTAAATAATATAATAAAATTATAATATTTTTAAAGTAATTTTGGGATGTTATTAAAACGAAGGAAAAATAAGAAAAACTTTCCGACAATTGAATTGAAACTGTCACATGATAAACAATGTGAAATAAACAAGAAGGAACTGAATAGGAAGCAAAGCAGAAAAATCGACTACATGATACAACTCGAGCAGCAGGTAGTCGTCTGAAAATCGCAATCATACTCGTATGACGACGAATATACAGAATTTTAATCTGCCACCGATACGGTGCATCGTGTTGACGTAAAAAATATTCGTGATCGACTAGTCATACAGAACCGCAACAATGACGCTTGATATTACGTCGATAGCAATCTAGGTCACGCTGGAAGATTCGTAAAAAGTATATTGAAGTTTTACAATTTCGCGTGTGAGTTGTATCACAAATCTGTAGCAATTTCCGATAAGCTGACATCTCTAAATTCTAAACCTTAAAAAATCATTTTTCTTATCAATGATTTTATAACATAATTTCTGTATCAGGGGGAGGATGCTTTATTCATTTATTATAGTATTAAATATATATATATATATATTTTTTTTTTTCTCATGTACATTTAATAAAAAATATATACAAGATGTTCCGAAACTCATAATCAATCTTTCAAATACAGATTCCTGGGATCATCTGAAGACGATTTTTCCTCAACGAAAATGTCGAGGCATTAATAATTTTCGAATTATAAGTGATTGGAAATAAGGGGTTTTTCGTAAACTAAGCTTTGCAGAAATAAAATATTAACAAAACCACATTCTTCGATTAATTTTAAATAGAGTTTACTTTAATTGAGTTTTAATTTAAGGCTTAATTGCAAAGATATATGATGATAAAAATCGAGAACATGCAAAAAGTGATGGCCTTCATCGACATTTTCGCTGAGGAAAAATCGTCTCCAAATGATCCCAGAAATCTGTCTTTGAAAGATTGATTATGAGTTTTGGGACACCCTGTATATAAATTTTTATTTTACATATTTAATTTCCTTTTGCTATTTTTTATTAAAAAATTATGAAATTTTGCCGCTTATACATTTAATATTTCCTTCTTTAATTATTTTATCTTCCTACGCGTTATTTTACAAATAATATTGCATTGCATTCGTATACAATAAATCCATGTATATACATCCTTTTAACCGATATACGTAAAAAACAAATACGATCTTTAAAGGTCAGGCAAGCGCAACCTGAGCAGTACGTCAATTTTCGCTAATAAATATAGACTTCTATCAGTGTGCGTGTAATTAATATTGATGCGAATTTGGTTACCCCGGCTTCAATAGTCCCGGCTTCAATTTCAACGTTCGATCCGTTTCGATGCCTTATATTGTGCCGGCTGATGAAAAAAGAAAAAAAAGACGAGATACGAGAGCCGCGGACGGATAAAACGGACGGACGCTGTCTCTCTGTCTGACGAGCGATGCCTTTTACTACTTGAACTGCGCTTGCAGCCGGATGGCTGGCTAAAGAATCAACGAATAAACGCAGACTCGATCCGTACCGGGTGTTTCTGAAATCCGTGCATTTAGCGAGGAGATTTATTTTCGTCGGTATTATTAGCTCGCACAGCTCCGTCTTATGCACGTAAACGAGCTGCATAAAAGATACATCTGGATTAATTCAACGGGAATCGCGAGGATTGCTCTGCACCCATCGCCCCGAGTTCGCCATCCAATTTCAGTTCTATGTCGTACGCTCAAGCTAGGCAAATCTACATGTCCCGTCGGATTTAATTTAAAGTTTGTACGTTTCATTTCACCGTTTGCGATGGGTTTCTTTACGCACGAATGAAACTTTTAACATTTACCATGAACAAACGGCGCGTCGGAAGTTTGGCGCGCAAACAAAGAGCCCCCCGATGTCGGGCCTAGGAGGTTTTGACTGGCAAAGTTTTTCCTCGCGAGTGTCACTTGTTCACATTACGATTCACAAGCGGATTCTTCGAGCGTACCAGATTGCAATTTCCCTTTTTAATTCGGGTTACGACGATACGCGACACGCGATACACGAACGCTATGCTCTTTGCATTCCTTATATCGTAAAAGTGCAAAATTCAGACAATGTCGGTGCTCTTTTTTTATGAGGTTTTTTTTTCAAATTCTCTGTCGCCTTACTTAAAAAGAACATTACTATCAACATTACTATGAACTGAAAGTAGAGATTATTTTGTAAATCGAAAACAAAAAAGCTACTAACATTATTTCAAAATTCGAATATTTTTCCTTTAATATAACATTTAATTATTCTATTAAAAAAGCCAGAAAAGTAATAAATATTACATTCGATTGTTTCAAGTTTATCTAAAGATTTCCTGGTAACATTCATAACTTTTGAATGATGTGAAACAAAAATAAAAAAAATTTTTATGAAGGCATTTGCATAGCTATCGTTAAGCATACACGTTTTTCAACATTTCAATTTATCATAAAATGGCAGTCACTCAAAGAAAATTTCACTTTTTTCCATAAAAAAAATGATAAATTCCTTTTTTTTTTCAAAAACTTTTTACTTTTAATGATAAGTCTTCATGCCATTTAATAACCTTTTCAATTTTTATATTTTAGATTATTCTACCACACACACAGAAGTTATAAGTGTCGCCAAAAATTGTTCAGATACGCTGAAGCAATCAAATATAAAATTTATTATTTTTTCTTTTCGACTTTATTTAATAGAAAAATTAAAAATATAAATATATATTAAAAGAAAAATATTTTCAGAATTGGAATAATGTTAACAGCTTTTTTTATTTTCTATTTATAAAAAATCTCTTCCTGTTTCTTTAGAAAAAAAGCATTAATTGGAATACATTAATTTGCTTTTCATTTACCAATTTCATGTATGACGTAAAATTCCATTTTGAGTTTAAAAAAAGCATTTTTAAATTTAAAATAAAATCTTGTTCTATATAAACACACAATTGTTCTCTTTCAATTCTCATTTTTTTATTGATATATTAATTCCATAAAACTTTAATTTTTGCTATTTGTAAAGTCAAAATGAATAATGCCATATTTTTTATACAAAAGTGCAATTGAATTAAAATCAATTGCGAAAAAATACAATATTCTTTATCATCGTAGCGCTTCATAATTGTCACGGAATTATTACATCGTTATATCCTCGTAATTTTCAGATATGGAATATAACGCTTCAGAATTTGCCGATATTTTGCGAATTGTAAATTTACAATAGATTTTATATTCACAGAGTGATAAGGAACAATGAAAAACAATAGTAATGCGTACAATTTTCAATGTCTAAGATTCGCACTATGTTGGATATATGTGTAACTTTACGTATCCGTGGAATCGAATGCACAGGATACGTGAATAGGTCTTGAGCTCTCTGTAGAGGGAATATATATGCCGTCGTATTGTGCTAAGCCTTCGTGAATATCTCGTACAATAAATAATGTTTATTTCACTGCGTTCCACCATATCGATCTCGTAGGGTTTGGCCGAATAATACAGATTCCGCAGTTGAGAGAATTCGAGCTTAGTATACGCGATGCTTCCCGAAATAAATTGCGTTAATTATTCCTGCACGCTACATGCCGATTCTACTCCTGCGAGGATAATTGTACAAACGACGTACACTAAAAGAACACGAATTCAACTGCATCTCTAAATGCACTATCCTTAAGCAAAACATGTTTCTTTCTTTTTTTTTAATTAAAAAAAACACACGGTGATGATAAAAATTATAATTAACAAGATTTTCAAGGACTTTGTTTTAAGCAAAAGGAAAAGGTAACAAAGGATATTAGTGTAATATTTATATATTACGAGTAAAACAGATTGCACTATCTTTTAAATTTTTTGAAAAAAAATTGTTGCGAAATAAGTTTTCCTCCTTTTGAAACTCAGACAAATTTTAGAGAGATAAAAAATAAAGTGACACGATTCTCGTTGTACAATTATTTATTTATTACAACAATTATTTATTTTGAAAAATAAATAATTTATTTGTACAATTATTTATTTTGAGAAAAGTGTTTTTATCAATTTCCCTCGAAATGGCATTCGCTACCCATCGCGCTAAATCACTACCGGCGCTCATAATTATTCTCCGTTGCCCCAAATTGATCTGGTACCTGTTGACCCTCAAAGATGATTTGCATCAACTTCATGCATAGCTATCTATCCTCAAACTGAATTCGCGACAGAATGCAAGTAGGTATTTGGGTCACGAAGTAAATGGGCAAATATTAGAAAGAAATGTTAAAACCAGTAGCATTCATAGAATTATTCAAGGGAACCCTTGAATCCCCATGTAAATATCCTACGTTTGATTTAAAAGCGAAGGATTTGCTCGCTCTCGTAAAAAGAAGCTGCAAATCCCTTCTTTCTTCTTCCAAGGGCAAATTTAAAACTGAAAATTATTTTCAAGATGTATCCCTCATGTCTTGATGCAATATCTCTCTCTCTCTCACACACACACACATTTTTAACACATAATATATAATCTTCTGTTAAAAATGCAAAATAATTAATTTAATTAATTTTATATTTATATAAATATAAAACTTTAATTATACTTAAATATGTTTTTATAAAAAATGAAAATAAATTTATGATTAAATAAATAATATGTAATGCTTTTTTATTATAAATACATAAATGTGTCTGATTTGCATTGCATATTTTCCATTCAAAGTTACTCATTTAATTAACCGTTTAATTGAATAATTTTCAAAAGACTGTATCTTTCTCAATTTAACTCGAGCGAAATTTCTAGCTGCATGTGACAGTAAATTTTTGCTTAAGCCTTACGTAAACTTCTAAATTAGCGGCATGTACACACATCACAAATCGCATAGACATATGAGATTAATTTTAACCTACTCTATTAAGCCGAGGATTTAAGCGCGGGTTTAAACTCAATCCCTGCTAAACGTACACCGCAAAATCGAGGAGATGAGGCGAGAAAGTGAAATTGGCATCATTCGAAGTAAATTAATTGCGATCTAAAGTGTAATGATATTATTTCACAGAGACTTCCTTCGGTAATCTCCTGATAACGCTCCGAGGCATCTAAAATATCCAATTAACTCTCGCAAACAAGGACATAATTCTTCGGCACGCTTTCGTAATTAATTAATGCACACGCTTAATTGCGAGATTACATTTTCCTGTATTTCCATTACATAACGCAACGTGTTGAACTCCACGCTGCCGTACATCGGGGAGAAATTTCGATATAAAATATGTCATCCAATAAATAAACTTCCGATAATTTCTCGAAACGTGTTCAATGTATGGCCACGCGGAAAAGGGATATTTATTTCTATCGAGAGGGACAAACGCGTTCGTTACTACTGGAAAATGTAAAATATCGCGCGCCGATAAAATATCCGTATGTGAGAGGTACCTTCGGAGGACACGATTCTATGCGACCGCTCGATCCATCTGCCACTTTTTTGGGGAAACTCGCCGAGCGCTGTATTTGACGCGAATGATTTAGACGCAAAGTTAACAGAGCAGAATTTACGATCGTGCAACATCCTATCCATATGGTCGATCAATCTTTAACCGTGCTCATTTCTCCTTCTCAAAATTGATAATGGAACACGAGGAGGCATCGTCGGGACGATACTTCTCAATCGATCCAGTTGTGCTTACAAGATGCAACCAACAATTTTTTTCATAATAGATATAATGATAATTAGAATGCTCGTGTATTGCAATGCAATAATAATCAAATTAACATTAAAGGGCCGACAATACGAGCAAATTAATGAGTTAGAAATAAAAATAAATAAAACAGTTAATTATAAGTTCCTTTAATTAAAAGATCACAAACGTTTCGACTTAACTTAGTCTTCTTCAGTATGATGTTTAAACAAAAAACAATATATTAAATTAGTCCGTAATTGGTCGCAAAATACAATTATAAACAAGTCAAAATGTGAAACAATCATCAGAGCGTAGATAAAGAATAATAAGAAGCCCTCAAATACTACTTAATTAAATGAACTTATAATTAATTGTTTTATTTATTTTTATTTCTAACTTATTAATTTGCTCGTATTGTCGGCCCTTTAATGTTAATTTTTTTCATATTCAAAAATTTTGAAAATAGCCCACCGTAAATTTTTATTACCATGAAATCACCGTGTTCCTCACAAATGGTGCGATATGAATTTATTCAAATATTGTAACATCCCATACAGCCATTGTTGTTACATTGCAGCAATATTGCAGCAACATTGCAATACTGCCGCAATGATCTGTGCTTTATGGGATGCATTAGATCAGCTATGTTCAACCCGGCCCGGTTGTTCCTTTTGTGTGGCCCTTATAGATTTTACATAGATCCTTTTTTTATGCATTAAAAGTCAGTCTTACCGACGGCTTCAAGAGTCTTCATCCTCACACCATCTTTTTTTTCGAAATTGAAAATTGTGAAGTCCAAAAATCGCAACAAAGTTACAGGATGAAAATTTAACAAATCAACTTCGTTGTGCCTTCTCTAAATTACCAGTTAATATAAAAAAAATAGCGGATAAGATTGAAAAACAAACCTCGCATTGATTAGATAAGAATTACAATTTAATTAACGATTATATAAGAAGATATTGCTATCATTAATATTTAATTTTATGAATACGTATCACTTTGCATAAAATAATAAAGACATTTAAATATAGTTGTATGTAAAAATATTTAAGTTGAAATTTTATTAAACCTAATATTTTTCGGAGAGTTCCAGCTATTATTATTATTATTATTATTATTATTATTATTATTATTATTATTATTATTGAATTTAAATTTATTTATTGTATTGCGGCTCACTTCACATTCCTAGTATTTTATTGGCTCGGTAACGATTTTGGGTTGGACATAGCTGCATTAGATGGTGACTGAGCGTGAGATTTAAATCTTAAATTTGACAATGAAACGCCATCCTTTCGTTTCCATCGCTGATTGCATCTATACTTGATACAAGTAACTTTCCGAGCGTGCAATTCGCACTTAACGGTTTTGCATTATGAAGAGAGTTCAATGACCGACTGGGGGGACAGTTTGACTGATTGAAAAGTAGGATGCCCTCCCTCTCTTTCCCGAACAGAAGCGGAGAGAACGTAATCGCTGCGTGATGGAAATGCCGCCGCACATTCGAGCAATTTGACGGCGGGAGTTAATGCACACCTTATGAATAAGATATGACAAATTCATTTGCCTGAAATAAGCCGAAACGCGTGATGGCGCATACGAGCCGCGGCCCGTCCTCCTTTGCTCGTTATTTTCTTCGCTAACGCGTCCGCACGTTTCCACATTCGGAGTTGCAACATTTGATATTCCATATAAACATCATGTGTATGCACGCAAGGGAAAAAGTGCATTCGCCGACACGGGTAATGCGTAACGTTAATTATCACATCAAAGAACGAAGAAAGCTCACGCTTAATTATGAAGTATTTTGTTTTTACACAAATGTGTCGGCTCTAATTGTGTGCGCGCTCGCTCTGTAAACGGACTGTAAACAGGTATCGTAAAAAAGACGGCTTGCACATTCACGATCGCATTCACCTGCGAAACCGTCCGTGTGTAACGATCCCTGGCATTCCCGTTGCTTTCGCGAATGAAACGCGAGGCGTGCATTCGTGTGTGCAACGCGGGCCGGCGATTTAATTCTTTTGCGAGCAAGCACTTACCGCGCGCGCTTATTTAATTCCTTTATATTTCCGCGCTCTGATCAAGCTCTTTTCCCGCCGGGGATAGAAGCAAAAACGAGGTAATGTTGAAGTGTCGCCTATTCTTATCCAAGATGCAGCGATAATGAACTTGCGACATAATTAAAAATACTCTCGTGTCAATATTTCTGCTGTAAAAAAGTGCCTACTTAAGAAAAAAAGATTATATTTTACAATGAAAATTGTAAATATTGATTGAATATTATGATTATGATATATTAATGTGTACAAGATGAATAATTCCCGTCGTCTATCTATCTGAAAAAAAGAAATGTAAACGAAAATTATATAATAAAACTATTGTCCCATACCATAAATGTGTAAATAATAATTAAAATTGCTTCTAATTTCTTTTTTCACATTCTTCGCGTGAAATATTAATACAAAAATTGAATAAAAATTTTCATTTTTTTCTAAATAGGACATTGACCGATATCGATCAATTTTTTTCATGATATTTGTCAGGAATTTTATCCAAGTTTTGCTACAGACGCAGTATTTTGCTAGATATGTGCTACGAAAATATCCTTGAGAATGCGCAGACCTTGAAAATACACATGGTTTACAAAACTTACGCGAACTAACAAGACACTTCTATTTACACTCTTCTTTCCTTGTCATTTCTCTTTAATGTATAATACTTGTTATAATAAAAAAGTCGGATTATCCTCAATAAAAATTTATTTATTATTCTTTCGCACTCGATTGGATTTTATATGAATGTCTAAAAAGGTAATTGAAATTTTCCCCATTTTACAAATCGCTTTAATAGTTAATATGTTAGTCAAAATATCGATGTATTTTCTTTCACAAGATTTCGGTTTTAGACACTTAGATATATCTGTCTTATTTAGTATAAAATTCGAAAAGGATTTTATAAAATTTTGTACGAATTTTTATGTGTAATGTGCGTGAAATATATCAAACAGAATATTTACTGAAAAATTAAATACCTATATATATTTTTAGCTGTGTGTTACTTTTATAGTTCTCAAAATATACTCAAGACTTGTGCAAGACAAAGAATAGAATACTTATGCAGGATCGACAGAAGACCTGCACTCAGACTAAAATATTACGTAAATGCTCGTAATAAAAATTAATATTTTAAATCAATGGCTTGCGCTCTCATAGGGATATGAAGAAAGCGGACGAGCAGTCAAGTAGACGAGGATGGAACATTACAATAATGCCAAAAGTTGTAGCGACGTGCATTATTGCGATACTAGTGCAGCAGCACTCCCTTGGGCGGCATATTCGCTGTTGCAATAATGTATGATGACACGCCTTTGAACATTGAAACGAGCCTTTGAAATTTGCTGTGCAAATTCCTACATTTCGCGCCGCATTATTGCAAATGTCGAATATCGTTCTCGGCGGAGTATTATACACAAACATGTTACAACAATCTAAGAACAGGTGAATTCACGCACATGTGATTTAAGCTTATTATACGATTATCATCTTCATAAAATTAAAAATACTTTCGAATTTTCTGATATAAGTAAAATTGATTATTCTATAAGCTCGATAAAAAATTCAAAAGATATCATTTTTTTTCACCATAAAGCGTGTCTAAAGGACAATGTATGAAAGATTTATTTGCATGTTTGATCAAAAAAAAAGCCGGAAGCAGTTATTTTAGCGCTTGCTTTCAAATCTCATATACCTTTGTCCTTTATTTATTTCAATACAACTAATAATTTTAATTTGTTTGCGATATCACGCTTTAGAAATTACATGACATAAACTTGTGTAAAAAGTAGAATTTGTATTTAAATGTATCTCTTTTATTCTCTTAACAAATTGCCGATATAGCTGCATTAGACGAGGAATCTTTTCGAAGGAGATTCTTGTACAATACATACTTTAGTTTATCTCTTGCTTAAATTGTAGCACTTTCTGCAGAATGTAACTTAAAGTGTTATTAAATATTCATGCTATGAAATCCAATGCGATTCATTCCACTCGCAACAATAAACTTTGCAAATACATTTTTCGCTTCAGCTTAATTCTGCTGATCTATTAGCATAATACTTCTGTTAAAAATACTTTTATACTATATTTATCTATATATTTTTACTTTATCTTTATATTTTTTACTTATATTAACTTTTATAAATTAAGAGAAAGAAAGAGAGACATTTTTCAGCATATTTTATTTTACTATTATTAATTATTATACGCGGAAATTTGTCATTATCTCTATCTCTGTAATACTAGCGTAAGAAAATCAATACAGCTTCCCACTAAAACTGTCATAAAATTCTGTTTATGAAGAATAACATCAATATGAATTTATATGAACTATAAAGATCTGTTGAGATAAACTAAGATTGCATCAAGCGTTATTAACTAATTTTATGGGAATTTCTTCTTGAATATAGCATAAAACTGTATTCATAAAACTATTTATCATTCTGTAAAAATCTTGCTATTCTATAACATTTTCTTAACATCGGATCATCTCAAGGTGTATATTTTTTGAATATAATTAATTTTTTCAATTAAGAAAAATTATTTCGCATGGATGAGCACAGTTTTTAAAAACGTGATGCTTTGATTTTTGGCCAAAAAAATATTCTATATGAATATTCTGTATGAGGATTCTGTCCTATAAGATATTTTCCTACAATTCATAATGTGATTTCTCCAGAGAAATTATGATGTATTGGTTTACGTAAAGTCATTTATGTAGAACGTAAATCGCAAGAATCGTTCACGTATATTTCCTCGCTTCTGACGTCATAATCCAAGATGGCTGGCTTAGGTATTGCCGACCCTTAATCTCATAACTCGAACAACAACGAGATCGAAGGATTCAAAGTTATAGTGGCGGTGAAGCTAAATGGCAATAAATGACTATTCAACTAATAATAAGAGCAATAGTCCAGCTAATAATTAGTCTGAATTGAAATGACTAGACCACGATTCTAACATAATTTCAAAAGTAGAAAAAATTTCTCTTGTATATATTAACTGTTTCACATAGGTACATTATTTATCTTGTTATAAGTAAAATAATTCAGATCAATTTTTCAATTTTTTGGGAAAAAATTGTTATAAATAAAAATTGATATTTTTTCAGTGAAAATATTTTACTCGCACAATAAAATTTACAAATATATTTTTCGCTTCGGTTTAATCTCCCTGTCTATTCACGTTTAATATATCTGTCAAAAGTAAAAAATATCTTTATCTATATATTTTTACTTTTTAACTTACAGCTAATATTATGTGAAAAAATAGTTAATAAATTATGGTATAAATTTCAAAAATTGTTATTTGAACGCGAAATGTTTGATTTATAACGAGAAGCAAAAAATATGCATCCCTTTTATCGTTTATCACAATGGACTTGTTTACTCGATGTCGCAAATAAGTGGACAAATATTACGATCTATTGACAAATAGTAGTTCATGAGTTATATACATATTTACAGGTTGGTTGTAAATGCAAGTAGGAGAGCATATTAGCATATTATCGGTCGCTCGCAAATTACTACGACTGAAATTTTTCAAGCGGCGGTAAGTGAGATTGATGGAAGTTTAATAACGCATAAGAGCGACGTTAATCGAAAATGCAATAAAAAATGACGATAAATAAGGAATTTAATCATCGCGTAATAATAAATTACTCTATCAAATTCTACGCACATTTTATCATACGCCAAATTTATTTATAATTAAATTAATTTTTTAATTATTTTTACGTAACAGTATTCCAAAAAAGCTGCAAAATTAATAAAATTCTTGATGATGTCTTCCTTTTATTGATATGACAAAGTCAGCCTAAGAGTATAAATATCTATATAAATATTTATACATAAATACTAAATGAAAGATATTGACGTTTGTTATTAAAATATTATAAGATGAATAATTATAGTAAACAATAAATGAAACTTGATTATACTTTTAATAATTTTTAAAATTTTGCAAATTAAACTTTTAATAATTTTTAATATTTTACAAAGAAACTAATATAAATAAAGAAATGATTGAGATTTGTCTGGAATGAATGGCAGCCAGCAATAATAAGATTAACGACTATGGCGGTATCAGAATGTCAGACGTAAATGGTCGTCCCAATAGACGAAAATTTAGCAATATTCGGAAACGTTGTATGCATGTCAGCTAGCGATGTATCTGCCCTTGTCTGTCGATTTTGATTGAATCGATATCTCTCTTTTTATTTTAGATGCACACATCGCTCTCGCACTTGCGTATGCTTACAATCGAGCGCGTCCAAATATTGGTTCTTTCTATCAAATATACGGCAGCAGTTCACCGTTGCTTAAATTATCGCTTTGTATCAAACTGCGTTTTTGTTATCATTCCGTTCATGGACATACGGCACCTTGAAAAATTTTACAAAATTGATCTCTTCGCATAATTTTATGCAACCGCATATTTTTCGCATATTTTATTATCAGGATAGATAAATTTTTAAAATTATGAGAAAAATGGAATGTGCATACTATATAGCATCGACTACTTGGCAAAAATTCATCTTCTTTTGTACTCATGTATTCATTCTTTCAATTCTTTTAACGATTTTATATTTTTTTTATCGTTTTAAACAAGTGTATTTTTTAGTATCCCAAGATCGGCGATGTTACAACGGGAATTTTCTGAATTTGCGGATAAATTTAAAGTTTTCCCGCCGATATGTGTGCATTATACATACATACACACACACCCATATATATATATATATATATATATATATATATATATATATATATATTGAACGTAACGCATGGACCTAATCTTTTGATCCTATAAGCACGGTTCAGCGTGAAATCCTTGGAAGCTGAAGAAGTTAGTTACACGGGACTAATGGAACGCAGTAGGAGCTCTAGATAATGGACGACGCTATGGCGTCGTAAATACGAGTGCACTCCACTTACAAGGGCGTCTTGTTTTATTTCTGAATTTCGCGGCAGACTTACAGATCTCCTAATGGAAAAAAGTAAAAAGAATACAAAGGAAATATGTAGAACCGCGAAAATTTGACAGTGTAAGAAAAACACACACAACATGAAGATTTACGAATGCACTCAAGTTTGATTCTCTTCCAACATTACATTCACATACTTTATGATTATTAAATATGGAAAATATAAATAATTGCAATATTTTATTGTAGATGATATGTTATCTTTCTGGAATGGAAATAAACGATATTGATCATCTATTTAATAAAACGGTAAATCATTTTTATCAATCCAATCACATTATCATCAATTATTATCTAAGAATTTTCTTTTTTCTTAAAAAAAATTTAGTTGATTTTAATTAATATTTTTAGATAGATTTTATCCCGAGATTTTTGAATAAATCCTACTTTATTAAAAATAATTTATGTTAAAGTATTGAACATCAATATTAAAGACTTCTCAAATCAAACTATTGCACTCTTCTGCAAGAAGCTTACTCTTTTTACCTGAGGTTGGTTTTAAATTTTAAAGCCACCTAATCCATTTACCTCTTTGACGAGAGCAAGATCAATCCCTTGTTAACGCGTTTTTCTTTTTGCGAGGCAGAAAGTCGAGAGGAAAAGAAGTATCATGACGAAGACGTCTTGATCGGTAAGATTCAGTCGCCTTAAATCGAAGGCAAACGTTCGTGAATTTCGTGAGTTTCGACTGGCAGCTCGCAATTTAATCGCGTAACAGTTTGCCCGACTTTTCTTTTCCCCAGAAATAGATTTCCGACGTGTCGATTCTCCCTCGTTCCATCTCCGCCACCGTTTTACCAGAGATATCCACCATCGTTCTCCGCTAACGGCCGGGAATTTATGGAGTTCCAAGCGCGACCGAGAGCCGCAGTTTTCTCGTCGTGATAAATGCATCCGCTATTGTAAAATGTATACAGGCGCGCACGAGTCTGTGCATGCACTTTCAATTTTGAATTGGTCGAAATACGGCGAGATTTGGTGGCGGCCGACGATTCCCCGGTGACCTCCGCCCCCGCGTGCAAACGACCACCGCGAGTATTCGCGCAATTCCGGTCTATTGCGCGAACAATGTCTACTGTAACGCGCGACTAAACGTAATTCATCGCACGTAGATTCTTTCGCGTGCCAATTTTTGATAAAGACATATACGCGACAAATTAATAAATTAATTTGAGGGAAAACAAATTTTTGTGACGATCTAATCAAAGGAATATATTAATTGCTGTTATGGTTTAATGTACACATAATAATTATTATTATAAAAATATTGTATATATAAAACTTCCTATGAAAAGTTTAAACCTTTGGATAGAATGTGTTTGTTGAAAATGATTTATTTAATCGTGTTGACTTTTTTCATTTAAAATTGACTTCATTTAAAATGGGCATCACGTAGCTATCTCATAATTAATATGATTGAATCTTAATTTTCTAATCTTATTCAATTGATTAATTATAATTTTTCTTGTAATATTTATACTTAATTTTTATTGGCCAAATTTATTCATTACTTTTTTATTTCTATTATTAAAAGTTATTTCTTTGCTCAATCATCGGATATAATTGTAAACTTTTTATATGATAGATCTACTGATGTATCTTTTTCTTTTGTAAAGAGATTTTTTATTATTTATTTCTAATCAATAAGTAAATAAATAAATAAATGAATATATACGCACACATATATCTTTCTCTTTAAAATTTCTCTAACTCTCTAATCAAGTTGATCGAATAAAGTAATTGAATAAGTGTAATATATATAGTTTAATTTATTTTGCCCAAAACTTATCAACGATTTTCAAAATATTAAAAATCAATTTTTAGAAAATTGGCTCTTTCTTGTATCAGGTTTTCTCTTTTATTTTGAAAGCAATAGAATTTAGAAGCAATTTTTACCTGTGCACGCGCGGATTTGCATTTTTTAAAAGAAGAGTTTCCTTTGTTTTATTCTACTTCTCATATTTTCTAAATCCTTTCGCGTTTCAACGGTTTTTCATTAGGATATAAAAATTGCATTATACAACGGGACAAAAGCCTGTTTTCCATTATTGAAGTTCGAATTAACTCTCACGTCTCTGAATGAATAAAATATTTCATCACGAGACACGACAACGTTCCTATGAGCCACGCAAATTTCCCGTAATATTCAATTGTTTTTTATCCGGTTGGTTATTTTAATAGCATTTTTTTGCAGTATTGTGATTGCATCATTGCAAGAAAAAAAAATTTATAGGGGTTATAAAGGGCAATATCCCGCTGAAAAGTGAATTGCCAAGAAAACAAAATTTCAAGAGTTACTTTGCTGCCTATCGTGTCCCAATAAGTTTTTTGTACTCATTATTAGGTTCTCTACAACAAAGTTAAATATATATATTTTTCTCCTTCTCTCTCAAATATTTTGCTTTTGATAAAAAACTTATTCATATCTTCTTTCATCAATTCAATTTATTTATAATTTGCAATGAACTCTTAATTGATAAAATTAGATACTCATTTCTGTCAATAATAGCACATATTATAGCAACAAAAATGAACGTCTTGTTTGATGCTCTACTCTAGAAGCAAGAGTAGAAGCAAATATATTTATTATTTATTTACATAATCTTGTTGTCGATACTCGCACAGAGTAACGTTTAAATATTAAGAACGTATATTTACACGAAATTTCGCTTAATTGACTTTTGTTGTTCGTTCGTAGAGATACTCGTCCTTCCTGTTCTCCTTTGAAGTTTTCAGGAACGGACTCTACACTTTTGCACGCTCCCGGGTTTTTTCTCAGGCGACACTGGTGGTTAGAAAGTTGGCCGGGAGATACTTCTTCATTGTAGGAGAACAGTTGTTTTTCGGTCTCCCGCCGGAAAAGCGATCCCCGAAAAATGGCGATGGGAAAGAGAGCCGTAGGGCGGGACATTTTTTGGTATTCGGCAAAGAATACATGGATTTACGTCATACGGTGGGAATAAAACTTCGATCTCGACGATCTCATGCGGTCGCGCGCGCAAAAAATCGCCGCTGCGGCAACAATCACAACGGGACAAATTTTTCGTACTGTCACGAGAAAAATGTCTATTCTCACGAGGATATATTTAACCTTTTTCAGATCTATGCGGCAAATATTTCTCTCTTTTTGTTTTCAAAGATAATCTCACATTTAATTTTATATTCTCTCAAGAAATTTAAAGAGAGAAAAATATAATGATACAATACTATGATAATTAATATAGTAATTATCGTGATTTTAAATTCGCACATATTTCATGTGTTTATTCCACATTACACATTAAAACGTTTTAAACAGGATGCAATATGCTGGAATAGCTAATATTCCTGGAAATTCATGTTTTAATAAAATCATTTGTAATTCATCGATATGATAAAATTGCGCAAATAAACCAAGATAAAGTAGACTCGTTATAGAATCAACGCCACTATCAAACGTAAATGCTATTCATCTGGAAATTCAATCAGTTTAAAACCAAATAGCAGATAGGTTCCGATGAATTTAAGCTAATGAAACGTTCCAACACTATCGGAAAATTTAATAAAGTGCATACGACCTCCTAAGGCTATTTCACAACTGGCGTTTGTTGTAAACGCATTTATTTTTCGCGCAACGTTGCGGATTTATTATTAAAGTCGATTGCGGTAGTTGGCTGTTACAATCCTGATAATTGCTGATCGATTGTTTCAATCTCGTTGGTTTCGTGGACTACCATAAACGTCACACTCTACATATATGCTTGATTGTGTGTACTACTATAGTTTCCTCAAAACTTACACGAAACTCAATATTACAGAAACATTATAAATAATTTAATTACATTTATATATTTATACATATAAGTATAATAAGAAATAATTGTAAATATATATTTATATAAATTTAATATTTTAATATTTATGTAATTTAATAATTTAATATTTTAATACTTAAATTAATATTTATATAAATGTAATAAAAAATAAATGTATATGTATATATATATATATATATATATATATATATATATTATTCTTCAATATAAAATTATCTATAAAAATAAATTTTTCTCCACTTTCTTGTTTCAGACATACATGCAAAAAAACTAACATTTCTCCAAAAAAAAACCTGCACTTCGGAGTCCATGGAATTTCAGAGCAGAAAATTACGGAAAATAGGGATCGAGGAAAATTCTGAAATAGAGATGAAAATGTTGGAGAAGAATAGTCGACGTTTATCGGCCAGGTGTTGACTCCGCGTTTATCGAGAGCAAAGAAAAAAAGCATTGGATTCGCTCTAACGAGAACGGACCATGATACATTATTTAACCAGATGATGAATAGCGAACACTGAAGACGGGAAAATATATTTTAGCCATGATGGAGGCTCACGTTGATCAAGCAGCAAACTCAACCGTAGAAAATCCAATTTTCATCGATGCACCAATCATTTTAACAGCAATTGTGCTCTGTCTCCTGATTCTCATCACTATCGTAGGTAAGTCTACTTGTTATTCCTTCTATTCGTACAAAAAGTTCTTTTTCATAAAAAAGAATATTGCTTATAATTTTCAACAATAGATATCTTGACATTTATACTTTAAATTAATATCAGCCAAAAAATTTTTTATCGATCTCCTCCTTTAATCTGTCTTGATCAAATTTGCTTTAATTTTTAACTATACTCGTAATTAAGTGATTGTTATATTTTTATTAAAAGAGAAATGCATTTTTTAAAATTACAAAAAAATCAAAATACCTAAATACTTTTCTATTTAATATCCATGTTATAAGAATTGGAAAGGCATTTCTTGCTATATAAAAAAATATTTAAAAGTAATATAAATAAAGTATCCGTACCTCGTATATACAAATATGTATTCATGTCTACGTTCAGTTCCTTGCGTTTGCTATTGAATATTGATACGAATCGATACGTTAAAATTGAGAAGCATAACTCGTATTTCAAAAGTAATATATAACCCTACCTTTTTAGCGTTTTTACAAGCAAGTTCGTAAAAAGTTTACGACACACGTTACTTTAAAGTGAAAGAATCTTCAAGGCTCTTTTCATGTCCCGAAAACGTATTTTAAAGATTTTAGAGATTTTTATATAAGCGCTGTTTATAAATTTCTGTGCACAGCGCGATATTCACATTCAACTGATTAACGCTGTACAAACTTTCAAAGTAAAAATATGAGAAATAAAAGTGAAAATCATAATTGAATAAATAATATTCTGTTAGTGGTTCTTCCGTATCGAGTATATATTACGAATATTTTAATTTTATTTAATTCAATAAATGCCGACTCACTCTTCCAGCTATAATACTCGCGTAACGTGAGACAATATTTTCCGCTGAATACCGACACACAGATCATACTATAAAATCACGCAATTTTTAACTCACGTTATTTATTTTGGGATAACGCGAAAGGTCAACTGAATGCTAAACATTTTATTAAAATTATGTGACAAGAAAATATGAGAGGGAATATATAAAATCAAATGTACGTTTCTTAATGCACAACACACCATATGCCTCATAAACATAATAAATATATAGATTCCCTTTCGATCCATTTAATTTATTATTTAACATTTGAGAAAATAAGTTAAATAAAAAAATAGAAAGTAAGTTGAAAAATTAAGAAAAGAGAGAATAAATTGTAATTGGTGGAATCTAATGTTCCATTTTACAAGAAGAAAAAAATATATATATATTATATTTTTAATTTTTAATTGTAATTTAGTTTTTAATTTTAATTTTAGTTTTTAATTTTAATTTAGTTTTTAATTTTAATTTTAATTTTTAACTTTAATTTGTATTTTACATAGAGACATTTATCTCTTAATTGTTTTTAATTTTTATATTATAAAAATTATTGTGACAAAATGTATTTTAAGAGAGAGCAACAACTTCTTTTAATTAAACAAGTTAAGATCTTTATCAAAGACTACTGGATGAGTAGTCTTTGATAAAGATAATTTCGTTGCCGTTAAATCAATGACTCAGCTTAATCGAGAATCGCAGAAATCTAAAAAACAGAAAAAAATCGATGCGTCTTGATTAAAAAATGATTGATGAGTCTATCATTTATGCTGTTATTCGAGCGCTCTTCCGATGATAATTAGTGAAAATTATCAATTCGGAATTCGGCGATTCCTTTTTGCGCATGCCAAGCTTCCGGTCGAACAGTATCTGTCCGACGCAATTCATCTCATCGAATCGATTAATCGTTCTTGTTGTCGTAATTATATGCGACAAATAATTCCTCTTCCTCCCTTTCCACCCCTGATCGTCGTCAGTATTGTCGATGATGGTTTCGCGAGGAAATCATCATCCGTGCTCGCATCGACGAGAACAATGGCAAAGATTGCTTTGGAGAACTGACATATTTCCGGATGTATAATACATCACCGAGCAGTGACGGTAATCGCGATATCCAACCGCGTGCTTTGCGTAAACAGAATTTCCGCGGGCAAACTGACATTTCGCTTCGCACGGCTTGTATCGAACTATACTATTCTTTTTCGACTTTCTTCCATGAATAATGGGGCGCGAATTTTAATACCGAAACTTCTGATCAATCATTATCAATGCTAAAGACATTTTAATGTGATCATAATGCGTGATAAATGACATCTTTGCGGCTTTACTCGATGTTCGTCGAAGAATCGATCATCGGCGAATGACGAGCGATTAATATTTTCATAATTGATGTCATATCAGATGTTCCAGGATTAGTGGAAAGTGGACGCATAGAATTGTTTCTTGTAAAAGTTCTCAAAATAAAACTCTAAAAAACATGAAAATTATGTAAACTTGTGTAAAACGAAAAAATTTCTAACTAAATAATTATGTAAACTTGTGTAAAACGAAAAAATTTATCTCTAAAATATTTATCCCTGAAAGAAAAATCGCTAAAAAATAAAAACTGAAAAATAAAATAAAATTTTTTTCCTAAAAGTCCTTTTTCTGATATCCTCTAAAAAATAAAAAATAAAAACTAAACATAAAATTAATAGTTACAACTAATAGTTATAATTAATAGTTATAATGAAATATTTAGGAACAATTCAATTTGTGAGGAATTGTAATTTAAAATAATAATTGCCATAAAATTAATTTTATATTTATAAAATATATTTATAATATATATTATATATTTATTATGTATTTATATTATTTATATATTTATTATATATTTATATTACTTATATATATTATATATTTATTATATATTTATAATATATATTATACACATGGATAATATTCTTACAGATTCTCCTCAATTAAAATTAAAATTAAAACGCGTTTTATTTTTATTTAGAGAAACATGATTTTTCAGAAAATAAATTTAATTTTTAAATGGTATATGTATAAAGTAACATTTGAATGATATATAAAATAATATTATTATGTCATGGATTTTATCAAAAATAGTAAATTATAGAATTATTTAACTCTTACATTATAACATCAATTATATCAATTGCAAATTTCGAATTTAAAAGTGCTTCTTGTCAAATTTATCGAAATTTTGTTTCAAAATTATCTTAATAAATAAATCACCGAAAAACGAAATAAATTTGAGGATCTAAATAATTAACAAAATTTTGTTTCTCATTTAATCCAGTTTATAATTTAAGAGCTAGATGGCCAATTTTGTGAAGCAGGTTGCTCTCTCTCTCTCTTTCTCTCAATTTCTCTCTCCCCTTCTCTCTCTCTTTCTCTTTCTTTCTTTTATAAAAGTTATTAAGCTATTTATTATTTAATAGTTACCATTAACGCGCCGTTTTTATTTTATTTACACCATCGATTGACGCAAAGCCTTGATTTTGCATTAGTAACGTCGGCAACGTCCGCCAGCTATTAAGTCTCACGAAATAAATCCATGAACATCTCCCTACGGAGCCATATATCTTTCGGAAAGGGATATAGATAAAAGTTGTCGGAAAACAAGTAAGTTTATCGTTCTGCTGTAACGTTGTAGGTGGATAGCAATATAACCAGGAGGAATGCGAAAGAGATCCTGCCAGCAACTGTTGTGTACATACATCTACATACATACACACGTGCACGTTTCCTCGACGACTTGACAGGCTCAGAGCGCATTCCAATATTAGTATAGTTCACTGGCTAACTAACGGTTCGCTGCACATGACGTCAGCTGCCGTGGATACGCCCGTTCTCTTTCCCTCCCTCTCTCTCTTCTTCCTAGTGTAGGATAAATTTTATGAACGCTCGGCGAGCCACAAAACCGTAAATATCGTTGCGCAAATATAAATTAAATAATCCCCTTGTCACATAATAATCGTCGCAAATCGAGCGAATGCAATGCATTGCGCCAAGTAGATTCATTTGTCTTTCTTTGGAGTTGTAGATAACGCATGCACAGAAAAAAAGGACGTTTTTATTTTGAAAATATATTTAGTTTTAACATGAAAATCTTGAAATGAGATTATATTGCGTTAATTAAAGAAAAATATAATTGCTTGAATAATTGCTTACTTGAATGAAGCCATTTTATATAGTTCGATCAAGAAAAATATATTCTTATGATTTAATATTTAATTTTCTTGAATGGAAAAGAAACAATATTAGATAGAAAATAATATTTTGAAATCAAATATTATAAATTTCTTAAAGTAGAATTAAATAATTATATATTCTTGAGATGACAATTACAATATTAAAATAAGACTATAAAATTGTTGAAATTTAAAATTATTAAATTCTTCTAAGAAGATTATAAATTGTTGCGTATATATGAAACAATGAACGCGTTAGTTTAAGTATATAAGTTTTGATTTGACTTATTTTTTTGTGTAATTTCGCTTAAAGTTTGCGTTTGTTTATTGGAAATAATTGAACAAATATGCGAAATCAAAAGATAATTATAGAAATATCTAATAAAAAAGTAAGATAATCCATTTTACTTTCTCATTTTTTAGATAAAATTAAAAATTGATTGAAAAAAAAATACGAGGAAAAAATCTTGAATATAAAATAAATAATATAATATCTATAATATTTATAATAAATTATTTAATAATCATTTTATGAATTAAAATTATATAAATAATATTTTCTATGAATATGTATCGCACACGTGTGTGCAATATAATGAATATTTTATAATTCTTGTTCGTAATAAAACTTGTCAAAATGATTCTAAATCATATAAATCAGGCAGAATTTTCAGCTGATATGAATATACAGCTATATTATTCATATAAAAAATCGAACATATATTATTCAATTTAATTTTAAATGATAGATGTAACAATTTAATTTAATTCTAATTAAATTCCTCTATTTTATCTTTATTAATATATAAGCGCTACATTTTCAAGGAAAAATATAGACACGAGTTTTTGAATTAAATATTTTCTGATCGACACTGTATATACGATGTTGACAAGCATCTCGTTCGTTCATAAAAAAAAATAGCAAGCCGATAGGTTAGATCGCCGACGCGAACTGAATATGTTATTATCTTACCCTTCGATCTTATAAAGGTTAAACGATGCGATACGAACTCCTAACGTATCTTGCATGAAGACATAATCAGATATTTCTTAATAGTTATCGTCTTTTGCAGCCTGAAATTCCATAATAAAATTCCATAAGAAAATGATATAGCCTCATATAAGCTCCGAGATAAAAATATTTAAGAAAAATCGTTTCAAAAATTACTATAAATATAAATTATAAAATATTAATTATTTTCTTATTGTGCCGGAGAATAAAAATAAATTGTATCATTTAATTTTAAGGCTGCCAGTATGACGTCAAAAGCGAGTATAATACGCAATTCATTTATGCATCGTTGCTCTATACGTGAAAATAAATGAGTTTCCGCGCACATGACAACAGTCGCGATTGATAAAGCGAACTTGTAACATTTGCCGACTACTACAGTTTCGGTTTGTTAATCAATAAACGGCCACATAATTCAATTCAAATCTATCCTATATATAGTGCCGCAATGAAAACAAGTTACATGGCTACATAGTTATTGGATAACGAACCATAACCGCAGTTTTCGGCACATTTTGCAGGCCCGTTTTGCGTCGATAGCATCTGTAGTTGTATAGAGAAATTTATTTATCCCGACGTAACTGCAAGAATAAATTATACATTATTTCTGTTTTGACGTCATAAAGCGAAATAGCTAACGTAGGTGTTAAACTGTGCACTTGAGGATCATAAGAGGATCATACGTACGTCACGAAGGATAAATTTGTATGAAGAACCATGAAAGATAGATTTGGAGTAGCTAAGATAACATATTATTTATTACACTGCATCAGATATAATTTGAATCGTAAAATAATTATTTGTAATATAAAATTGATTATATCACGCAAGAAAATTATTTATAATGTGAAATATATCATACTTTTATTTTACAAAGATCCAAAATTCACAAATAACCTCTTTTTAGTTTAACGTTATTTATTTTAGAGCGCACATTATTTATTTATTTTCTTCATTTGTGATATTATATTTTTATAAAAGATCTTTATTATCTATATTAAGATTTTTATAAAAGATCTCTCTATTACTTGTAATCCATAATAATTTGTAAAAATTTACTGTTATAATTTTTTATCATTTATGAACAACGCAAATCTTGCTTTGTGTAAATCCAATAAATTTTTCACATCACTTATATTCATTTTTTCTTTGCATATGATTCAAAAATTATTTCAACTTTGAAAATTAATATTTTACAAAATACTCAATATATTTGTTCTCCCTCTCTTTCTCTCTCTTTTTATTTTACAAATTTTTTTCTTACAAAACTACGTCGATCTAAATCGCTTCATTGCATTTCAGCTTTGAGATAAAATCCCAAAAGTGCGTTCGTAATAATACATAGAGCTGTCCCATCAGTGAAAATAATCACGATTGCAACACGCTTGTTTTACGATAACATGGTATATATTTTCGTTTTTCAATCCATTTGGGAATTAAAACCGGTTAGTGCTGATATTAAAACATTAAACATACTGAAATGTTTTGAATCTCAACAAAATATTTCTGATTTTTGGAATAAACCGGGATGCTAATAATAATCAATTTTATAGCACATTTTTAAAATAATTGTAAGGCATCTTTTCTAAATTAATTTAATAATCAAAATTTTGCGTAATAAATTTTGATTCGAAAATATTATCGAATTATACGAATATTATGTTTACTGCAAATTATTCAAATATTAATTTTAAAATCCCAAAAGCACAAGGATAAATGTATTGTTTGTTCCACAATGTTCTGGCAATTTATAGGTTATTAAAATTAATCAATAATAATAAATAATAATAAATACAAGGCACGTATTATTATTATTGTTATTTATTTTATATTATTCATTATTTAAGATATGTCTCGACGAAGAATTTTTATAAAATTCTTCGTCGAGACATTTTTAACAAAAAGCTTGCTGCAAAATTGTGACGCCAGGCTGGAGTTAGAGCAGATTAAAAACTGCAGAGGCTATAAGTTATTTCTTGACAAACAGATTGTAGAACGCGCGTGTCTACTCGCGACCCTTCACGGCTTATCCATATAAAGCTTCGGACGCGAGCTCTTTTTCTCGCCTTGCAAATACACTATCTTAATGGAATGCGAAAACGAGAGCAAGAGGATCCCTCTAGATCCTCATCAGTATGTGCTGAAACACCTCACGGCTCCTCTTTTTCTTTTCGCGGCAGTTAATTACGTCATGGTAAAACGCGTTCCGCGCCCATTTCTCTTACCTTTCATTACTCGCAGTTATAGCAGTTATACTTTTCCCGTGGAGACATCCCGGCTGCAGTTGCAGCTGCAGAAGTGCATTTAGTACGCACGTCTTCGCTGCCCTTCGGCTCATATATAACCATCGTCGCGGATCGTGTATTTGCAGAGACACGTAACGCGAAACTAATGGACACGAAAGGAAAGAAAATTGTTCGACGTTTGTAGAAATGCAAGCTCCTGTCGAACATTTGTATCGACTTACAGCGTAGGCAGATAGGGAAAGCACGAATTACGTAGTCTCGATCGTTTCTCAAAGTTAACCCGCTCTCTAATTCGTGCAAAGTCTATTTTCGTCCCTCTTTCCTAGGGAATTAAAGTTAATTAATGCACTGTCTAACCTTTGAAGACTTCTGGACTTGATTATTTAATTTTTGATTACTTTATTTTCTCTACTTTAAAATTATATTACTTTTTAATAAAATTATTACTTCTCAGATCTAACAAATATTTTTGAGAATTAAAAAATCTACCTTTACTTTACTCATCTAATTGATATTTTTTTCTTATTTCATTATTGACTAGTCAAAAATGTAATTAAGCAAATATTTCTGAGAATTAATAATTGTCTTTTTTGTTTTACTCATTTAATGGTTATTTCATTATCTTATTAAATATGTTTTAATTATTATATAATTAGCATTTAATAATTATTATATAATTATTATTTAATAATTATTTTATTTTAATAATTATTATTTTAACTCAATTATATTATTTAACATAATTAATTATTAAATTTAATAAATTATTAATTCTGTAATTATATTATTTAATACTGTTGTGTTATATTTATGTAAATATCCGCAATTCTATTATTATTTAAGAATACGCGAAATTATAATATTATCCTTACGATGCTTGTATCTTGTATAAATTGCATGTTATAAACATTAATGGCGCAATTGCTCTTGTACACGCCTCGCGAAAAATTGGAGGGAACATTGGCTATCCAGGCGGAATGAGGGACATGAAGTACTACGGTACGCAGAATAGCGTACATCAGCGCCATGTAATATCCACGCAAACGGTAGCACGAGCTTCTATCCACTTCCCTCAAATACGCTTAAACCAGCGTCAGTCGAGCGCGTTTACGTAATGCATGAATGGAACATTGCGTTACTAATACATGAATTCCTTTCCTACAGGAGAACCTGAAAATTCTGATTACCATCGAGTTTCACGATTCTATTTTCGTAGCTTGCGATTAAGCTATTAACGCGCCAAAAAAGAATACATATATAATCCATTCAGATTTTTTCAGTCTAAAAACTGACTTTATTTTTGTCAGAAATATTTTATTATTATTTCTTATGGCAATTTTAAGAGTAAACTCAGGAGAAATTATTTAAGAGAGAGAGACAAATATTAATAATTAAATAAGCAATCCGGAATGTCACACGTTCTTATAACTTTCTAGCAATATATTTTACACACCCACGTTTTATACTTTAAAGATAATTTTATTTCTTCTTGCGTTGCTTAAAGGACACATAAGATTCGGAGATGTTGCGCGACACGTGTACGAAAATATAAATTCTTTTTCAACACGTGCCATCAACCTAAAAAGAAACGTCCCTTTTGCAAAACCTGATATTTATTCGTTTGACCCGTTCTCACCTCGAGGGAGAAATTTTTCAAGGGACTGCCGGACAATCTCGGGACGTTGCACGTTTCTTACCCGCAGGTTTCTTCCATGGACGACTGGCCGTCATGTACCAGCCAAGATCCTAACTGTGTCGTATTGTCCCTAGAGCGCCAAGACCCGATACGTGCCGAAGAGCGACGATGATGCGGCTAACTTGGACAAATATTTCGTAAATGCGCGTACGATCGATCCATCACGCCCGGAACACGTCTAGGAACGACGACTGATTTCGTCTATCCCGAGTTTGCCGAACTTGATTGCTGCTATTCAGGCACGCCGTCAGAATTGATCACGACCAGCCCGAATTTGCCCTTTGCAGTACCAATTACGCCTATTATTAAAAAATCGATAGCGAGGCATTTGCGATCTCAATTTGCTTAACGCTTTCCCATACACAGAAGAAAAATAAGTGTCAAGTCAAAACTTATATACTTAAATAACGCGTTCATTTTGTTTCATATATACGAAACAATTTATAATCTTCTTAGAAGAATTTAATAATTTTTAATTTCAACAATATTACAGTCTTATTTTAATATTGTAATTGTCACCTTAAGAATATATAATTATTTAATTCTACCTTAAGAAAATTATAATCTTTGATTTAAAAATGTTATTTTCTATCCAACATTGTTTCTTTTCCATTCAAGAAAATTAAATTTGAAATCATAAGAATATATTTTTCTTGATTGAAATATATAAAATGGCTTCATTCAAGTAAGCAATTATTCAAGCAATTATATTTTTCTTTAATTAACGCAATATAATCTCATTTCAAGATTTCCATGTTAAAACTAAAAATATTTTCAAAACAAGAATGTCCTTTTTTTCTGTATATATATATACATATTTCATACATAGAAAAAAAGAACATTCTTGTTTCGAAAATATCTTTCGTTTTAACATGAAAACCTTGAAATGATATTATATTGCGTTAATTAAGGAAAAATGTAATTGTTTGTATAATTATTTGCGAGAATAAAGCCATTTTATATAGTTCAATCAAGAAAAATATATTCTTATAATTTAAGATTTAATTTTCTTGAGTGGAAAGGAAATAATGTTAGATAAAAAATAACATTTTTAAATCAAAAATTATAATTTTCTTAAAGTAGAATTAAATATTTATAATAATTGTAATTAAATATTTAAATATTTAAATTAAATATTTATATATTCTTGAGATAACAATTGCAATATTAAAATAAGACTGTAATATTGTTGAAATTTAAAATTATTAAATTCTTCTAAGAAGATTATAAATTGTTGCGTATATTTGAAACAATAAACGCGTTAATTTAAGTATATAAGTTTTGATTTGACACTTATTTTTTTCTGTGTATAAGTTACGGCAGTTACAGTTTTGATTGCTTTCATGTAGATTTTGAAAATTTAATCTTAAAATGTGTTCTTTTTTTCCTCCTTTCATTAAAAGTTCAAAAGTTTTTAAATCTTCTTTTATAATTTTAGATCACTTTAAACAATTTTATTTGTTATTCGAAATCAGAAAGAGGAAGATATCTTTAGTCTCCTGCCTCTGGGCAAATTCTACACTGCGTGATAAAAAGATTGAGATAATTATAAAATAATATTCAACCAAATACCTTAGATGAGCTGCTCCTCCTGATTAATTCAATACAGTTAATTCCATTCCGCGATGAGCCTTTATGTAATGATGATGCACTGACGATTTACACATAACAATACGCGATAACACACGTTAAATAATACTTTGCGCATTTTAACACATTAATTCGAATAATCGATATCGATTAATAGATAATACCAATAATAATAACACCAATCGAGCGAATCAATTAAAATTATTTGATTTTTACATTGTCAACTATAAATTCACGTGGCACTACCGACTAGAGATCTTTTTTCTTTATTTATTAATATTTATAAAGTTATTTAAAAAATAGCACTGTAACTGGTTGCAACAAAATTTAAGTAATAATAGATTTTCCATGAGAATATTTTCTACAAATCCAGAATAAAGAACCTTATATATGGATTTTCCAATATTTAGCTTTATAAAAAATTTTAAATTTAAATATGTCTGAATATTTACTATTAAATACCTTCAGTTTTTCTTTCTATTAATATTTTCCTACATAAAAAAATCTTTAATTTTATGAAGATTGTAGAAATATATAAAAGCTTCTCAAAAATATTATATTAAAAATTAAATCAAAAAGATTTTACTATTAATTATATTAAATAATGGCGTCAAATATAAGAACTTTTTATTGATTTCGCCATAAAATCGTTCCACCAATCAGCACAAAATCACCAGTATCTATATTCTTAAAAGATCTCTACCGACACTTTGCGAAAATTCAAAACGCCATCATGGCGAACGCGCGATATTTGGTAGGCAAATATCGTGGACAAGCGCGATCGCTTATATCGATGAAATCGTGGCGACGAAATTCCTCGATGCTCCTCGATGCTTCTCGATAACCCGAATGCTAAACAACACGGCTTGTCGGACGAATGTACACTCGGTGTCATTAATGCCTGCTCGCCTGAAGATAGCCGCTTCCGGGGCCAACAATAGCTAGACGCATCGCGTCTAATTATTTGCGCATCATGTTGTATCAAGTAATATTTACATAATTAATGTATGTTCATATATATTCATATATGTGTATATAAATAATAGTATACAGGATGTCCCAAAAGACCCGGACTGGTCGAATATTTCATAAACTATGCACTTTAGAAAGAAATGTTTCAGACAAAAGTTATATGACTTAAAGGGGACCATCAAATAGTGGCAATGAATTGACATGGGAGAGTCATTTGAAAATTACGTGAAGATCACCGTCAATTTCTTAAATAGAACTTCCAATTTTTTATTACATATTCGTGTAGCTTATCTCGAGAGCTTTCCAAAACACTATAATTAAGTTAGTTTTCATTAATACTTTCCGAATTAAAAGGCTTGAAATCATTTCTTAATTTTACATAAACCGTAAAATATCTTGTAAAATATTCATTTTTCGATTATCTTACCGTAATACTTTTATGTACAAAATAATGAGAGAAATCAATTGGTGTAAATCAATTATTTTCTTAAAACATAGTTGCTTTTAAGAAAAAAATATATAATTTGCAATTAACATTACATATTTTTTTTTTAAATAACTAAGTGTTTTCTTTACACCAATTGATTCCTCTCATTATTTTGTACATAAAATTATTAAGGTAAGACAATCGAAAAATGAATATTTTACTAGATTTACTAGATTTACTAGATTTACTAGATTTTATGGTTTATGCAAAATTAAGAAATGATTTCAAGCCTCATAACTCGAAAAGTACTCAATGAGGAAATACTTTATTATAGTGTTTTGGAAAGCTCTCGAGATAAATTACACGAATATGTAATAAAAAATAAGGAGTTCCATTTAAGAAATTGGCAGTGATCTTCACGTGACTTTCAAATGACTCTCCCATCAAATCATTGCCATTATCTGATGGCCTCCTTCAAGCCATATAACTTTTGTCTGAAACATTTCTTTTTAAAGTGCATAGTTTATGAAATATTCGACCGGTTCGGGACTTTTTGGGACACCCTGTATATTTATATGCATAAATATATATAAACATATTATGCGTAAATATTTCTTGAGTCTTGACAGTCATGACGTAAAAATATAATTAGACACGATGCATTTAGCTATTGACTCTAGAAATGGTTACCTTCAAGCGAGGAAATAGAAAAACGGTGCAGTTTTCCGATGGAATGCGGAATGCGACGGTCACGCAAACCGAGTAACGCGGTTAATCGCGGTCGCACAAACCGATTAATGCACTGAGATTATCACCTGTCACTAGAATTAACATTCTCGACGTTCGTCCGGATATGAAACTTGCCCGGGACGGATTAAAAGACGCGAAAACACGAAGTGATCGCGATTTGATTGCACACTGACCTCGCGCAACTTCAAGCGGCTATCTTCATACCTAGCTTAACAGGTCGGTTCAAAATTCAGTCACGTGACTGCGATTTTGGCGATTACGCGCAATGCCACATAACTCCCTAGCGGTATATAATTATTTCTGCGTTTGATTGACCAATCAGGACAAAAGATTTTTTTTTAATCTGATTGGTCAATCAAACGCTCCAAAACATTCGGAGCGTCTTCCCGACCGTAGCCTATATATGTGCAATTATAATAAATAAATAAATATATATTTATTTATTTATTATATAAATAAATAAATATATATTATATAAAATAAATAAATAAATATATATATATATATATTTATTTATTTATTCCAATTGCATACAACATGCAATTAATATAATATTTGAAATATATATATATATATATATATATATATATTATATCATATTAATATTATATTAATATTGCATGTAAATACAATTTAAAAAATATATGTATATATTTTTTATTAAGAAAGTGTTTAATTTAGAATTTCTTAATTTAAGATTTCCTTTTTCTTAATTTAATTTAAAAAATATAATTTTTCCCTATGATGTATATATATTTTTTTCTTGCATGTTTTCTCACACAAAATTGAGAATATTTGAGACTTAAGCGTTTAAATATTTGCCTATCTAATTACAAATAATTCAACTCATAACACTTATATAATTATAGAAAAGAAAAAAATACATATATATATATATATATTCATAAAAATAATTATATAATTAACATAATAAACTGTATATAACTGTAGAAAATAAGTTGAATGATTTATTAGACTATATACATATGTTCGATATATTTAATACTTTCTTTTAAGAACCATCAACATTTGACATGAAAATCGACAATAACTTTAACGATATCGATTACATATACTTAATTTTATTGCACTAAACATTGAAAATGTATTATTTCTTAATCAAGAATTGTGATGTATAAATTTCTAAATGTACGAGTATACATTCTAAATATTTTCACCTTCACGTAAAGAAACATGCAAGTAAAAAAAGTAGAAAACATGCCTAGCATAACATATACATCATAGAAAGAAATTATAATACATATTTCTCAAATTGTATATACATGAAACATCCAATATAATATTTAAAGCACTGAAAATGCAATATGGATCCAAGCAAATGCTTCAAGCAATATAAATATGACTCGAAATGTTCAATTCAATTTTTAAAAAATGATTAGTTTTAATTTAAAAACTGTGTCAACGAAATACAAGATATATTTGTTTTTTTTTAAAGAGAAAAACATCACTATTTTCATAATAATATAAATATGTAATATAATTCCATAATTCAGGCTGTATTTATTATCTGCATCTACGCATTTAACATGAACAGAATAATATCATGTATAATATTTCATTATACACATATATAATATTTCATTACATATAATATTATTTCAAATGAATTACGCAGATACCATTCACGACGATTACGTTTATGTTACAGGGAATCTATTCGTAATAGCAGCTATCGTATTAGAGAGAAATTTGCAATCCGTAGCAAATTATTTAATCGTCAGTTTGGCTGTCGCGGATCTTATGGTCGCCTGTCTTGTTATGCCTCTTGGAGCTGTTTATGAGGTACGTAACTTATTATACTTTTATTAAAGAAGACTGCAAGTTATTGCCGTGCAATCTATTTCGCATTAAACTGTGTGATAAGGAAACATGCGCAATGAAGTTTTTAGTGTTGGATATACGAGAATATAAAACCGCACGATATTCACGAGGAGAAAATAATTCGCGTTTTCACTGACATTGTCAGTGCATGAACAACTATATCAATACAAAGATATTCATCCCAAAAGTCAAAAGAAATATTCAAATATTTGCATACATCTGATCCGTAAGATTACACGATAAAATTATAATAAAATTTAATTTCAGCTAACTTGTGTAAAAAATGAATGAATTAACAGGCGCTCTAGATTCGCGAGATTAAACGATTAATTTACAATATCTACGACAAGATAGTTATGTCGTAAAGCACGTGTATCACAATTTTATTGCATTTTATGGCAACCTACATTTACGAGGTAAAATTTTTGTACCAAATTTTCAGCGAAACAGTCAAGTTTAACACATGGAGGATCATTCTCTCTACGGGCGTTACATTTTCATTGTTAAATTTTCATCTATGGTCCGTTGCAGCCATTCACAGGTTTATAACATTCGTAAGAAACCGTGTACGCATTCTTACCTTTTCCGCGGCTTTATATCGCATGGACATTGTATCTGGAGAAAAAAGCCGCGTGAGAAAATGCATCCTCCGAGAATTTGGCATTTAAACGCTAAATTATTTTAGAGAATTTATCAATTACGTATTTTACACTGATTGCGAAAAAAAGTACCAAGAACCAAGTAAACACAATGCATCAACTGCGTTTAAAAGCTTTATAAAATTTTCTCGCAGAACTTCAATAACGTAAATGCGGAACGTACAAATTACGAAGAAAAATTTAACAATAGTTTATCAACGTAAAAAAATTGAAATCGCGAAAATCGCGATAAATTTTGTAATAGACTACGTGCAATAATTATGATGAGATAATTTGCGAGAAAGCTCGCTTTTTATCATGTAAATTAAAATAAAAATTCGATGTTACACTCTGAAAAATTGAAAACAGCATACACGCGAAATTTCAATATATATTCCAGAAATAGAAAAGTCGACTTTGAAAATTTTCCATTTCGGGAATACGATGTACATTTTGTATAAAAAAAAATGTCATATTCTTAAATTTACTGCGCCATATCGTGATCGTGATCTGCAACTTTTAAAAGCTAAAACAGTTTTCTCTATCGAGAAGCATCTCTTTCTACGTACCCGGTGCAAATGCGAGCAATGAAAAACGTGTTGTTACAAATTAACAATTAAAATACACATACATATTCGAGAACTAAGGGCGAGTAATACATACATACACATATGGAGATAACGAGCGACAGATATATGTATGTACGTACGAATGATTAGCTTTCGATTCTACCCTAGCGAAGTTCGTTACATTTGCTATGCCGTGCACATTTATACTTGATAAACGCCAATATACAAATGAGAATGGAACAAGAATAACGTAGGCATTAATTACCACTTCGCGCTACGTTTCCACGCGTTATCCAATTAACAAAGATTTCATCGGAAATTGCCACGAGAGATTGCGATAAAACGCTCGACCCCCTCTTTCCACTTCACTATATTTTATATAATTTACCTTTAATACGCGCGTTTCCGCTTTTAAAGTTAACTCGAAATATTTAGCTTTTAAAATATATACGCGATAAAATTTGCCAACCAAGAATATATACAAAAATAATCCGTATCGATGATGCAAATTTAATTAGAATCGACGTAAAAAAAATTTCCTCGCGCTTCCCTTCTTCTTCTATAGATTAATTTCACTTCAATACGCGCATTATTCCTTCTCATGCGCGCAGAATCTTTTCACTAAGGTACTTCCTTATTTAGTTCTTTCATTTTCTTCTCGTATCTCACTGCGAGCTCCTGCATGTATCCTACATCAGCATTTCCTTCCCATTTCACTTTTTCTATACATTATATTTTCACACTCTCGCCATATTTTTCGAAACCCACCTGATTCTTCTTTCTCAGCAGCATAAAATGATTTTCCTTTGTTTCTTCTCTCTTATCTTTTTTCCTACCTTTTTAAGTCTGTCTTCTTCCTATTGTCAGCGTATCTTACGCATGTTATTATTTAATGGAGCTATTTTATTTCGACCGCCATTCAGCCAACAGCAGACGTATTAGCTTTTACAGCGTACTGGTTAAATGGAATATCCATCGCACACCCATCTCTTTAATACAGACACATAGAAATTTATGCATCTGCCGTTTAATTCGAATATTTGATGGATGTCCATTTTACAGCCCTTTCTCTTTCGCCCGACGTTTGCCCGCAGATACCAGAAATGTGCACACAAAATGACTTCATTAACTGCACGTGTACATACACAATGCAACGCTTGATTAGATTCTGCAGGCTCTAAAAAAACGGTTAATATAAACAAAATTGTGCTCTAAGCGTTAGGAATTTGCTATTATTATTATTATTATTATAATATCTACTTTATTATTAATAATGGTATTTACTATTATTATTATTAATAATATTATCTAATTAATAATATCTACTATTATTATTAATCAATTAATTGCAAAAATGTTTATTCTCTTATAAAATGAAGAGAAGATAACAAAATATTTTAAATATATTTTTTATACCTTTTATATTTTATACATTTTATTTATTCATTTTATCATTTTTATATTTATATTTAATTCATTTTAATCTTTGATTTTATAATGTTATCACATATATGTAAGATTTAAATATAGATATCAATTAAAAATACACGATAAAAGCAAAAAACTTGTAAAATTTAATGTATATATAAATATATAAATAATTAATAAATATATTCCAAGTAAATAAATTATAAATGATATCACTATAGCACAGAATAAATTGTGCTCCTTTTATCGCGAATCTTAAGCGATCTAAAACTGCTCCTCTGTCGACTCCCGTACAATTGATACTATTTTTGAGAGGTGTTTATACTTCCGACAAGATGGATGAGACTCATCGACTTCCGGAATGTTCTGATCTCAAAGTATAAAGGAACGGACGTCTATGGACAGAGAGAGGCCGCCGTGCCGAAAGGAGGACAAGAGACGCGATTGGCTTTCGAAGATAGATTCCAATACCATGAATGGACTTTTAAGCAGGCATGCATCAGACTTTCCTCCTCCGTTCTCTTCTATAACATCAGTCTTTCTCACCGGTTCTCTTTCCGTACTCGCCGTCGTCCCTCCATCGGCCATAGCTCGGATGTTTTCCCTTTAGACCCTCGATCCGTATTTTCTCCCTATTGCGCAGCCAAGTGTCACGCCAAACTATGTACAATCCTTAACATATTAATCAATCGAGTAATTCTTATTAGCGCTGCTAAAAATAAATTCCACTTATTTTCACCATCGTCATGTGTCCTGTGTATGCTATGTGTGTAAAAATTGATAGAATTGAATTATAGATAAATAATATTTTTGAAAGTACTATATATAAGTATGCGAAATAATACTAGAAAAATAATACTAGAAAAAAAATAATACTAGAAGAAAATACTAGAATAATACTAGAATAATACTAGAGAAAAAATAATACTAGAAAAAAAGCTAATAAATAAAATTAATAAAATTAATCTATAGAGTTTTCTTGCTTATTAATATTATTGTATTTTAATTTCTTCATATTTCATATAATAATTAAAAAATAAATTTATTTATGTAATTAATTTATTAATTTAATTAATAAATAAATTTAAGGTTAAAAACGTCAATAAATAGTTTTTTATTTTAATTTATTTTAATTAAAAATAAATAAATTTAATTTACTTTAATTAATTTGTTTAATTAATTTATTTGCTTATATAAATTATTTAATTATACTAATATTGTGCCATATTTTAAATGTTATAAATATATATTTACATTGTTTTCATAAAAATAATAAAACGAAAGAATAAGCAGATTTACTGAACGCTTCTTCTCTTCAATGCGCTTATCTTATTTCGAAACACTTTGGAGCAAATCTTGCGATTTCCGCGGCCACATCGATTATCTGCTCTCAGACCGCGCTAAGCTCACGCTCTATGATAGATAATTCTGTTTATTGCAGATAAACTCAGGATGGTCACTCGGTCCGGAGCTCTGCGACATGTGGACCAGCAGCGACGTTCTATGTTGCACAGCCTCGATATTGCATCTGGTGGCTATCGCGGTCGACAGATATTGGGCAGTCACCAATATCAATTATATACAGGTTAATTAACGCCGTTGCGGTTATCAAGAGGAAGTCGGAAATTGTCCGATGCGAGTGATACAGTCTTCGTTATTCGCTGTCATTTACATTCTCGTCACGTCGACGAGATGGAAAGAGAGTCGCGTGGGCGTTGATCGCATGGAACTGCAAATCCTATCGTGGAGCTCTTAAATAGGGAGACCATTGTATGATGCGAGAAAATACTATTTTATCAATTCGAAAATAGTGTACATAAAACAGAATCTGACACGCGAGAAGCTTCATGCATTACATCATAATATTTCTTTCTGTTTAATATAAGGAAATAATAATAATAATAATTGTATAATACATAAAAAATGATTAATCCATTCGTATTTGTTAAAAAATCTACATCTATATTTTATATAACTGCACATATATATATACACAAAAATTTAATTTTCTGCATATTCATTGCATTTTAACATTTTATTAATCTGAAACACGATTAAATGTTGTTTATTTCATTTAGTATATTGAAGATAAAATTTAAAAAACCAATTTTTCATATTAAAGTTCTGCGAAAAACATATTTTAATATACATTTACTCGGATACATTTACTATTTTATAGATATACGTGTAAATATAGTCCAATAAATCATATAAATTTTCGTTGAAAATTGCGCTAAAACAAATTCCAGTTTTTCTCTCTCTCTCTTTCTCTCTCTCTTTCTCTCTCTCTCTCTCTCTCTCTTTCGCTCTCTTTCTTATTTGCTCACGTTCATGGATGTAACAAGAATTATAGGAAACGCTGCTCATGAAGTATTAAAAAGAGTAAGATCGTAAAACGAAACGGTCAGAACTTCCCGTTCATAAATATAGTTTAACCGGGATGAGAGACGAGTATATAATATTCTCGGTGCGCGCTCTTTCTCTCCTTCAGAGAAGAGCTTAGAGTTAGTTTGAAATTAACTTAGAGCTCGATAAGCTACGCAACGGACAGCCTGGTTGAACTTAAAGGCTAACTTGCATTTCCCAGCTGACAGAAAGAGACTGTGTATTGGTCCCTCAGGTAGCGGGTCGATTACGTTATAAATAATGGAACGAGCCAGGAATTAGCTTGAGTCATGTGTCGACTAAAGAGAAATATTTGATAAAGTAGACACCGTAATTTCCTAGAACGAGCTAATATGCGGGCTAATATGCTTGCTCCTCTCTTTTTCTTTCTTTTTTTAAGAAAAAAAAACTTTACGAAACACATCTAATTAAAAGTTTAATTTTCTGATACAAGACAGCGTTCTTATAATAATGTATGAAGTCTTGTAGAAGATATAAAATCTATCCGGCTGATAAGATGTCTCCATTATTTAATAACGATCAAGTTTTCATGACTTATTTAAATTTCTGAGTTTTCTGAGAGATGTAATAAAATGTAGTGTACAATGAGAATATTTGTAACGATATGAAATGTACACTTTGTATACCGACTACCTAAAGAATAAACGGAAACTGTATCATGAATATTTAAACGGTGTTTAATAATGTAAAAATCAATGCATTAGAACTTCAGAAAAATTTATTCTGAAATGATCAACAGTAAGTCTCATTAAGAGCGGCTCTTCTATTTTAAGGCGAGGAATCCGAGAAGAATCGGCATCCTAATCATCGCTGTATGGGTGATATCCTTAGGAATCTCATTAGCGCCTCAGCTCGGATGGAAGGATCCTGATTATTTGGACCGCATAGCCCAAGGGACGTGTCTCGTATCGCAGGACACCGCATATCAGGTAAGCGCTTCCGAAGAATTACAAGCGGGTCCAAAATAATTGATTATGTTCGCGAATTGCAAAAATAATCGATGAAATTGTTTAAAAAAATTTATATGTTAAAATATATATATTTTTTTTACGATATACTTTGCATACATTATCCTGAAAAGAAAATATATATATATATATGAATTACCTCGCAGATCTTTGCAACTTGCGCGACGTTCTATCTTCCGCTCCTGGTCATCTTATTCCTGTACTGGAGGATATTTCAAGCGGCGCGAAAAAGGATCAGGAAGAGGCCCGGTACTATTCTTCAGCCGCCGCGTGAAAGAAGAGGCATCCTCAGGCTCGTCACGAGGAGGTAATTGTAGATTTCTTGCCTTCTTTTTTCCCACAAGACTCAAAGATTATTTTTTTAGATCTCAAACAAAAATCAGACATATTTCATGATTGCAATTTTGTATACAGTTGCATTTTTCATAGTTGCAATAAACTTGAGGGTCTAACAACGCGCTAAAGCCACGTGGAATAATTCTCGCAAACGAGTTGAGAAATGGCGTAAATCCTTTATGAGATTTAGTCCGCTTCCCTAAGTCTTGCTAAGGACACATTTTTTACAGAGGGCTCATAATTTAATTTACAAATAAATATGTTTAACGCGCAGTTTTTTCTCAAGAGAATTAGCATATTTTAAGCGTTTTTATCTCAATGGCCAGTGAAGTGAAGGTCTTTGCTCCGAACACAAAGGTATGAGTTTACCTGTTGATGTATCGTAAAAAGGATATTATCGCTGCTTAATAATTGCGTATTTTTAAGCTCTGTCGCCTTTAAAATAGATTGTGCTTGGTATTGTAAGCATTAATTTATCATAAAAATCCCCTTGCAAATTAAATTATAATTAATACCATATATGTATAACTATATATGTATATGTATATGTGCTTTAAAAATATTCTTTGAAACAATGGGTGTAATTATTTATTTCAAATAAGTATGCCATATTTTTCTATTTCCTTTTTCTGCTCTTCTATGTCCTGCTTTATAAATAACGGCAAATAATTTATCTATATAGTCATCTTTTTTCAAAACAATAAAAAAATCATAAACCCATCTCGCATATTATATATCTTTTTCTCATATTTCAACTGCTTTCCTTCATTATTAATTAAAGATATATCTCACTATTTATGAAGAATATATTTAAATATAAAGTAGAAGTGATAAGAAACGATATTAAATAAAGGGATATATATACGTTTATATAGAGCCTTCTTTTAAGATCGCTTTCATCACTTTTATTTTATATAGGGCATTTTTCATAAAGATTCTTATACCACTGACTCGCTCTCAGCCGCCATTATTGCGGCGATACCAAATCGCCATTATTGCGGCGAGCGCCTCTTTTTCTTTCTCGACCGAAGTAACTCTGATTTATCTGGCCTTAGGCCGCGAGAGGAGTCGACGGCGTTCACCATCACGAGATCCACGCCCGATCACTCGTCGATCTCACCGGAGAAGTCGTCGTCGTACAACGGGGCGAACGTGACGCCGTCGGCGACGGTGACACCGACAGCGGTCTCGACGACGACCACGACGACGACGTTGACGAACCCGACCAGCACGAGCCAGCAGCAGCAGGTGGTCAAGTGCACGAAGCGCACACGCGAGACGATCGAGTCGAAGCGCGAGCGTAAGGCGGCCAAAACCCTGGCGATCATCACCGGTGCTTTCGTCGCCTGCTGGCTACCGTTCTTCCTGGTCGCCCTGCTGCAGGCTATATGCACGACCTGCGAGCCGCCCAAGCTCGTGGCCAGTGTGTTTTTGTGGCTGGGATACTTCAATAGCACCCTCAACCCCGTGATTTACACTGTGTTCTCGCCGGAATTTCGGCAGGCATTCAAAAGGATGCTGTGCGGTGGTACCCGGGGACTTCGCTGACAGTGGATTTAATTCCTTTGCCACGTGCGTGCGATCCAATGAGGGAGGGATATGCGTGAATTTGTACATATATATACATACATATATATATACGTTCGCTACCGGCATTTTTCTCGGTGTTGTGTGATATCTGGATGCTCAAAAATCTAAGTATTATTGTACTAAATGAATACTCTGTTACTCGTATATCTAAATGTGATATTGAAAAATTAACAATTATTATGTTGCATTTATTTTTTTCTATTCTCTTGGACAATCTGTCTTCAAAGAAAATGGACGAGTATCTTATTTTCTAATATAATTGTTTATGGCTTGCTCATGTGTGTTCTTTATAATTCTTAATAATATGTTTTTGAAAATTTTGAAGATATATCGTTTAAATCATGTCAGCTTCGATTTTGCATCGATCAGCATCTAGACGAATGATATTCCACACAACACTGCTTCTTCTCACAGCTGTTCAAGATTCAATCAAGCTGTGCGCCGTTACTTTCATAAACACTTTTAACGAATATGGCTCATTGCCGTAAATGTTAGTTAAAATTAACCGAAATTTCACTCGCGGTTAGTATTAATTATAGTTAATCGATGATGATGAGAGCGATCCTGCGTAGAATATTTTTGCGAAAACGCTTCCCTGGGCTATCGGAGGATCAAACGACAATGATGCAACATTATTCGCGATTTTGTTCAATTAATCATAAAAAAATCCGGCATTAGATATTCAAATTCACACGATTTTAATTCATCAAAATAGAAATCAGAGTATATTTTAATACATAAACTGGCCGATACGTGTATTACTTATATTAGTGAGACTTCTTATCGTTCAAAGAACATAAACAAAAATTTAAACTATGATCATAAGTGGTTTTGTTATAATATAAAGTAAATAGCTATATATGAGTATCTAAATGATATAGGTGCTTAATTTATAAATTTTAATATATTATTTAAACAAAAAAAAATGAGATTGATGAATATACGTATGAATATACGATTTTATCAAAAATTTTATTTTAGCACCTGTAGCATTTAGCCACCTTTGTATAATTTATAAATAATAGATATACATAAAAAACAATATATGAATCTTATATTTTATCGTCCAGAATAAAGATTTCTTAAAATGTACTCTGAAATTATGAAAAAATCGCGAGCAATGCTTGCTCTGATACATAATTGTACAGTATTATTATATAAGCACGCGATAGTGTTTAGCGATCATACCTCCGAGCATTATCATTTAAAATAGCTATGTATAAAAATTTTCAATCTTGACTCGTCTCCAAAGTATATAATATACAAATAATGACAAATCTAAGTGTACATTAACTAAAATAAATCGCGACGAAGCAAATGCATCATTAATAATTATGTGAGCATAACGAATTCTCGCGGATCTGTCGCGATTATGTATAAATAAAAAAAAGCGTTTAAATAAAAAAAGCGCAATCTCAACTGGCGTATTAGATATACCTTATGCTTTTTAACTTGATTTGAGATTAAAAGTACTTGGGAAATTTCTCAAGTGTGAAAGATTCTCGTCGCCTTATGAAGATTTGCTTATGCAACTTTTCTCGTACAGAGTTTTCTAATACAGAATAAATAAAATTCCAATACAAGTAACAGAATTGAATAGAAAGGTTGGCTCTCTCATTATTACAAGCAAATTTATTTTCACAAACAATGTTAATGCAAACGCTTAATGTAGAATAAACGAAAAATGATTAATAAATATTATAAGCAACAAAGAATGCGAAGATGTAATAAAGTATCGCGATCTAAGATCATATCACGAGTATCTTAGAATCATACAAAAAGTGATTTCACGTAAATTATCTCTATCTAAGAAAAGAATTAAATAATATTCGAAAATATAATTTTAGCCTTGCCATTCAATTCTGCATCTTATAGCGAATGTAATCCTTTGAATTTACGTAAGTAATGGTATATATAACACACATCTATACTATGATATTACGTAATATGGCGAGTGAGTTTAATTTACAGAGCAACGACTGATTCAGATCTATATCGACGTATTAAATGAATAGGAATTGAGAAATAATTCTTTGCGTTTATAATGTCCATTTCCATAAATGCCGAATAGTGTGCACGTGAATTCACTTCGTTTATACATTTACTTACGAGCTATTGGACTCGCTATTTAGGAATAAACATAGTTCTCTAGACTAATCATAATATGTTAGACAGATTGTGATAAACGGCGACAATAGTTTTTTCTTCGTCAGAAATGATAAGACTATATTTCATCAAATTAATTTTTAAATTAATTAATCAAACGCAAATAAGATAATGATTTCTCACTCTTGAAAAGTTACGTGACAAACAAGAATAAGAAATATTTTTTTAATTTTTTCTTTACTTGTACTCATGATAATTTTATTTTAATAATTGTTTATAATCATAGTATGTAATTTTTTGTTAACGCTATAAATAACATATTTACTTAAATAAAAATAAACACGTACACAATACAAAAAAAGACAAGTAAATATATATGTTAATATTAAAAATTAGTATTAAATATTAAATTGCTTTAATGAATTTGTGGGGGAATTCTTATTATTTCTGACGACATTGTTGCTGAAATAATGACGGCAATATCGGATACGCTTGCGCTATCTAATTATATCAGTGGTTGTTGTTTTATTCGCACAAGATAATTAATAAAATAATATTTTGTTCATGTTAATTTTTTTTATGTAAGTCTCTAAACAGAAAAATGTTATCCGCCGATCATTTTTAGTAGTTTCTCTTGCGGAGAAAAAGGTCTCATAAGTAAGAGTGAAACAAAAAACAAGAAAAAAAATTATTATACAATTATATATATTATTTTTATTAAAATTGTCACGAAAGATTATAAGAGCCAGTTTTTATGTTTGATGTAAATGTAATTTAATTAATTAAAAGAATCGATAATACTTAGTAATTAGTTAAAGGATCGATAGTGCCTCGGTTACTAAATAAATACATAAAGTTATTCACTAATTAATATTCATTAATAACATTCTGTCAAAGTGCCGTAACAAAATTGATCGTAACCAATTTGTATTTGTGATGATACTCTTCAACGATATATGTAACAAAATGTTCAGCGGATAACGTGATATCGGGTTGATCATGTAACGCTTGTAAATCAAAACAGTCATCGATCGCTCAGTAATATCGCTTCCCGCAAATATTGTTTCATTATGTAAGCAACTCGGATAGACGTTGATAAAGTTATGAGCATGTGAGATGAGAACGTGTTCGCGGGAAAATATCAAGAAAAAAATGAACATCAGTATCGATGAGAATATTACTCAGCGAATTAAATCTAAGATCGCGCGTAATAATTCAGCTGATAATTTGTTGACATAAATGCCAAGTATGTTCACTTGAAATCTTATGCGGAAGCATCAAACAAAAATGAAATAACAGAGGAAGAGAAAAAGAAAGGGAGTAAAAAAAAAGCAATAGAAAGGTAAAAGATAGAGAGAAAGAGTTAGAGAAAGAGTGATGGTTATTTACAACGATGCTTCATATGTATATATCCTTGCAATCATAAAGTGAAATAAATGACGGGAAAAAGTTTGAAGAAATTTCTTTGAATGCTGTTTCGTGTATATTTACAACGTCTACACATATAAATATCAGTTTCTTCCTGTGGTTTCATTACGAATTGTTAGAGAAGTAATGTTGTTTCTTACTTTTTTTCCCATTCCATTATTCACTCGACGTCCCCAACGTTTTTCATTATCATCTATCATTCATTAAATATCCTTTTAACTTTCCAAAAAAAATATCTAAATGACGTCTGAAAAATTGGAACTTACGTTTATATCTCACATTTCGTTCTAATATGACTCAGAGATATTATAAATAAATATATAATCATATAAATGTATTATAATCATTAAATGTAAATTATAAGAGAAAGAGAAATTTAAAATTTATTTTAAATATTCTTATAAAATTTATTAGATTTGCATTATTTGCATAAAATGCTGCAATTGAGATTTAGAAATGTCAAAAGTGATATTTTGAAACGATATTCCACAGAATTGTTTACGTATTTACCAATTAACGTTCTACGCAGCAATGTATATACAGAATGACCAATTGATAGAAGATTTCAAAATAACAAAATTCTATCTTACCTCTTCACATTTCAAGCATGTATGTAGTACTGCTACTAAAACCGAAAAATGCATTTCTCTAAATATTAATTATCTCATTTAGTTATCGCACCTCATTTTCTTATATAAAATGTTACCATACTTTTTGACAATACTATATACGTTATTAAATATAAACCAAATTATTTGATAATATTATACAAATTATTATATAAAAAAACATGAGAAAAGTAGTGCAAAATATATAACTCATTATTCCACTTATAATTACAATTTTTATTTAAATATAAATTTATTTAAATTTATTTAAAAATAAATTTAAATATAAATATTATTAAATTTTCATTCGTATATTATTATTTAAATTTATCCAATTAAATTTAAACAAAAGAAAGATGATAAAATTTTTGAACAAATTATATAATGAAATTAAATGAATTAAATAAATAAAACTAAATAATAAAAATAAATAATTTATATATTTATTTATTTCTATCTATTTCTTATCTATTTCTTATTAATTATTTATTTTTCTTCTTTTTATATTAGAATACATGGACATTACCTAAATATAGATAAACGTGAAAAGTCACATTACATAAAACTCTGTGCATTCAGTCTGATATTTTCTTTTCATCTAAGAGTCTTTTAAGAAATTATATGTCGAATAGGATATTTTGAGAATCTGCATGAAAAAGATGACTCGCCTATTAGATAATTACCGTTAGAATTTTAACATTAATTTTATCTTTTTTCAAGTACTAACGCTCATAAAGGAATCGGTGCTTAAGATAACTATGTAGCCACTCGACATTTTAATAGGTGTGCCGGCACGCATCATTATTATCATAAGATTTTTCATTACTCGGATTCTTAATGTCGTCCAATCCATCTCATAGATAGCAGTGCTGACGTCGATACTCTATGAGAAATTAATTAAAACAATCACTATTAATTAGCTAATATATGTGCCAATAATTTTGACGTAATGTTATTTCTGAAATCACCTTCTCAATTTCTTCCCCTTTTTTAGCTGTTAAATATTTGTTGCTTAATGTTCAAATTTACATATTTATTAAACAGTTATTAAGCTGCTAATTAGCATGAGACAAGTGAATTTGGAAGATTAAAAAATATCTATTATTAGATTACTTAATCATTTCTCTGAAGAAAAAATGAATTTATGTTTAAAATTGATTATTGAAGAAAAATATTAAGATTTACATCATCTTATATAATAATAATTATTAGAACATTTAAAATAATTGTGAAAAGTATTAAGATTCATATCATCTTAAATAAATAAATAATTGATAAATAATTGATACATATATTTCATAATCACTTTAATTTGAAATATTATATATTCTAACTGAGAACTAATAAAATTATATCTTCCTATGCATTAAAAAAAATAAAAAGTAAATAAATATAAATGTGATTATCAATATATCAACAATCTAAAAATGTTACCAAACTTCTACCTTTAATGTCACCTCGTTGCCATACCAGCAATAAAGAAATAATTGCATCAGCATGGAGCACAGATAAGAAAATGTGTGTGCAAAGTCGAGGGTAAATAATGACGTCATTGTAGATAGTTTGTAGATGCTCATGCAGAGAACTAAAGAGATGAGGGAAAATTGGACGAATATCATCATTGTAAAAGCTGCATTAACCGTGTGTGCAAATCTGCAATTTTACATACATAATAAAATTTCTGTTATTGTTCCTATAAATTATTAAATAATTTATTCTGTACGTAAAGTTAAATAAACTAAATATAAATTAAAACGAGGATAAATTAGCACAATAAAGTAGCTTATTAATTATTAACCGAGTAAAAAAATAATAAACAAATTATTAAAACAGATAACTCTCTTTGTATATTTTTATCATTGATAAAAACTAAATAATTTATAATCATAAAGGATTAAAATTCTCATTTCTATCTTTTTAATTATCACAAATACTCACTTATAAATGTACAGATGATGATATATCAGATCGTGAATGATCGTCTTCTCGCGTGCTGCTAAATCTTCGTCTGACTCACTATTTTTTTCAGCTTCCATCAACAACGCTGGCAATTTATGAGCGCGATGGCACAGAATTTCGAATTGAGCGCAGATCTGGATCATCATACCGGAAATTAGCGTCTCGTGTGCAACACTGGAATTTGCGCATAACGTCAAACCCACGCATTGGAATATCAATATAGGCAAGAATATATATATCGATGATAGTTCGAAAGGCGCCCAATTATACACAGGCAAGCTGCGCGTCTTCAGAGATTTGTAAAATTGCGCAAAAGTAGCAAATATTGCGGTGAACTCATTGAGAATCTCGCAGCCGATCGTTAGCTGTCTACAAATTTATATATTTAAATTATCTGTTAAAATATATATATAAAAAAGGATTACATATACATTATTGTAAATATAGAGCAATCCTTAAATTATTGAAAATAAATATTTAAATAAATTATTCAAAATATTATTCAAAATATACTATTAAAAAATTTAAACTGTTTATATTATGCAATTATATTAATTTGTAATATCGCCTCATTTTTGCAAAAAAGATAATTATTATAAGGTGAATAAAGAAAAAGGAAGAATAGAATTATCAGTCAAAAGAAGTATCTTGCAGTCAAGGTAAATTATGTGTGAGATGTTTTTAAAAAATTATTTTATGATTGAAAGTAAAATGAATAAAAGAAAAAAACTGTGTAAATTCTGTCCATGTGTTAGCATGTTATAATACAAATATATAAAAATTATTTGCACAATTAATAAATAATTTTGCCATAATATAATTAATAATCATGCATACCTCGCGTGTCGATCAAATTTCTTTTTTATCAATTTCTCTTCTACATCTCTGGGAATACAATTATCCTTCAATAGCATCTTGTCCAAATCAATAATCTTTCCCCGACGTATGAAGAGATGCACGATTTTGCAGGAAACACCAAAGATCGAAAGGAACAGGTAACACTTGTCTACGAATTCTTCTAGGCTCGCCGATATGAAAGTATCAAATATACCATAAAATACGAACAACTGCAGTAAAATAAACATGAAAGTAGAGTAAATATTGTACATCCAATATTTCAACGAGTTCACGGGAAAATGCACCGGTCGCCAATAACCGGTATAAGTGAACAAAGCAAATGACACTGGAAGTATATGCATTATTCTAGTTTGCGGCACTCTCTATTTTTTCATTGTCATTGCGTATATGAAATTTTTTTTCTTTTTAATAATAGCTTTATCAAAAGAAATTATATATTGTTGACATTGTTGTCATCGTAGATAAATGCTTTAATCTCAAGACGGAAAAATTTTCAGAATATTAGAAGTCAGAAGTAAAAGAATTTCTCGCAACAAAGAGGCGATCGAAGGAGACAACTTGTATACGTTACCGACAATAATTTTCTAATATAACGCATTTTCTTTCCGCATATATATTTATCATTTATGTCCCCCGCAGCAATAATTTTAATAGTGGTATAGCGAGAGGCACACTAATAATATTTGTATTACTAGTAGTACATTATTATTCCGTACGTGCAGACATTATGTACGTGCATTATAATCTCCTGTATAATATAATTATATAATTATATAATATCTACTATTACACATTGTAAATGAAGGAGACAGAGTCAGGAGAACGACCTCTAATACCTCTGTTTATGTTCGCTGTTATGTTTTCAACAAGTGAATCATCGAAGTGTCGTACAGCTTGCATACCTGAGTCATCGAGAGGAAATGAGAATGTATGAACGAAAGAAATAAATATTCGTTATTTGGAAAACATACATATCGTACGAAACGATCGCGTGTGCGAAAGTGCGTGATAATATCGAAAGTAAACATTTTCTTCATTTATTCCTTTTTATATTAATTGTGTAACGTGGGAGACTAATAAACTTCTTGATTAATTTGACTCGATCTCTTTTCTAATATTTTGATAATTATTCTACGCAAACAAATTATTCATCTATTAAGTTAAAATATTGCAGATATAAGATCTAAATATTTTAAAAGAAGAGAAAAAAGAGAGAGATCAATACTTTTTAAATAATTAAAAAAAAATCCTCTGAATATGTAAAAAAATAAATCAATATAATTTATTAAATAATTATAAAATTATGTTTATATAAAAATTAGATCATTTTTAAATAAAATTTAAATCTTCTTGAAAAATTAATTAAGAAAATTTATGTATGTGTAATTCTACAAAAATTTGCTAGTGAATTTGTCAAAATTAATTAATATATAAATTTTTCAATTCTTATGTGAAATTTCTAAAGAATTGATATCATAAAGCAGAGATTTTTTTGCTCTTTGATTGTCAATATCAACTTGAATGGCGTTTATGAGATTGCACAAAACTGTAAGAAATATAAATCGTGTACAATTAGGGATCAATCATAAGATTCAATCGATCAATAGATCATTAGACAGACTTTAATCATCATGACAGGAGAAAAATGAAAGCACGTTCTGACAGTATGTACACGTCGCGAAATCGAGGCAATCGCTAAGAGACCATCAAGCAAAGTAATAATGATGAGAACGAATATGTAATCTAGAATAGCAAAGATATAGGGCACGAAATCCATAGAGAGTACGAGCAATTCTAATCAGAGATCTTGTCAGATCTGGTAGAGCACGGGCAAGCTTGAAACATGAGACATATGTCCATACATGACTTGTTAGAGTTGAGAAATATTGATATTCGCCCGGTGGTTACAGTGGATCTTGATGAAACATTACTCCAAAGAAAGCTGTTTCCATCATTGTGAAATCGAATCAATTCAATAAATCAAGATTAAAAGAAAGAATCCTGTCAATTCAATAGAATTCATATTTAAGTGTTCCGTCGCGAGACTCCTTCCTATATTTAGATATTCTTCCTATGATCCATCACTACATCAATCCAGATATTCTGAAAAGAGAATTATTCATATATCTTATTTTTTATATACTAACTTTATTTTTTATATACTAACTTTATTTTTATTTACTAATTATTCATAGCAGTATATACTTATATATACTTATCTTAATATTCTTCTAATAATATTTTCTAGGATTTATTAAAAAGTGAGAAAACGCTGTAATGTCATATTACGCATGAATCACTTTTTCGTGGCAGTGATTTCATGGTCCACGAGAATTTCTCGATATAATTAAATGAAGAAAAATTATTAACAAAAATACCTGGATACATAAATATCATTGATTTCTCAATGAGCAAAAGAGGGCAAAAATCTGAATCATTCCACGCGCTCGTTATCACTTTTTCCCTGTCATTTATCGAAACTCATCACATCGCATGTTTATCGTTTTGTGATATATAAAACGCGCACAAAAATCCGGTATGCACTTAATATATTCCACCAGTGATTAAAAGTTTTAAAAATCTAAAGAGAGGAGGAAAAAAGAAAGGGAGTGAAAAAAAATAATACAAAGGGGAGAAAAATAAAAAGAAAGAGTTATAGAGAAAAAAAGAAAAAGAGAGACAGAAAGTTATTGTTATTTACAACGATACTTCATGTGTATATATCCTTACAATCATAAAGTGAAATAAATGTAATATTGAATAATGACGGGAAAAAGTCTGAAGAAATTCGTTTAAACGCTGTTTCATATATGTTTCATATGTGTTTCATATATATGTGTTTACAATATTACATATAAACATCTCTCCTTTTGTAATTTTATTATAAATTGTCGTGGAACTAATGTTGTTTTTTTTTCCCACTCCATTATTTACTGGATCTCCGCCGTTTTCGATTATTATCTACTAGTTATTAAATATCCTTTCAACTCCAAAGAAATATCTAAGTGACGTCTAAGATATATATATATATATATATATATATATATATATATATAATTTTAAATTTAACTAATGAAATTGAATTAAAACTTAAATGAAAAAGAAAGATCATAAAATGTTTGAAAGAATGATATAATTAAGATTAAATGAGTATACAATTAATTATTTATTTTCATTTTTTTATTAATTATTTATTTTTATCCTTTTTTATATTAAAACACACGATCATTATTTAAATAGACAATATACATGAAGAAATCTCATTACATGAAATTTTGTGCATTCCTGGTATTTTCGTTCCATTTAAGAGTCTTTTAAGAAATTATACGCCGAATAGGATAGTTTGAGAATCTACATAGAACAGAAGAGATGACTCACTTATTAGGTCATTGCTAAAATTTTAATTAACATTAATTTTATTTAATTTCGATAATACTAACGCTCATAAAAGATTCGGTGCTTAAAGTAACTATGTAACCACTTGATATTTTAACAGGTTTGCTAGCACGCATCATTATAATCATAAGATCTTTCATTACTCGGATTCTTAATGTCGTCCAATCCATCTCATAAATAGCAGTGCTAACATCGATACTCTATAAATTAATCAAACATTAATAATTAGCTAATACATGTGCTAATTAATAATTTTGTTATGTATTGCTGAAATTATTTTCCTCATTTCCATTCCTCTTTTAATTGCTAAATATTTGTTGTTCAATTAATGTTTAATGTTCAATATTACGTATTTATTAAACAGTTATTATCGCTAATTAGAGTGAAACAAGTGAGTTTTAAAACTTTAATAATTAAGAATATCTGCTCTTACAATTAGATAATTCAATCGTTTATCTGAGCAAAAAATGAATTTGTGTTTAAAATTAATAATTAAAGAAAAGATTATAAAATGTATGGCATAAATAATTGTAATTTCAGATAATCACTTTAATTTGATGTACTATATATTCTGTATACTATATATTCTCTATAACTGAGGACTGGAGAATTATTATATATTCTAACTCTAAGAATTAAGATAGAATATATATCTTCCAATGCGTTAAAAAAAATAGAAAATAAAAATAAACATAAATGTGGTTATGCATCAATATATCAATATATCAGGCTAAATGTCAATAAACTCCTACCTTTAATGACACCTCGTTGCCATACCAGCAATAAAGAAATATTTGCGTGAGCATAGAGCACAAATAAGAAAATGTGTATGCAAAGTCCAGGGTAAATAATGACTTCATTGCAGACAGTTTGTAAATGCTCATGCAGAGAACTAAAGAGATGAAGGAAAATTGGACGAATATCATCATTGTAAAAGTTGCATTGACCATGTACGCAAATCTGCAGTTTTATATGGATTATTTTCTATTATTGTTTCTATAAAATATTAAATAATTTATTTCGTATATTATAAGTTATGTTAACTAATTAAATCAAGTAGATAAGTTAAGTAGCACGGTAATATTCAATTGATAGATTTAATAGCTATTAACCGTATAAAAAAATAATTAACAAATTATAAAAAATGATAATTCTCTTTATTTATTTTTATTATTGTAAAACTAAAAAATTTATAATTATAAAAAATTTTTAAAAATTCTCGTTTTATCTTTTTAATTGTCACTCACTTATACACATATAAATGATGATATATCAGATCGCGAATGATGGTCTTCTCGCGTACTACCAGATCTTCGTCTGATTTACTATTCTTCTCCGCTTCCATTAACAACGTCGGTAACATATGAGCGCGATGACACAGAATTTCGAATTGAGCGCAGATCTGGATCATCATACCGGAAATTAGAGTTTCGTGTGCGACACTGGAATTTGCGCATAACATCAAAGTCACGCATTGGAATATCAACATAGGCAAGAAGACATATATTGATGATAGATCAAAAGGCGCCCAATTGTACACAGGCAAACTGCGCGTCTTCAAAAATGTATGAAATTGCGCAAAAGTCGCGAATATTGCGCAGGATTCATTAAGGATCTCGCAGAGGATTGTAAGCTGTCTACAAATTTATAAATTATCTGTTAAAATAAATGTAAAAAAGAAAGAAATATATATCATATATATATATCAAATTTTCTTAAGTTATTAGAAACGAATATTTAAATAAATTACTTATAAATTAATTAAAGTATATTTTTTTGTTGAAACTTCTTATATTACACAATATCACTTTATTTTACAAAGATAATAATTATTATAAAATAAATAAAAAAAGAAGGAAATCTATCTTTATAGAATCGAAAGAAGAGGTATTCTATCTTTATAGAACCGAAAGAATTATCTTCCAATCAAAATAAATTATGTATGATTATGCTTTTAAAAAATTATTTTATGAATAAAAGCAAAGAACAATAATAAAGAAAAGAAAAAAATCCGTTTTATTTTTGTCCGGCAACATGCAAGTGTATGAAAACTACTCGCAATTAATAAATAATTTTGCTATAATGTAATTAATAATTACATACCTAGCGTGTCGATCAAATTTCTTTTTTATCAGTATCTCTTCTATATCTCTGGGAATACAATTGTCTTTCAACAGCATCATGTCCAGATTAATAATCTTTTCACGACGTATAAAAAGATGCACAATTTTGCAGGAAACGCCGAAGACCGAAAGAAATAGATAACATTTGTCTATGAATTCGTCCAGGCTCGCCGATAAAACAAAAGTGTCAACTATACCATAAAACACGAACGACTGCAGTAAAATAAACATAAAAACCGAATAAGTATTGTACATCCAATATTTCAATGAATTGACAGGAAAATGCACTGGTCGCCAATAACCGGTATAAGATAATAGAGCAAATGACACTGGAAGTATATGCATTATTCTAGTCTGCGATAGCTCCCTATTCTTCAATTATCATTGTATATATCGTTTATTTTTTAATAATAGCTTTATAAAAAGAAATTGTACATCGTTGTTGTTGTTATCGTAGATAAATACTTTTTATTTCAAGACGGATAAATTTTCAAAATATTAAATGTCAAAGAGTTTCTAAGCACTAAAAGAGTTTCTCGCAGCAAAAGAGGCGATCGAAAGAGACGATTACGTATCCGTCAATACGTAACTGACAATAATATTCTAGCATAACGAACTCTTTCTTTCCGCACATATGTTTATCATTTATGTCTCCCGCAGTAATAATTTCAATAATGATACAGTAAGAAGTACACTACAATAATACCTTTATTACTAATAGTACATTATTATCTCATACGTACAGACATTTCAATCTCCTGTATAATATATATAATAATTATATCTACAATTATAACTTGCAGCTAAACAAATTATTCAGCTACAAAGTTACTTTTACAAATTATAACATAATTATTTATAATACTTTAGAAAAAAATTGGATTAAGGAAAGGATTAAAAAAAAAAGAAATTTTATTGAGTATATATATTTCTTTACATTTTATAATTGCACACAAACTGTCCTTTGCCATTACAATTCTTAAAATATAAAAGAAACGTTCTACACTAGTTGTTCTACAGTTATGACATTTATGATATAAAAGCAAACATTTTTTTGCGAATTTGATATTCGAATGAATGTAGTATATAATTCATTTTACAAAATTATAAAAAGTGTGTGTGCAAAATTCAATATCCCAATTAAGGAAAAATTGAAAATATTTAATTTGTTAAGTGTGAATAGTATTATAGAGGAAATAACTTTATTAATACATATATAAAGAATTTTGAACAATTTAAGAAAACGGAATTTAAAAAAAAAACATATTATAATAAGTAAACAAAAAGAAATAAGAAGAAAGAAATAAATCTAAAAATCTATGATAATAATGAAAGATAATGAATAATTATTTATTATTTTATTCACGCTTTATTTGTAGAACTAATGCACAAATTCATTTCTAATCCAAGTTTATATCATTTATGAAAGATTTATTTAAATAAAAGGAATTTTTTTATTTAATAAAAATTTAAAGAAACATGTATTTTATTTTTATATAATATTGTTGATAATATATATATTATTGTGTTATATATAATAAACGCGATACGTGATTTATTGAAAAATCATGCAAAATTGACGTGATTGTATTAGCTTTACATTTTGATTAATATAAGACAGATCACACATCAGATGTTCGCAGAAATATTTTATTGTGCAATAAGTTGATCAAATAAAATTACATAAACAATCACAATTATTTTTTACAGATTCTTCAATGAGGATAAAAATCCGAATCATCCCACGCGCTCGTTATCACCTCTTCTCTCTACCACTTATCGAAACGCGACGCACCGCATGCCATGTCTATCGTTTTGTATATAAAACAGACATCGGATATGCACTTTAACTCCATATCGTCGTTCTATCAACAGCAATCGAAGCTTTTAAGCACTGCGATTTGTGTTCTCTATATAGCAAATCGATTGCTCGCGCTTTTTCTCTTTCTATATTTTCGACCAATTTTTCGAAACGATCATTGTTTCGCCGCCATTAATAAGTTTGCTTTTTTCAGCTAAACTTTTTACATTTCTCGTTTTTTGTTTTTTTCCTTTCAAACTTTTAAATATGCAGGGTGCTTCACAATCTTCGTACAATATTTTAATAACTTACATTCTAAAGGTAAAATCAAATCAAAAATTCTAATGAAAATATCGAAGCTACAATAATTTTTGAATTATTAATAAACATTAAAAAACAACAAAGTAAAAAAAAGCTATTAAATTTTTTAAATAACGCAGTAATTAGAGCGCAATAAAAATTGTAATTTCCAATAATACAACAAATTAAAAATTATAAAACGCTATAACGTCACTTGATCAAAGTTTGCCAATAATATTATGTAAAATTCATGTATTAAAGTCTATAATTTCGCTTACATATACCGATCTATTATTTGTTAATTTTTACAAGATAGTCAGCAAATAAATTCATTTTTACACAAATATTTTACTGACCAAAATATAATAAGTCTCGTTTCTTAAATGTGTGTAAAAATGTTAGGTTTATAATTCTATTTAAATATAACAATTAATCGTGGACGTACATTAAATTGTTATTTAATAAAAGATTAAGTATTTTACATACAACATTTATAACTCATTAATTAGCTGATCATTTATATAGCACGCATAAGAAACAATAAAATCAGTTGTGCAGTAAAAATTAGTATTACCTAATTTATAAAAAATCAATAGATACATGCATTTGTATAATCACGAATCTAAACGTGCGAATTCTACGCAATATTCTTAATAAATTTTAATCATTTATAACGAAAAAACTATTGTAATCTCAAAATTTTTGTACAAAAACTTTTTGATTCTATTTTGTCTCCAGAATAAGCTATTAAAATAAGACACTGTTTATCCCTCTCATTCTGTTCTGTTCTATTTTAACTAAAAAATACAAATTTAATATTTTCAGAGATCAATGTCACATATCACTGTGCTTTCATTCTCGAAACAATGATTCCTTTGTATGTAGGATTCCAAATATGCAAGGGATTCGAAGCAACGATTATTACGCATCAATCTCACACACAATACTTTTTCCACGTAATATAGCAAAAATTTTGGCAAAAAATTTCACGAATAGTGGAGATATAAACTTTATTCACTCATACCAATTTAACATCGAACTTATCCCATAATCGCGTTGCAAATCCGATTATTCCGCAAATTCACATCAAATCGAATAGTTTTATGATACAAATTTTTCAAGTGACATGTCCATTTACTTGTTGCTCTTTCGATGAGATAGGATCTTCAATAATTGGCATACATGTGTTTAATGTTAATGCTTTCTGCGTATATATGAAAAACACCTCATCACACGAAGCACCTTTTTATAATATTCCAATTTCGAATAATACACGACACTGCGATTTCACCGACACGAAGAATCACACGTGTGTAATGATATTATATTTGTGTCATATGACAAATTTTTTAAACATATTGATTAACTGCAGAATAAAAAATTTCTAAAAACTCAAAAAATTATTATCCTGCAACCAATCAATATTCTTGAGAAATTTGTTGTACAATAAATGTAATAAAGGTCTAAGAAGAGAATCATCCCGAACAACGCTAGAATGTAAATAGAACGAGCTTCGCGAACAATCGCAAGCAAACTGACAGTGACAATAAGTGAAGGAAGAATCGAAGTTACCACCGAGTAATTCCCCCACTCCTTTCCTTAACTAATGCACGATGTTGTATAGGTAGCTAGACAGATAAGTAAATATAGGTAAGTGAATAAATATGCTGTACGAAACATTCCAGGCAATATTTTTACGAAAATAGCCAAAACAATTTTTGTGTACACCAGGATAATTTTTTCAAAGCCAGCTCTTTGGAAGCAAAATAATTTCAGATTGTCAATTATATCTTCTATATGTTTTTGAAAGAACGTTTTGTGTACTCTCTAGAATTATAAATATGAAAAATTTGCTAAATTTGAAAGTACACTAAACAATAGTTATTATTAGTATTTTGCTTCTTCATACACCAGTTCAAGAACGTATCGCAATTAAAATCGAAAAATGTTCTCTAAATATTAATATACCTCATTTGCTTATCGCATGGTACTTCATTTTCCCATATAAAATTTTGCTAAATTTTCGGAATATAATATGATGCATGATGCATAATTATATAAAACCAAATTTTTTGGCAAAATTATTATATAAAAAAATAGTGCAAAATATAACCTATTATTCCATTTATAATTACAATTTTTATTCAAATGTAAATATTTTAAATTAAATCAATTAAATTAAATCAATTGGGCTAAAATTTAAGCAAAAGATGATAAAATTTCTGAAAAAATATCGTAATTAAAATTAAACAATTATATAATTAATTATTTTTTTACTAATGATTTATTCCTCTACTTTCTATGTCAGAATACATGAACATTACCTAAATATAGATGATATACGTGAAGAAATCATAATATAACTGACAATGAAACTCTGTGCATTCAGTCTGATACTTTCGTTTCATTTCAAGAGTCTTTTAAGAAATGATACGTCGAATAAGATATTTTGAGAATCTGCATGAAAAAAATGATCGCCCATTATATAATCAATATTAGAATTTTAATAATAATTTTATCTAATTTCGATAACTAACGCTCATAAAGGATTCGGTGCTTAATATAACTATGTAGCCACTTGACATTTTAACAGGTGTGCCGGCACGCATCATTATTACCATAAGATCTTTCATTACTCGAACTCTTAATGTCGTCCAATCCATCTCATAAATAGCAGTGCTGACGTCGATACTCTATGAGAAAATAATTAAGACAATCATTATTAAATAACTAATGTACCAATAATAATTTTGGCGTAATATTATTTCTGAAATCATTTCCTCTCCTCTTTTAGCTATTAAATATTTGCTTAATGTCCAATCTTATATATTAATTAAACAGTTATTACTAATTAAATATAGGCAATTAGCATAAAACAAATGAGTTTGAAATATTAAGGAATATTTATTACTAGATAACTCAATCGTTTCTCTGAGGAAAAAATAAATTTGTAATTATTAAAGAAAAATGAATTTGTAATAATTAAAAAAAAGTATTAAGAATGACAACATCACTGATAAATAATTATTATATTTCATAATTTAATTTAAAATATGTTCTAATTGAGTACTGATACAACTATGTCTTCCTGTGCGTTTTAAAAAACATAGAAAATAAACATACATGTGGTTATATCAACAGTCTAAAAATGCAAGCTTCTACCTTTAATGTCACCTCGTTGCCATACCAGCAATAAAGAAATATTTGCATGAGCATGGAGCAGAGATAAGAAAATGTGTGTGCAAAGTCAAGGGTAAATAATGATGTTATTGTAGATAGTTTGTAGACGCTCATGCAGAGAACTAAAGAGATGAGGGAAAATTGGACGAATATCATCATGGTAAAAGCTGCATTAACTGTATGCGCAAATCTGCAGTTTTACATATATAATAGAATTTCTGTTATTATTTCTATAACTTAATTAATTTATTCTGTACATAGAGTTAAGTAAATTAATTAAAACAAATGGAAAAATTAGCATGATAGCATTGGATAAACTTTAGTTATTAATCGAGTAAAAAATTAATTAATAAATTATTTTGAAAAATGACTCTCTTTGAATATTTTTATCATTAAAAAACTAAAAATTGTTATAATTGTAAAGAATTTCTTAAAATTTTTATTTCTATCTGTTTAATTACAATTTCTATCTTTTTAATTGCCACTCACTTATAAATGTACAAATGATGATATATTAGATCGCGAATGAGTGTCTTCTCGCGTGCTGCCAGATCTTCGTCTGATTTACTTTTCTTCTCAGCATTCATCAACAATGCTGGCAATATATGAGCGCGATGGCACAAAATTTCGAATTGAGCGCAGGCCTGGATCATCATACCGGCAATTAGAGTCTCGTGTGCGACACTGGAATTTGCGCATAACATCAAAGCCACACATTGGAATATCAACGTAGGTAAGAAAACATATATTGATGAAAGATCGAAAGGCGCCCAGTTGAACACAGGCAAGTTGCGCATCTTCAAAAATGTGTAAAATTGCGCGAAAGTCGCGAATATTGCAGTGAACTCATTAAGGATCTCGCAGCCGATTGTAAGCTGTCTATAAATTTATAAATTATCTATTACAATAAATCTAACAAAATTTGTAAATAGATATGGACTAAATTTTCTCTCTTACGTTATTGAAAATAAATATTTATATAAATTACTTGAAAATTACCTAAAATATATTTCTTTAATTTAACTTTGTGTATTATAATATATAATATAATACTATGTGTAATATCGCTTTATTATAGCAAAGAAAATAATTATTATAAGATGAAGAAAGAAAGAGAGAAAAGAGAGAATCGAAAGAATTATCTTCCAGTCAAAATAAATTATGTATGATTATGCTTTTAAGAAATTATTTTATAAATAAAAGCAAAAGTGAAAAAGACAAAAAAAATTCGTTCGTTTTGTCCGATAACATGTAAATGAGTGACAATTATTCGCAATTAATAATTAATTTCGTCATAATGTAATTAATAATTACATACCTTACGTGCCGATCAAATTTCTTTTTTATCAGTGTCTCTTCTATATCTCGAGGAATACAATTATCCTTCAATAACATCTTGTCCAAATCAATGATCTTCTTCCGACGTATGAAGAGATGCATAACTTTGCAGAAAATGCCAAAAATAGTTAGAAATATATAACATTTATCTATAAATTCCTCCAGGCTCGCCGATAAAACAAAAGTGTCAACTATACCACAAAACACGAACGACTGCAGTAAAATAAACATAAAAACCGAATAAGTATTGTACATCCAATATTTCAATGAATTGACAGGAAAATGCACTGGTCGCCAATAACCGGTATAAGATAACAGAGCAAATGATACTGGAAGTATATGCATTATTCTAGTCTATAGCAACTCTCTATTGTTCGATTATCATTGCATATATCAAGTTTGTTTTTTTAATAATAGCTTTCAAAAGAAATTGTATCGTTGTTATTGTAGGTAAATACTTTTGTCTCAATACGGAAAAATTTTCAGAATATTAAAAGTCAGAAAGAAAAGAATTTCTCGCAGCAAAGAGACGGTTGAAAGAGGCGATTTCTATACGTTACAATAATTTTCCAATACAATGGACTTTCCTCCCACGTGTATATTTATCATTTATGTCTCCCACGATAATAATTTCAATAATAATACAGCGAGAGATATGCTAATAGTAGATACTAATACTAGATATTGCGAAATACACTAAGAATACGTATATTACTAATAGTATATTATTATCCCATACGCGCAGACATTACAATCTCCTATATAATATATAACAATTATATCTACTGTTGCACATTGCAGTTAAAGAAATTATTCAACTATAAAGTTACTTCCTATAATTATTTATAGTTATAATAGTTTAGAAAAAATGAGATTGAGGAAAGAATTTAGAAGAAAAAGAACGAAATTTTATCATTGTTTTCATTTTACAAACACAAATTATCTTTGTCATCATAATATATATTTTAGTTCTTAATATAAATGAAAATGTTCTACACAGAAGAATTTATTCTACAAATGTAATATACAGTGTAAAAAAGTTTTTTTGCGATCTAAAATGAAATTCAAGTAAATATAATATACACATAAACAGAGTGTCTCATTTTAATTACCGCGAATATTTCTTAAATAACGCATTTTCGTGGAAAATGTTTCAGATAAAAGTTGTAGGGTTTGGAGGAAGAAAAAAGATAGAGATATTAGTTTGTTCTCAAATACAGATGCTAAAGCCATATAAAGATTAATTCTTTTTAATGGATTTATCCTAAATTTGTTTATATCCTCGATTCTTTATCGCGTGTAGCACTTCTTATACAATATGTTAAATTGTTGTTAAATTATTTTAGGACTAAATTCTTTCGCAATTTTATATTAGTTATTATATAAAAAAACATAAGAGAGAAATAGTGCAATATACACATCTTATTATATATTATTTATAATTAAAAAATTTTAATTTAATTAAAATTTTTTAATTTAATTTAATAATTTAATTTAATTTAATTTAATAAAAATTATTTTAAATTTAATTAATTAAATTGAATTAAAATATAAATGAAGGATAGATATGCGTCTTAAAATTTCTGAAAAAATGGCATGATTAAAGTTGAATGATTGTACAATTGATTATTTATTTTTATCTTGTTAGAGAACACATGAGTATTTAAATGTAGACGATATACGTGAATATACGTGAAGAAATTATAATACGTGAAACTCTGTGCAGGCGATCTGGTATTTTGGTTTTATTTAAGAGTCTTTTAAGAAATTATACGTCGAATAGGATATTTTGAGAATCTGCACAAAAGAGATGACTCACTTATTAAATTGCCACTGCTAGAATTTTAATATTAATTTTATAATGTTGAATACTAACGCTCATAAAGGATTCAGTGCTTAAGGTAACTATGTAGCCAGTCGATATTTTGACAGGTTTGCTGGCACGCATCATTATTATCATAAGATCTTTCATTACTCGGACTCTTAATTTCGTAAAATCCATCTCATAAATAGCAGTGCTGACGTCGATACTCTATGAAAAATTAATTAAAACAATCATTATTAAATGATACCAATAATAATTTTGACGTAATATTATTTCTGAAATCATCTTCTTTATTTTCTTCTCTCTTTTATTGCTAAGTATTTATTGTTTAATGTTCAATTTTACATACTTATTAAAGTACTAATTATTATGCATTTAGAAATAAATTTGGAAAACTAAGACATATCTACTGCTAGATAATTTAATCATTTGTGTAAAGAAGAAGTGAATTTGTGTTTAGAATAATAAAAGAATTAAGATAAATAAAAGAATAAATATTTTTTTTTCATTGATAATAAAAATGGTATTTACTTTAATTAATAATTAAATATAAGATAGAAAATATTAAAATTTAGAATATATCAATAGTGAGTAATTGTAAGTGAGTAATTGTATATTTTATAATAACTTTAATTTGAAAAATATATTCTAATTGAGAATTGATAGCATTATGTCTTCCTATACTAAAAGAATAAAAAAGAATAGATAAATAAAGATAGATGCAGTTATGCATCAATTTAAAAATCTCAACAAATTTTTACCTTTAATATCACCTCATTGCCAAACCAGCAATAAAGAAATATTTGCACTAGCATAGAGCACAGATAAGAAAATTTGTGTGCAAAGTTGAGGGTAAATAATGACGTAATTGTAGATAGTTTGTAAACACTCATGCAGAGGACTAAGGAGATGATGGAAAATTGAATGAACATCATCGTTGTAAAAGTTGCATTAACCATGTGTGCAAATCTGCATATTTTTAATGAGTTTCTATTATTATTTCTATATATTATTAAATAATTTATTCCATGTATAAAAAAATTATGTATAACATGTATAAGTAAACTAATTAAAATAAGTGAATAAATTAAATAGCTCGATATTACTTATCGATAAACTTGATAGTTATTAATCTCGTAAAAAAATAATTAACAAAAACTATTTAAAAAATCATAACTCTTTTTGCATATTTTTATTGTTGAAAAACTAACAAATTTATAATTATGAAGGATTAAAATTCTCATTTCTATCTCTTAATTTAAATACTCACTTATAAACGTATAGATGATGATATATCAGATCGCGAATGATAGTTTTCTCTCGTGTTATCAGGTCTTCGTCTGACTTACTATTCTTCTCCGCTTCCATCAGCAACGTCGGCAATATACGAGCGCGATGACACAGAATTTCGAATTGAGCGCAGATTTGGATCATCATACCAGAAGTTAGAGTCTCGTGTGCGACACTGGAATTTGCGCATAACATCAAAGCCACACATTGGAATATCAACATAGGCAAGAAGACATATATTGATGATAAATCGAAAGGCGCCCAATTATACACAGGCAAGCTGCGTGTCTTTAAAAGTATATAAAATTGAGCAAGAGTTCCGAACATTGCGCTGCTCTCATTGAAGATTTCACAGGCGATTGTAAGCCGGCTATAAATTTATAAATTATCTATTAAAATAAATCTAAAAGATATATTTATAAATACATATGTATATAGGATGTACGATAATTTTTAACATTCTGGAATAAGTGTGAAGGTAGGTCGATATCGTAAGGTCAAGTTTTCTTAAATTTTTGAAAGCAAATATTTTATAAAATTAAAATTTTAAATTAATTAAAAATTACAAAACACATTTTTTTTTAAATTTAAACATTGTGTATTACACAATAACGCCTTATTTCAAGGAAGACAATTATTATAAAATAAAGAAAGGAGAGGAAAAATCGAAAAAATATTCCAGTCAGAGTAAATAATGTATGAGATTTAAAAAAATTATTTTGTGAATAAAAGTAAGAATGAAAAAAACGATAAAGAAAAAATTGATTCGTCCGGCAATATGTAAATGAAAATTATTTATAATTAATAAAAAATTTTGCTAATCTATTTAATAATTATATACCTTATGTATCGATCAAATTTTTCTCGGATCAATATCTCTTCTATATTTCTGGGAACACAATTATCTTCCAATAGCATCTTGTCCAATTCGATGATCTTTCCACGACATATAAAGACATGAATGACTTTGCAGGACACGCCCAAGATTGTAAGAAACAGATAACATTTGTTCACGAATTCCGGTAAGCTCGCCGATAAAATAAAAGTGTCAACTATACCGTAGAATACGAACAACTGCAGTAAAAGAAACATAAATGCGGAGTAAATATTATACATCCGATATTTCAATGAATTGACAGGAAAATGCACCGGTCGCCAATAACCACTATAAGTGAACAAAGCAAATGGCATCGGAAGTATATGCATTATTCTTGCCTGCGACAGCTCCCTACCTCAATTATCATGAATATACCAAGTTTTTTAATAATAGCTTTTTTATTTTAAAAAAATTGTATAATATTTATTATTGTAAAAAAATATTTTTGTCTTAAGAGGAAAAAATTTTCAAAATATTAAAAATCAAAAATAAAGATGGGTTCTCGCAGCAAAGGAGCGATCGAAAGAGACGACTTGTATACGTTAACGACAATAATTTTCTAATATAACGCATTTTCTTCTACACGTATATTCATTGCTTACTTTTCTTATGATAAAAATTTCTATACAACGAGACATAGATATACTATTAATGGTACATTATTATCCCGTACGCGCAGCCATCACATTACAATGTTCTGCATGTTATATAAAAATTATCTCTACACATTGCAGCTAAACAAATTATTCATTTAAAGTTGCTCTTACAAGTTGTAACATAATTATTTATAATAGTTCGGAAAAAATTGAATAGGAGGAAAAATTTACAATTAGATCGGAGAGACAGCAAAATTACATCGAGTAATATTTCTTTTCATTTTACAATTACAAACCGTCCGTTGCCTTTAGTTCTTAAATATGTAAATATATGAAATAAAATGTTCTACTTACACAAAGTATTCTACAAGTGTAGGATGCAAGGGCAAATTTATTTTGAGCTCAAAAATCAAATCTAAGTAAGTATATAGAGATTCTTTTTATACATTACAATAATGTATATGCAAAATATAATACTAAATTAATAATTTTTGGAGAAAAAATAACTAACTTTATTAATATATAAATACATTTATTTATGCATACTTTATATTTATTTATATTTATATTTATTTATATTATATTTATTTGTACACAGAATATTAATTTCTGCACAAAATTAGGAAAATAAAAAACTGCATAAATATATTGTGCTATATAAAATTATGTAGATTATAATTTATTATTTGTTATTATTTTTTTATTATTTGTAGAATCTATATATAAATTTATTTCTAATCCACAAGTTTATTTTTATTTATGAAAGATGCTTATAAAAATAAAAAAAAGTTTATTTAATAAAGATTTAAATAAACATTTTATATAATACATTATTATTATTTTATATAATACATGTGTATTATTGAGTTATAATAAATATGACACGTAGCCTATTGAAGAATCATGTAAAATTTGACGTGAAATATTAACTTTAAATTTTAATAAATATTATATATAGAAATATTAACTTTATATTTTAATAAATAAAATTTTGGTTAAAATATTTCATTATGCGACATGCTGAAATAAAACGTTTACAAACAAAAGTAAAGTCTTTTTTTATATTATTTTTTACATTAATGTTATTATACCGAACGATGTATCATATTTTATATTAATCACATATCATTAAAATTTCACAAACAGATTGTGTCTCTATTAATTTCCTTACAAATATCTATCACAGCCTTAACAATATAAATTTAAAAAGTAAATTCTTCTTAATGTGGATAATTAAAATAAATAATAATTAAGAGATTAAATTGCTCTATGTGTGAAACATAAATTCACTTTGTGACAAATAAGAGCAAGATAAGTAGTGCGATAAGTTCATCAAAAATAAATAAGTTAATAAACTTGATGCTTTTATTACAAGAATTAAAAAATTCACTTAATTTTTTATCTTTTACACTTTATATGCATATAATAGAATTTATTCTTTTTATTGTAAAAAATTTAATGTAGAAAATTATACTAAATTTTCTATACAAAATATATATATATATATATATATATATATATATATTTTATTTTATTTTTATTAAAAAAAACTATTTTAATCTTTGAAATTGTTTTATCAAAAATAATTAAATTTATTAAGATTTTTTTTTCTTTATATATTCTGTACATCAAGAAATACATATAAAATGCACACATATACATATATATACATATATATATATATACATATATATATATATATATATATATATATATATATATACATAAGATATACACATATATATATAAGATATTATATAAATACAAAAGTATTTCAAACCATATATATGCATAGTATTTGCTAGAATAAAAAAAAATCATGAGCAACTAATAAAATATATAATTAAATTTACACATGAGATATATTTCTAATTTATGAATATATTATGATCGAAACGAACTTTTACCGATAGTTTTGAACAATGATTGTGACTACATATACCTAACTTATAAGGCTGTGTAGATGGCGGTATTAAATAAAGCTTAGTAAGCATTCCACGAAAAACGTCTAGATAACCGCTCTCAGGCTTCACTTTGATAGCACACCTTTACAAGTTTCAAAATAATTATAACAAAGAATCCATAATTTCCGACTGTCGGTAAAATTTTAACTATTTACATCATAGAAGAAAGCCAATTTTAATTTTAATTTTCTTTCTCGAACTTAAAAAAATATATATTAAATTTGTAATATAATAAAATATATCTCTTTATATATCCCTCCCCCCAAATTTATATTATATTGACCTTTAATATTGATTTTATAATATTACATTTTTTTTAGAAATCCAACAAGACTATATAAAATAATATCATCCTCGTTGTTCTCGTTTGTCATTTTTCCGGTATTATATTCATGACCCATAACTGCATGTATAATAATAATGTAGCTGCAAATGATATAGTTTCACGGTTGGCATGCTTTTGACGACAAAAGAGAAAATACGAATGCCAGACGTCTGTATATATCGATTTTGAGTCCTCGATGGCGTCAGATGTTATAACAACCGAATGACGTCGTTTCACAAGAGCGTCAAACATGTGAATAAAATTTTGCTTTGTTATTTTGTTATGTTACTACTCTTTATTATTTTATTATAATTCTTCTATATTATAGTTTCTCCTATTTTAATTTCTCAACATCATTTCTAGCCATCATCAATCGGCCATTTTCACAATCAGAAAAACATACAAAAATAATAACATAAATTATAATTGTATTTTATAATAAATATTTGCCTAAAAAATATTTTTAAAGAAAAAAAGAGATATGATTTGTATACAACAATTATCTACTTTAATAGCGCTAATTTAAGCATATAATGTCTCAGTAAAAAGTCCACCTACTTTTCATATTACTTTTTCGTTTATTTATTTTAGAGATAGAGATGATATAAGAAAATTAAAATATATATAGACACATTTTATATGTAATTTTATATATTTATATGTATGCATAATTATATATATAAATTTTTTTCCCAGGGATATTAAGTCAGAGAAATTTATCGCATATGTCTAAGATGAAAATTGCGAAAATTCTTGCGTTGAAAAGTTCGACACAATTATAAGTAGAAATAATAATATAGAATATAAATAATAATATTATAAATAGAAATAATTTATTTTCGAAATGAAATGTCTGAATCTCTGAGATCGGGGATGCTTTTAAAAGCGCGAAAAAAAGAAATCAAATTTAGAAATTCAAATAAATTGAAAAGAAGAGATTTGCCGCGGAGACCCCGACAAGATGGCTACGGCACTGCCTGTTGGCGCGACTACTAGTCTCTCCTACGCTCGGCGCCGCGTCAGTACATGCGGACTCGCCGCGGCGTGCGAATCACATTTTTCCAGAGGTATACATCTCTATCCCGCCCATCGTATTTTACAATTCTCTCTCTTATCCGGTTTTATTAAATCGCGTTTCAAGTTTTCGATAAGCTCGGAGAGAAATTTAATTCGCGCTATCACGAGAATCCTTAGCGACTTGTTCTCAAGATTTAAATCGGCAATCGAAAATCAAGAATCATGCCAGCAGACGCCGAACTCAGCAACCTGCTCAACAGACGGCAAAGGATCAACAACGAGCTCGAAGAGGGTAAAGAGGTGAAGAAGCAGTACAAGTTCGTAAACGTTTACACCGAGTTCCACGAGTTGTCACGTCGCGAAATCAAGCAATACGAGCAGACCTTCAACAGGTGAGTGTCTTTTTTTAATTGCTTTGCCCGCGTCATCGCAATCGAAAAGTATCAACAATGATAAGCCGAAGCCGACTATGGCGATAATCAACGTATTTAACATTTCAAGGTTTAGCTTTATTATTTTTTAATGGAATTTGTGTAAAATTCAATCCTTCGGATGAAAAATATTTTTTAGAAGATCGTATATTTTTATGATTATTTTATATATCATAGTATTTTTATCAAATGCAAAATAAATATCATATTATTGTAAACATGTATAAATGTATTTTTCTAGAAATATTCTATCATAAATATTTATGTATATATATAATATTAAAATATATAAATATATATATATATATATATATATTTATATACATAAATTTCTCTATGTATATTTTATATACAATACTATAAAATGTTTAAATAAAACTTTCTCTCTCTTGGCTTCTCTTAATTAAATAAAATTAAATATTCCTTTATACGACGCAAAAGAGACAGTCGCATTCGCTTATATATATGCACCTGCGACTGTTAAATACTCAAGCTATATATGTTATCAACTTAATAAGCATATTAGAGCTGCTTATTTTTACGTGCCTGGAATACACACGCATATAATTAAATGGACATAAATCATTCTTTTTTATGTCATGAGATTTATTGTCCTCGGGCACAAAATGTGTGTCGTTAACGACAAACACTTTAGAATCAATAGACTCGCACGATTGTAAGCTTATTCTGCAATGATATCGCTGACATAACAATCATTATCAATTTTTTCAACGATTTATTCAATGAATAATGAAATATCTCTTTAAGTAAAGTGTCTTTTTAAATATGGTGTACAATTTAAAGAGCATAAAATAGTATTTAATCTGTATATATTTTTGTATAATTAACATATTACATCTACATTAAATTGTTCATACTGTCTACTTCATTTATAATATATGTAATCCAAATAATATGAATAAAAATAATAGATAACATAGATATAGATAATTATAGATAATAGGTGATATGTGGATAAGAGAAAGTTTAACTATTATATACGAATCAGTTCGATCGAGCTTAAAATATATTTTAGATTAAATTATATTAGAAATTATTTAAGAATAAATTATAATTAAATTATTTTAGATTAAAATATATCGCTTGTTAATTTATGCAATTGTACGCGATATTTTGCATTAATAAGCTTTGTTGTCTATGACCCAGCGTACAATTTCTCTTGCGAATATCATTACACTCTCTTTACGGATTCTCACTTGCAAATAGAAGATCCCCCTCAAGTGACGTCTCGCAAGATTACCTAGTTAATCTGACAACATCCCGCTGTGCGCTATCATCACCTCCTAATCATTCGATCACGTGCGTCTTTTATGATAACAAAATGATTACAAAAGCCATAAAAAGTTGTAGTCGTTGGGTATTACATCGATATTACACACACACACGTCGCAAACTAAGTAATCAAATGCCAAAAATATAATTGGTATAATAATTTATACAATAATTTATACAATAAAATTCATACACCAATATAATTTGTATAATAATATTGAATATTAACTATAATTTCCTCGTAGTTTACGTCTGGCTTTTAAAAAATCATCATCTTTTATCAAAAAACAATTTTTAAAAAAATAGATATTTTTTGCTCCTTTTTCATATCCATCCTTGCAGTACCTGCGAAGGTACCTGAACACCAAGACTCCTACTCGCTTCTTCGGCCGCGTTGTCAAACCTGCTACCAGGTTGACTCCGAAATACCTACCTACTCCGAGACACAAAGGGCGTAGATACCGGGAACCATGGCGGGGGGGGGACGCGGCAGGAGGCCGGCAGGGACCCCGAGGTCGTCTGCCCTCTTGGCGCAGCTTGCGTTTCTTCTCTCGAAGAAATGCACGTCACGAATCTCTCGACGTTCGCGGTTTCGTAATGACCGAGCATGCGATTCTCCACGTCTCTGCGATTTTCTCCTTTCTCGACGCTCCTTTATCGGAAAATTATATCTCTCTTTCTCTCTCTCTCTTCTTCTCTCCTCGTGTTTTCCATCAATAAATCTTTAAAACGCGTTCTAACCAGCGGGACAGATCATGGATAGAATGTCGCTGAGTCCAAGGACATTACTCATTCTTTCGCGAGAGCTCATAGGAAATTTGAAAGTACGACAAACTAAAGAAAATTTAAAAAAATTAAAAGAAAATTTAAAAAAATTAATAAAATTAAATTCACGAACAAAAATAAAAAATTGAGATTATACAGATATATCTTAGGATAATCATTATTAATCCCTAAAGAATATTATGCATGAAAAATTTAAATAAAATATTAAATGAGGAAATTTTCAGAAAGTTTACGGGAATATCATGATTCACTGCTCGAAGAGTATTAGATATTAATCTAAAGCCTGTGGATATCGAGACGAGGAACGCAGATATTTCGGAGAAAATACGTCGTCGTACTCCTACGATTTATCGAGGCCTGAGGTTACAAACGCAACCGGTTTAGCAGCGAAAAGACAAGGACAACTTCTTGGACAAACGCGCGACATAAACGAACAATAATTATCGGTCCTTCCGGATGACGTATCGCAGCATGCACGCAGGATACGCACGTGCGTGCTACGAGCGACTCTCGTGCCGTTATTGAAAGGTTTTCACCTCGCGGGTATTTAAACAGAGAGAGGAAAAGTCGTTCGAGATCGTAGTATTTAAGTATCTAATGCAAAGTGATGTTGCACTTGCGAAGTAAAACATTACGTAAGATATAGAATGATATGCGAGAACTTTAATGTAAAGTATATTAAGATCATCGGTAAACATTGTCTCTGATATCACCTGAATAATTATTACTTAATTAAATGTACTATAAAATTCTTGTTAATGTTTTCGTAATTTTTATGTCGACTAATCTAGATTTAATTTAATAAATTAATCGAATAGATTAATAAATTATTTAATAAATTTGAATAATTTATTAAATTTATATCTATTAAATTTAATAAATTTAATTTATTAATTAAATTAATAGATTTAATATTTGCCATTTCGTATGCAATAAAAGATGGCATTTTTTCATTTTAGAGAAAACAATAATAAACGCCTATCAACTTTTTCCAGCTACAGTTTATCAGTGATCCGCGATAAAACGTAATGCCTTCTTCTTAGGATCGAGAAGAATCAAAATATTTTTTCTTCTAATCAATATATTCATCAGCGAGGGCCGCTACATCGTAGGCAGAGCTAAATATACTATGCACTGCGGTTTTAATTCGGCGACACGCGATAATAATGCTCGGATGTGTTTTGCGTAGGTTGGCGGTTGTTATCTATTCGACATTTCCTGTACATCAGACACAGTCGAAAATATCCCCATTGGAGAGATTCGCTATTCTCTCGAGAAATTTCCTACAGAGATTCACAGGAAGTTCTTTGGAGGGGCTTCGAAATCGGACCCCCGGGTTGACCCTCGAGTCAGGTCGTAGACCGAAAACTCACATCTCAATTAACTGCTTAAATCCTATAACTAATTTAAAGAGCTCGGAAGTCAACGTGACATCCGGTACTCCAACTGATTGTCTATTTCATCCTGCATTGAGTATACTATTGATTAATTTAATAAATTAATCGAATAGATTAATTTAATAAATTATTTAATAAATTTAAATAATTTATTAAATTCATATCTATTAAATTTAATAAATTTAATTTATTAATTCCTTTAAATTAATTTAATAAATTTAATTTTCAACAAATAATGCAAATCAATTCTTCAAATAATTTTTGTTATTTCTTGTTTTTCAGACTTTAATTCCTTCGTATTATACGCATTTCTCAATATCATACTCGGGCATATCTCTGTATTATTAATTTCGAATTGTATACGTTTGGGATAAGATAGAAAAGTTGCCAAGAGAAAATACATTTATACTTTATCGAGAAATTCCTATCGCAAAATGTACTGTGACTTGCACGAGGTCGAAAGTCGAGGTTTCTACAGCTCGATTAAATGCTTAACTTTCCCTGTCTCAATGATACCGCAGTGAGATTTGATCGATTCACCTTTATATATGTAGACTTGTAGAGTGAGGCGACGACCTTAACCCTTTCGCTGTTAAAGTAGGTGAATGCATATATGCATTTGAGATATGTATGCACTCTTGGAATCGATATCTCTGCATATGATATAGGGAATACCTTCCGGAGAAAACAGGAAATATTATTTCAAAATATTTAATATTATTATATTTTTACAATACTTTTATAAGAAATAATAATGTGAGTAAAAACATTACTCCGGATTATTTGCTAAGAAGTAATTGAATAGAAATATTTTGAGAACATTTTAGAGAAATTTGAAGAGATTTTTATATGCATTTTACTTTTAATCTTCCACACTTTTCAAGAATTAAAAGAAAAATATATTCTTAAATATTCTCATTGCATTGGCATCGCAAACCGTTATTTCTCGTGGCTGTTTTCAAAGAAATCGCGCGTTCCGAATATAAAAACGGCATAAGAATTTATTCTACAACTCGACTCGCCGACGATGAAAGGTGTACTCGGTATCAACAACACCGCTAGACATTTTAAATAATGTTTCATTGATGGGAAAAAGACATAACATTTCACGGACGGCATTTGTCCCTGCTTAAGAAACACTTCCACGACTCACAATGCACGATGAGATTCCTTCAACTTCGCAGAATTCTAATTTGTACTGTATATAAATTTTTTTCTTGCACTCTCACATATTAAATCAGTTCTATATTCTTTGTAAAAAAGAAGAGATACTAATTAGTTATTAAAATGAGATAGAAAAATTCTTTCTGTTAGAATAGAAAGAAAATCCGATATTTCTTTTTATTTAAAAGAAGAAGATAATAACTTTTACTTTCGAGACAGAAAATAGCGCTTATCATACTTCGAATATATATATGCTTTAAAAATTTAATAAAAGAGATGTTAATCAATTATTAAAATTTTCAAATTTTTAGAGAGTAGATGTAAAATATCAATTTATTCTGAATTTTTGTTTCTCGATATAATATTATCTCGCATATAAAATCAATATTTATCATTTGCAATTTCTGGAAAAGTAAATACAATTAATAAAAAATATATTAATTTTAATATCAAAATCCATATTAAATCTTATGGAATATAAAACAGAAGAAAATATATTTTATTCTTTTTAAATGATTCGATATTATTCTAAATAAAAATCTCGTAAGAAAAATTTCTATTTCTTCTCAAATCCCTCGGAAAATCGCAGACGTAGGTCGAAGATCATAAATCTCGGCAATGCGGGGGAAAGCACGTACTATCTTCGTCCTTGTCCTCGTCCTCGGCGCATCGCCAATTCGTCGCAATGACGTTTTTCGTTGTTCTTCGAAGAACCAAGCTTCGCCATATCGATCTTGGAAAACGAGGATGAATCGGGATCACCGCCCGTCACCTTGACCCGGTTTTCTCCAGGCTACTCCTGGAAAAGGAATCGCGGAGAAACGAAATGAAAACGAAACTCTTACCGTCAAACCAGTTCGAAACGGAACAATTGCGATTTCGAGATCGCGAAATCAAGACGGCTTCGCGATCTAATTGCATCATCATAAGATGAATTATAAAAAAAATTATCAGGAAACACTTAAAACAGTCTGTCCACTTTTCTGAACAATACAAATTTTTTCAAAAATAAAAATTTTGCATTCATAAAAAAATCGAATATGCTTGTTTACCAAATAATAAATATTTAAAAAACAGGTTTTTTTCTTTTTAGAATTATAATTTGTTAAACCTGAGGTCATAATAATTTAACTTCGTAAAATTGAAAGAAAATTTTACCTCAACAATAAATATAAATTTGTTTTTATTTATCATGATGTTTTTACACGTTATATATAATTTTTAATTAATGTTTTCATAAAGCCAATCAAATCCATGCCATTTAATACGTTAATACTCGCGCTGCATCGGCGCCTCAACACAATTCACTTTGATTGAAGCGTTTTACTCAATCGGCTAAAACTGTCGGACGAGAAGCAATTCCGAGCAAAACGGTGATTCATAGCAACATGATTGCAATAATCAATCAGATATCGAATCATTCATAAAACGACATAAAAATGAAAATATTCAGTCGAATAAAACACGTACATACATTCAATTTTCCTTTAAAAACTCTTAATCATAAAGTACTTATAAATCTTATTTTTATAAAAATATGTTCATGAATCATTATTTATTAGTATTGATTTGAGACATTATGTAATTAATAGATAATTTGAAATTATTAAAAAGAATTTATTGATAGAAAAGTAAGATAGAAAGGTAAATATTATTGACAAAAAAATGTTGATTTTAATAGAACATGTATAAAACAAAACATATCTATCGTTTTTATTTTTTTATGTTTATCACTCTTATTTATCACCTCTCTTAACCATTTATAAATATGTAATCTTGACCTTTGACATTCTCCCTTCTTTCTCCGTGAAATTTCTGTGAACTTCGAAGAAGAAAGAAAGAAAAAGAGAAAAAAGAAAACTATTGATATTTAGCAGAAAAATAGGAAAATTGAAAAACAATTTTTTAATCATATTATTATTTCATATATTTTTTCTTATGCATCAATAATTATTAGTATTTAATTTTCGTTGATGGTTACGAAAAGGCAGAAATATTTTGACTGTTATTTATTTTAATGCTTTTCAATATATTAGTTTTTAAGGTAAAAAAATATGAAATTATAAAAAAATATGAAATATAAAAATATGAAATTATAAAAAAATATGAAATAATTTTGAAATCACGTGTGTTACATTGCTATATTTTTTGAAACAAAAATTACGTTCTCTGCGCAAATACGAGAAATATATATTCGTAGGATTAAAGAACATAAAAGATTTTTGCTCGCGTTTGGTTACTAAATACAGCGAGATTCAGGCAAATATTGATCCTTTCAGAACAATTCTTCCTGATTGAGAAGTTTCCACCGCCCAGGTATTTTCCCTCCTACAATTTCCCCGCTTCAATTTCCGGTGCTTCGCAGTAACGTCATTAACTAATGCGGAAGCAATTCGTTCTTTAACGTTCTGCTCTTCTACACTTTAACGATCTTGGATCGAAAATGACGATTTTCTAGTCTCTTGCTTAATTAAGATTACGGCCAAAGTACACACATGTTTAGACAGATAAAATCATGATAGCTACGGCGAGATATAAATAATCATCGATCTAAATGCGCATTAATGAAACTTGAACTTTGATAATTATATTCTACGATAAATTTTAAAACTTAAAGCTTCTTATTTTTCCTTTTAAAAAAGTATTGATTTTAATCAAAGCTCAATCACGGTTATTAAAAAGATCAATTTATTATGCAAGTGATTTTTAATTTGCGATATAATTATGTCAATGATAATATATATCTGTTATATAACATATGTCATTTCGCGATGTATGATAAGAGAAAAAATCTATTTTTATAATAACTAAAAATAACTGAAAAAACTGAAAAAATCTATTTTTATAATAAACTAAAAATAATTTATTCCTATAATTATAAATTTCTGACGCTTGAAATAAACAAGATAATTAGAAAGAAGGAAGAGTTATTTTTTCCCTGCGCTTTAATTATCACGCTATGACTCTTATTTGCCAATTTCGATTTAATTTATAAATATCTGATTTTAATTAGCTTGAAAATATGAAATTTTATATGGTATATATGAAATTTTTGAAAATTGTTATAAAATATTCTTTGCATATATAATTACTTTGCACATACAATTTTCAAAAGATATATTCAAGCTAATTGAAATTAGATATATATAACTATACGAATAAATTATTTGTTTAAATTATTATATAATGATTCTCTTAGGTATCTCGATAGAACAAACTAACGGATACAAAACTCAATTTTATCCACTTGACGAAATCACAACAACATGTTGGAAAGCTCGCTCATCCCATGCCCTGGCACTTTCCATCCCTTACACGGAAAGTGATTACACAAGTTTCCGGCAAAGTAAAGTTGATATCCTGTCGAGAAATTTCGCGAATCTGAATATCGTGAATCATTCCCACGTTTTCCCTCCGTTTTCACTTTCGGCGTGTCTAAATTCTTCCCCGATAATTAAAAAATAAAGATTGATGTAGCGATATAGACATGAATTCTTCCGCTCTATTTACGTTCATCATTGCTCTTTTACCAATATTTCGCGAAACAGTTATATTTTTAAACATTCTGCGAAATTCGCATACAAAGTAAATATTTTATAATTTTACTTTATTTTAGAAAATATTAAATATTCTATATTAATTATCATTAAATATTTAACAATAAATATTTAATAATATAAATTAATTAATATAAATAACTAATATTTAAATAATAATATTAATTAAATTAAAGATATATTTCTGTATTAATAAATTTTATGCTTGGGGCTAAAATATTTTAATAATTACCTAATAATGTTAAAATGTGATGTAAATATAAGTCGCATATCAGGTCTCATGTTTATTAATTTGACAATTTCAATCGAATTGATTTCATCCCACGATACATTCGGTCGAATATTTCGTGAAATGGAGGAATATTACCACGAGAATTGTGCATATAAAATTGCGCGGCTGATTGTTTCTAACACAGGCGTGAACGCGATCTAGTTAACCTTTAGCTCACGTACGCCCACATTTTTCCACGCGCGGCAAGAGGGCGAAATTAATAATGTCAAGCAGTTAGGCAGTTATTTTCGATGATTGTTTGACGTCATAAGTGTCATCGGAATAAATCATTTCCGCTTTTTGCAATTTGCAACGACGGCGCATGCGATACAAAGGGTAATAAAATTCGAACAACTGTGTTTGCCCTCATTGCAACGTACGATTATTCTGGACCGAAGTTTTTGCGATACGATTCTTGCATACATAAGTTTGCATGAGTCTCAGCTATGAAACGTATGAAATAGCTCGACGAATCAACTTTGACAGGTCTTTCAGCCAAATCTGGATTAAACTTGCGAAGAATAAAAAATGCAATTTTTTTCCACAGATAAATATCTTGCTCAGCCTATTTCGTGCGCTTTCTATGAGAGAGACGTTCTAGTTATTAAATGTTTTACCTTGTACATTGCGGCCAACGAGAGAGACGTTGGCTTCGTAATAAATGTGAAGAAAGTCGCGAATGTTAATGACGACCGAGTTAAGACAATCTCGATTACTATTAGAATTACGAAGAACAATTGTCATTTAACCGTTGATCCTTGCTTAATCGAAGAAAATCTAATCATCTTCTTCGATTAAAATCGTTGCTTATAAATATTAAATTAATTTCAAATTTTTTACTTATAAATATTAAATTAATTTTAAATTTTTCACTTATAAATATTAAATTAATTTATTCCTTTAGATTACATTTTTGAGATTTTTTTTATGTAGAAAAAAGACAATATCAATTTTTATAATATATAATAATTATAGTCTCATATGAAAAGTAAAAGATATTTGCATAGACGTGACATCTCTGGAACGTTTACATTTGGAATTTTATTGAATGTCTAAAATTAAACGCTTCAATGTCATTATTTGATTATTGCATTATTTTGTTAAATTTTCCTCCAGCTTTTCTCATTATATCATTTTTTACAGTCTATGTTAAAGTTAAATATATATCATTATTAAGTTTATAATATATATCATTATTAAAATTTTAACGTAATAATTAATTCAATTTTAACAAATATTGATCGTACTATTTGCGTCAACAATTCTTTCTGCCGAATCTGGAAAGTGCGAATAATCAATATTACAGTGAGCATCTTCACTATTTACTTCATAAAATCATTAATAATGACGCAACGAATTTCGTTAAGGAACTTGTACTATTTCCTATCTCATTATAACATTTTTTTTTAATTTCACGAAATGGAGAGGAATTTTTATAGCGACTAAACCGCGTTTTTCGACGAATTAGTTTGATAATCATGCCTCGTTCGTCAATAATGATAGTGTCCCGAATTCTTTTCTTCCTCCTATAAACTTCGTGCAACGGCATTTAATGACTAGCAATTAGATTGCACGCGGTATCGCGATTAACTAGAGGCGACAGACTACAATATGTATGACACGTTTAGCTAGGCGTCTCATTGACCAGCGTCATCACAATGATTTATTGACGGGTCAATCGCTTAAAAATGCACTCTATTTTAAGCAGAGAAAGGAGGTCAGTAATAAAATTCACCAGTCAGCATAATAGATTAGCCTTAACCGCATTAAGTATCTTACGACATTGGCGATAGTTGATCGATAGTTTTCTTATCAAGTAATATTTTCGCAGATACAAACTTTGACAATTCTATGTCTGGAATTTAAAAAATGTTCCGTTGAAATAAAACTGCTTTGAAAGTGTGAATGAAGAGAAAAATATGTTTTCTCAATCTAATTTTAGAATCAAAATACTTTTGATTTATTAGTTACGTAACTTTATTAAAAGTTCATTCACAAATAAAAAAGATGATATTTCCTTTAAATAAAAAATTATGTAATAAAATTTCTGATTTGTAGACATTAATCTGATTTTAATCGTCGAATACTTGTTACAGATTCGACGATGGACATGATGGCTATCTCGATCTCTCCGAATTGAAGCGAATGATGGAAGTTTTAGGTGCACCGCAAACGCATCTCGGACTCAAGGCAATGATCCAGGAGGTCGACGAGGATGGCGACGGCCGTATATCTTTCCGTGAGGTTGGTTTATTTTTATGAACCTCTTAGAAGTCCCAGATAAATAAACAGTATAAATAAGCCATCGCGATTAAATAAAACATATTTTACTTGTTTTGAAAAATAGAAAACATTTTTATAAAAAACTGTGTTAATGTAAAATTTAATTATTAATATATTTAATATTTTTTTATTTAATATGACATTTTATTTATATGATATTTAATATGATATTTATTTATGATATTTTATTTATTTAATATTATATTTTATTTTATTTTTTACTTTACTTTGCAATAATTATATTTCAAGAGGTCAAATAAGTTGATATATGATAACAATTTTCGTATAATAAATTAATAAATTGGAATTAATAAATTGGAATTAATTATTTAATTATTTACATACACACAAGTATATAAATATCTATTATTTTTTATAAATTATTTTAAAATTATTTTACACAGTTTATTAGAGATTCTTCAAATCCATTATTGTTGGGCAATAACGTTAAGCGACTGCGTTTTATTATTAAAACGAAATGCCGCAGACAAATGGGTTGAAAATGTACTGCATTGATTAGCACACTTTGCGCTATCGGCTTTGAATGTGGTCAATGTAAACATGGTCGGTATAAACCTATGGTCTCTATGATCATTCTGATCAACATTAATGCTTCTCGCAACTCTGTTTGCGGTCGTTAAAAGTATTGAACTGAAATAGACTTTACTGCGTCCAGCTTTGCTCTTATGTTATCCATCAAAAACCACACGTGTACTTTGCATGCTATTCCAGAAAGAGTGACAATTAAAAGGAAATATATTTTACTTTTAATAATATTCACCAATTTTCGAAAATTTATTTTATTTTTTAGAATTTCTCTTTTTTTCTTTTAAAATTTATACATCATTTAATAAGAGAAAATATTGTACTTGGAAAGATGAAGTTTTAAATTTTGATTTAAATTTAAATTTAAATTTTTGTGAAATTTTTATCGTTTTTATTATAGAATATTAAATGATAAAAAATTCTGATTGGATTCGTAGATTTATTTATAATAAAAGGGCATTATATGATATATTTTTCGTATAAATACTAGACCCCATGCAATGGTTAGACTCACTTACTGAGTATTCGACGATCGTGTTTATTCTCCAGGCATGCGTTAGAGAGGGCATGTTCTATTTCGGTTGCTTATGGAGCAACCGAATGTTTGCACGATGGAGTATTTTAACCACTACCAAATAAGACTGTCCGCTATAAAAAAATCTGTTGAGAAACTAAAATTTTCTCATTAAAAGCAAACTTTGCACAATAACCGTAATTCCAATAAGGTTCACAACATTCATTGCTACATATTCTACAAAATATATATTTACATAGGAAAGAGAGAATTAAGCCATATAAAAATTATTATACGTCTAATTTTAAAGCCATTATTATATATTTTTTTTAATATTTTATATTTATTAATATTCTTATATCTTCTCTTATTAATATTCTTATATTATTATATTTATTATACTTTATTAATATTACATTTATTAATATTCTTATATCATATTATTATATTTATTATACTTTATTAATATTACATTTATTAATATTCTTATATCATATTATTATATTTATTATATTTTATTAATATTATATTAATATTTACTTATACTTTTATATTTATTATAATTATATTAATATTTATTATACTTATTATAAGTTTCTTACTTTTTAGCTATTAGCTTAAATAGCATTTTCTATGGAAAAACAAGCAAATATATGCAAATATATGCAAATATATATAAAAAATAATTATTAATACCTCGCGAATGTACCGAATTTCTAATATTCCAGTTTTCTTAAACGATCAAGTACATGTGAAATTATCGAGAGGAGATTAACCTTGCAATCGCCAGCCTGGTAACGAATCAATTATGCAGAACGATGCAACGCGTCCGCGGGATACCAGAGCGTGCGAAACTTTCCCTCTTAACGCAATTCGCGTGTAAAACTGCGAAAAAAAAAACCGCAACGTATGAGTATCACGTACCATTCCAAGGAGAGTGCCTCGACTTAATACGAGATGCAAGATACGTGAGCAAAGACATCGCACAATCAGACGTGATATACCGTATTTCGCAAACAAAGCCCGCCGCATGCGAATCGATCCGCATACGCGATGCGTGCACGCATGATTCGTCCCGCTTGTCGACCGTGATTCATTGCGTGATAGCCAAGTAGTTTGCTCAGCTTATTCACCTTCCTCTCTTACTCATCGCAGTATGAATTACCGTAAAACGCTCACGTGTCCCCCTCCTCTTCGTCGAGTGTTACATTCATTAAACGTTGCAGTTTTCAAATTTCTTCAATCATATGTATTTCTTTATGATTTTTAACAGATTATTCTTCTGCCTTTTATTTTTTGTTTTTTATTTCCTACTTAATACACTAATGACAGAGAAAATAATTAAACAGAATTAATACAGCTCTTACTTTATTTATTACTCTTACAATTGTAAGATAAAAAATTTATATATTTTATGCAAAATATATATCTCAAGTATAGTAATGTGGATTTTCGGATCGAGATAATAATTCTGTTTTTAAGAGAAACAGCTGAAAAATTAATTTCTAATCTTCTTTAAAATTTAATTTCTAATCTCCTTTAAAAAAATTTTAAGATTTTTTAATCTTTTAAAATCTCTTTCATATCATAACTTTTCTTCGTTTACAATATACGGTTACATGTCGTTACAGTTTTTACTGATCTATCGTAAGGCACGTGCCGGTGAGCTGGAACAAGATTCCGGATTGAGCCAGCTAGCCAGACTCACTGAAGTGGACGTCGATGAAGTTGGTGTTACCGGAGCTAAAAACTTCTTCGAAGCCAAAGTAAATTTCCTTATTATATCTTCTCTAAAGTGGAAAAAGATTTCCCGCTCTCTTTTATATTTATAAACAATTTTTTAAATATATATATCTAAATATAAATTTTTTATATTTAATAGATTTCGGATTTTAAAATCTGTTTTTTTTTTTTTTGAAAATATTTATTGCTTATATAATTGAATCAAATTGTGTTTTATATATATTACATATTTAATATTAATTGTGTAACGTTCTTTATTATATTGCAAAAAATTGTCATCTACTTTTACAAATCATTTAACTTGACAATACTAGAGCTTCAAATCTTATCCCGTTATTGCGGACGTAACACATGCATTTCCTATTCATATATGTGATTGTAAATGACACATGGGGCAGGCCTAGATAGTTACTTCAGCGTGTCGCCCGCGCTGAAAAAATGCATGCGCGAAAGCGTAAGCCGAACAACTTGTACTTCGCACGTGACTTCCAAGTAACGCTTTTTTTCGCAGATCGAGCAGTTGCGAAAGGCTTCGAAGTTTGAGGATGAGATTCGCATGGAGCAAGAGGAGCGAAAACGAGAGGAGGAGGAAAAAGCGGCGAGGCGAGAGCAGTTCCGGCAAAAAGCCGCGATCTTCGGCAAATAATCAAAAAAGAACGAAGATTACGAGAGAGCGAAAGTAGCCGACTTGTCATTAGAATGCAAAAACCGATTGCCTTAGATTGCTTAGACTTATTTCCGACGCTCGATATCGATGCCGTCAACGATTACATAAACCATTTAAATGCTCCAAAGCAACGTGAAATTGTGAATTTATCTATTATTACAGAAGAATTCAAAGTAAGTGATGTAATTTCCGGTGCTATTTGCATCACGAATAACGATTTTATACCAATCGTCTTTAATTTCGTAAATAAACGAATCATTTCCGCGTGTCAAACGATTTCGAAATCCCAATTCAGCAAAATTATAACGCTTTTTGTGTTTGATTTGAAGACTGTGTGTGACATTTTTACGATACCATGCTTTCAACTTAATAAAACATAACTAAAATAACATGAAAAATCCGTTTCTTCAAAGCAAGACGAATAATAGAGAACGCATATTCTTTAATTGTCACACAATTTTTAATTTTTGTATATTTATTATTTACACTACTAAATAATTAAAGCATTTAGCACTATTCGAAATACATAATTGTAAAGAGTATTTAATAACGTTCATATAATCGTACATGTCAATTTTTGTAGAAATCGAAATTTTGGAGAACTATTGATCTATCGTCCGGCACATATCTATTCTATAGAAATATTAAAAATTGTTACAGAGTTATTATTTTATGACAAAAATTTGCAAATCATAGATAATGCGCAAACTATTTTTACTTTATGATAATAATCATAATCTTGTTATAAAATAATGGTGCTAAACAAAAGTTATAGGCGAGAAGATTAATAATTATATGAAATGTTTAATGTATAAATGTTAATGTAGGCAGAAAGTAAACTTCAATATTAAAAGTATTCAATATTAACAGCGAATACATTTTATCGCGAATATTAAACGATTATCAAAGATGAAGTTTTTAACTTTGATTCTTATTGAACAAAATGTAGATTAAAGATTGACATATAAATTTATATTGGATTATTCAAGAAAATGGCCTTAAAGACTTTCGAGTCTTCGATTAAAGATTAGTCTCGAATAAGATTTGTTTCGATTTGTGCGTGCATGTACTTTAATTTTTATTACGATGGCCTTTTATTTATTTTTTTCTTAATAAAATTCTTTGTCACACATTAAATAATATATGTATATGATAATATGTATGTAGAATATAACAAAATATGTATGGTTGTATATCTCTGCTGCGTGAATGTATGTATACCAAGTCAGAAATATGTTTATTTAATTTTAAATCAAAACGTAGAAAAGAATTACATGTAAATAAATGAAAACATATGACAAATGATAGATTTCTTGTTATTATTACACCATTTTATATATCAATTTATATTTTACGTAAAGAGATTTTAATAGAGATGCTTTGTTAAATCCTTGATTGATAAAAGATAGGTTATTATTGAAAAGTATGAAACTATATTTATAAAGTATATAATAAAATCCGTTTTTTTTCAATTTCTATAAAATAACAATTGTTATAAAGCCGTTTTAGAAATCTCCAGCTGTTTTAAAAATAATAAAAATCTTTAAATAATAAAACATCTAAAATAATAAGAGTTCTTTGAAAATCTTATTTCTTTATTTCAATGAATATTACTTTATAATAATATTTATGATAGTATTATACAGATATTTTTATAGTCTTGACATATATATACATATATATACATATATATATATACATTTTTATGATATATATGTCATTTTTTATCATCATTTTTGCAAAATTTTGTACATAATAATTAAAAAGTTTCAAATCTTTATTGTAAGAAGTATTTTAACTAATAAATAAACTTATTTTGTTACATTATTTTGTACGGATTTAATTAAACTAATTTTCGATAAAGTTAAAATTGAATACTGAAAACTGCATCATGTTATTATTGCTGCTATAAACGATTAAAGAAAAGTCGAAAATGAAGCGAATTGTCAAACAAATGTTATATGAATTTATTCATCTTTCAATCTTGTACTTTAAACAATTTTTCCCTTTTTATATATTAAATAAACATTTATTATCGAAATATTTTTCTTTATTAAATACAAATTTGTGTTACAATCTTTCATGTAGTACTATAAAGAAAAGATAAAACTGTTATTGAAAAATATTTGAAAGAAAATTCTATGCTTGAATGAAACAAAAGATTATAATTTGTTTTGATTTTAAAATTCTTAAAAAAAACTAGTCGCAGATTAATTGTGAAAAATTAATGCATAGATAACTAAAATATGCAAAAAAACAAAAAGTATTTATTTATTATTTTCTTATTGTAATATATTTTGTATATTTTCTTGCTTTAATTAAATTACTGAAATATTTTACTATTAAATTAAACTTTAAATAATGAGATATTTTTGGAGATATAAAATCTCATTAGTTTATTAGAAATAACGATATAAATTAGATTTGGAAAACTATATTTTCTATTATAGAGAAGCACGAGCAAACATATAGACCAATTAATGTAATTAAAAAATGGAGAAAATGAACTAGAAAAAAATTCCGTTTTTCTTGAACAAAAGACTTTACCGGAAAAAAAAGAAAGACAACTCATTCTTTTTATTTTCCTCTTTTTACATCTTATTTTCTGTCCTTTTTTACCTGTTTTCTAAAGCATTGTATGTATATAAGCATAGAACCTATCTATTCTTATAATTAGAACATGTTTCGATATGGAATCCGTACATTCATATACATTCATTCTCATATCCTGTATGTACATACATAGTAGAGTTCTTTCAGAAAGAAAAGCCTGAGAATGTCATCAAATCATCCTGGCCTTTTTTCTTAAATGTCCCACACTTAAATGTAACACACGTTCGTTTTATATACGTTTCTTAAACGTATCCAATGTTTTTTAACCGTAAAATTAATAAGAAGCGTTTCTAAAAAAATGTTTTTAAAACCATAGTTAAGGAAACGTATTTTTCACGTTTCTATAGACAAAATAAAAATTAATTTTTAATTAATGTCAAATTAATTTCAAATTATATATACACATATACATACATAAATATACATAAATAAAAAAAATATATATATATACATATAATTATTACGAAAACTATATTAATTTCTATTTACAAATATATGAATAAGATTACTAAGAATCACTAAGAATCAGTATTGATCTTCAATAGAAACGCTTATTTTTTGTTACTTTATCTTATATCTCTCTAATTATAGTGGAAGTAAAATTGCACTGTAAAATCAGTAATTGCTAGTTCGTTCGCATTTATCGCTACACTATTTTTTTCGTATTTAAATTTTTTAGTCATAAGAATTATATAAAGTACAAAGGGCGAAAGTTAAAATTAAAAGTATTACTTCGATTTAATTTCTGATACAATCTTAATAGAGAAGCTTCAGATATTAAATCGATTTTATATGTCGGACAAGTAAATGTCTAGCCAATAAACGAAAATGATCAGTTCATTATCTATTTAAATAAAATAAATCATCATCTAAGATCATTTAAGATGCACGTTCAATATGCATGTAAATATAAATAAAATTTTTAATTTTATATGAGGTAGATAAATTATAATCTAATATTACTGAAACAGTCAAAATTACTAATTCTTTCAGTGAAATATTATTGATTTACAGTGTTATAATAACTTGTAACTACTGTATCCGTGACTCTATTATTTACTGATTTTCACTGATAATATATTGATTCACTTTTAAAGAGTGTGTATATGAATCCATTTTTTATTAATTCCATGAGAAAAAATGTTTAACGTTAAAGAAAACGTATTTTAAACATATAACGAACGTATAACAAACGTTTAACGTAAAAAAAAACGTTTAACGTATTTTAAACATTTTTAAACATATTTTTAACAAAAAAACGTATTTTAAACATTTTTTATCAGAAAATAAATGTATCTTTTAACGTTTTCCAAGTGGACATTTCAATCAATCAGAAACGTTTTCAACAGTCGGTTATGGAACGCTTTGAAGAAACATTTGCGAAATGTTTTTGAAATGAAAATGTGCTACCTGGAACATAGAAGGTATCCCAAAAATATTTTTGAGCGATTGAACATCTTCCGGATGTCCTCTGAATGTCTTTTGAGCATAGATGTGGGACATATTAATAACAAAACGATAAAAAATATGTTTTCTTATAAGTGATATTATATATTAATATTTAGTAAATAATACTAATTAAATAATTATCTAAATAATACTAATTAAGTAATTATCTAAATAAAAACCAACAAATAATTACCTAACTAGTAATTACAACTAGTAATTATCTAAATAATATTAACAAATTCTTTAACATTAAATTTTTTAAAGATAAAAGATACAAAAAGAAAAAAATATTGCTAAAAAATATTATATACAATATTAAAAATATTTAAACACAATATTTACAAGTTCCTCAATCTGTGAATTCTTTTTTCTTACATTTTTATCAATATAATTCAAATTTTTCTCACTCATTTTTTCTCAAATTACAATAATGTCGAATGATTTTTTTTTTAAATTTAGAATAGAAAAGAAAGCCTGGGGATTATCCATCCAGCTATTACCCTATACATTTACAAGTTATTCTTATACTTCATTTTATACGAAATTACACGAAATTACAATATTATTCTAATACATAAAATTAAAGGTACAATTAAATATCTCCTTTACCCTGACTTTTAATAATAGGGATAACATTTATAATGGTAATAAAAATAATAATAATCGGAATAAATAAATAATAATAATAATAATTGAAAGGATGTCGAATGACGTCACAAAAATGACATAGTCGCCATCTAACCGTAATCGTCCCAGGCTTCTCTTTGTTGTATATATTCTGCACTCGCGTATGCGTGTGCTTTGTGTGCGGATGTGTGTGTCAGGAGTTCATTGGTTATCTGGTGGATTATGTCGCTACTCGCTTCTTGCCACTTGCCACGCGTTGCTGTTACTGCGTGGTGTTTCATTAGCATTTTTAAATTAACGGTGTAAACGTTGACAACGAACCGAGAAACGTAATTTTTTTTTTTTAAATCATCCTAACATTTTTACAGCCTAAAATTTTCCGAGGTGTGTCCGTGCAAATGTGAACATCACGGCATAGAAATCGTGCGACTTGTAAGTCCTGAAATATTTTTAAACACGTTGCTCGCGTAATATTTTATTAGCTGTATATTTTTTAAGTGTTTGTTCATATCTGTGGTGTTTTTTTTTTAACCTTCCATAACACTTTTCATGATCGCATTTATAGCAAGAAATTAAATTACGTAGAATCCAAAACGCTAACAATAAAATAAAATTATCTTTGATAAAAAAAAAATTTTTTTCTAAACTGATTAGTCAACATGACGCACAGCTATTAAACATATTTATTACGGCTTATATAATAAGCCACGGTCTTTATATACATGTAGTATATGTACTGAAAAAATCAGAACATCTTTATAAAAATTATACTTGTAACGCGAGGGTGGTATGTTTGAGATGAACGAAAATAATATCTCGATTTAGACAGCAGGTGCTAAATATTTGTAGATGCATTTGTTCTAATAATTCACAATTAATCTGTATTTTAAACTCGTCTTTACGATTCACTAAGCTTTATGTTAACCTCTTTGTTTTCTTCTTACCATATTTTGCTTGATATTTATTTCTTTATTAGAAAAAATTGTTTTACACATCTTTTCACATAAATTCATAAATAACAGAAATTTTATATTAGAAGAAATATAATTTTTAATATAGATTTTTATCTACAGAAAATTATAAAACATTTTGATATGTTGCAAGATATTTGTAATATATGAAGTATTTAGATCAAGATTTTTTTTATACGGATTCAAATATGAATTTATAGATACAGATTTCAATAGAAATCTATTATGTAACTTGTATTATTTTCTCTTATATAAAACAACAAACATTCGTAGAGTTGCAGTCAATTATATCCTGAATCATGTCGCAATACGAGGACGTCATTCTGGAGGCCAAAGAAAAGGAGGAATGTTTGGCAGGAGACTTAGGAATACGACATCGTATTCCTTGGAGCGATCGTGTATTGCTAGCTAGTGAAATACCTGGTTTACATGAAGTTAAAGAATTATTAGATGACGATGATGCAAGTTGTTTGGCAGAAGAAGAAGATGGAGTCGGATGTCCCTTGCCTTCAACTCCAGAAGATGATCATCTCCTGGATTGTGAGGTATATTTATTGTTATCTTGCGAGAAACACAAATGCAACTAACTGTTAATAAATATTTATTGTTTAAATTATAGATGACCGAAGTATTGAAAGCAGGTGTATTAAGTGATGAAATTGATCTAGGTGCATTAGCTCATAATGCAGCAGAACAGGCAGAAGAATTTGTTCGAAAGGTAATAGGCTAATATTTAGTAGCATCATTGTAATAAGAATAATAAATATTCTTCTCACTGTACAATTGCAAAAAGCTAGCTATAACAGTTTGAATTAATCTAGAAATTGTAATTAATATTCCTAGCAAGTTAAATTTGAACTTTTATAGGTATGGGAAGCGTCATGGAAACAATGTCATTTTAGAAATTTGCCAAGATGGTTGCAAGATAATGATTTCTTACATGCTGGCCATAGGCCACCACTACCTTCGTTTTATGCGTGTTTTAAAAGTATTTTTCGAATTCATACAGAAACTGGTAATATTTGGACACATTTATTAGGTATGTCTTTTTAACATTGTATATGTAATAAATAACACTCGATATATACATATCAATGTGCACTTTCTGGAAAATAGCATATATGTAGCATATTCTTTTAAACATATTCTATATAACTTTTGATTATAAATTTTGCTCATAATATATTTGATTCTTTACAGGCTGTGTTGCCTTTATTGGTATAGCTATATTTTTTCTAACACAACCTCCTATAGAAATTCAATTAGAAGAAAAATTGGTATTTGGTACCTTCTTTGCTGGTGCTATAATTTGTCTAGGAATGTCATTTGCCTTTCACACAGTTCATTGCCACAGCGAATGTGTTGGAAAGCTATTTTCAAAATTAGATTATTGTGGGATAGCTATGCTTATTATGGGTAGTTTTGTACCATGGCTTTATTATGGATTTTATTGTGATTACCAACCTAAACTAATTTATTTATCTGTGACGGTTGTCCTTGGTATAACTAGCATTGTAGTATCATTGTGGGGACGGTTTGGCGAACCAAATTATCGTCCACTCAGAGCTGGAGTTTTTATGGGATTTGGGCTTAGTGGGGTAAGTTATTTCCAACTATTTTACAGAATACAGCTTTTCTCTCACTTTAGAATAAATATTTTAAATATATCTATTATCATTATATTTAGGTAATACCAGCAGTACATTATTCCGTTGCTGAAGGTTGGTTCAAGGCAATTAGCCAAGCATCCCTTGGATGGTTAATATTAATGGGCTGTTTGTATATATTAGGTGCATTATTCTATGCTTTAAGAGTACCTGAACGTTTTTTCCCAGGAAAATTTGATATTTGGGTAAGCTTTATTAAAAAATCAATATGAATTTCTACAAAGAAAACTTAATTAGTTTGAACAATATATATATATATATATATATATATATATATATATATTGTTCAAACTAATTAATTATATATATATATATATATATATATATATATATATATATATTACATTTCAAATTTAGTTTCAGAGTCATCAAATCTTCCATGTACTAGTAATTGCTGCGGCTTTTGTACATTATCACGGTATTACAGAAATGGCAATGCATAGAATGACAATAGGCGACTGCACAAATCCGTCGCAGGTGTTAGCTTTTTAAATTTGCATATACTTCATTTTGTTGATAACTTTCATGTCAATCTATAAAAGACTACAAGAATTTCCTAAATCTTATGCCAGTGGATCTGTGCTGTTGAAAGATATGGTAAATGTATAAAATATAAAATGGATATAATTTCAATTTTGTGTTTGTGTATATATTTTAAGATGTTGCTTGTTTTTATTTAATTGTAGTTTTTATTAGTTTTAAGAATATAGAAGTTGCTTTCAAAGATATGTATATGACTGTGAATTGTATTGTTGAAAAATTTTTTGAAGTTTAAATTTAATATATATGATTGGGGTTGTGTACATATACATATATATAAATATATATTTACTTTACATAACCAAAAATTAATGGCACTGTGAAACTTTTATATATGAAAAATTTCAATGGAATCATATTGAAATATGAACTGAAGTTCCCCGAATTTCCTTGAATATGAGATGAAAGTTTACATATCATTTGAAAAGGTATAAATACAATCTATTAAATTTGAATAGTGTAAATGGAATTCCAAAGTATGTAATATAAGCTTAAATGGGCACATGTATTACTTATCTCCTTAGTTTTTGTTTTTTTTTTTTTTTTGTAAATATACGAATTATATATGAATATTTATATATTTTTTTATAAGCTCTGTTTCTTCATTATAACCTAAATGTAAATTTTCAACATATAATACAAATACAAAAATTATATAATTTCTCTTAATGATATCATAATGTTATAGTGAAGAAACAAGAGTTTTCATTCATTTATTTATGAATTATGTGTAATAATATAAATATAAATAATGATTAATCTTTTTCTTTTATCATTTAATATAATTGAAAAATTATGAAGTTTTTCTGTATCTTGGAAAAAAGACCTAAGTATTAATTGTATATGCTTTGTTAGATCTTTTTGATAAAGATAAAGTAAAGGTTAATATGTAAAATTTGTATACTTATTTCTATACTAATATAATATACAAAACAAAGTATAGACAATAAGCAATAAAAATACGCGACTAAAATTTAGGAAACAATCGTTATTACAAACGATTTTATAGCATAAGTATATATACTATAAAATCTATAATATATTTTGAAATTATTGTTGAAACAATGAAAATTTGTTTATTACTATAACATATTATGGGAAAAATATTTAATGTACCAACCAAAGTTTCCAAATGCATAATTCATTTTCCAATTGTATACTATATTTGAAGTTCTTAATATACAGAATTCTACTAAATGTATATAAGTTGTGTTTACAAAAATCCTAAAAAAAAGAAGATATAATGCTTCATCTGAATTAATGCTTCTTTGAATTAAATTTAATTAATCTAAGTGCGTGATTGCGATCTTGATTTTTTCAAACAATATAATTTGTAGTAAAATTAAAAATAACATTTTATATTTATTTTACCATATATATTTTAATATACCATATATTTTAATGCATTTCTATATCTTAATGTATGTTTGATATATGTGTAATTTTTTTTTATTATTCTAATATTCTTCAAATGTTCTTTATATTACTATATAAAGTTATGAATGGAATTCTATACAGATTTTATTATAAATTATATACAGAATTTAAAGTAAATTGTATATCCCAATATCCAACTATTTACGTTAAAACATCAATTTTATATTTATATACACTATATTATTATTGATTTATTTGTAATGAGAGAGAAACCAAAATGATCTCTATCATCTATTAAACTGTCAATCCGTTTTAATGCATTATTTAATTGTCAAGCTCTGCTCAATACACTAGTTTATTTTTACAAAGAATAAAGAAAACCAGATAAGTAACAAGATTTATCAAAATTAAACTACATATATGTCATAATATAATAGAAATTTTTTAAATTAAAATTTGAATCTAAATTAAAAATAAGAGGCAAACTTAGTTACTAAAACAGATTTTATAGGAGAACAGCTAGATTACAATTCATATATATACAAAAGTTAAACTATAAGTTTCACAAATATTTAAAATTTTTAAATTGAAAATATCTAAAACATCAAAATGTTAAAAACTGTTTAATTTATAAAAAAACGTGCATCAAAATAATATACATACACACACACACACATATATATATATATATGGGGGTGGCCACTTCTAGGAGGTACACCCTGTATATTACATATAAATCAAAGCATTAAATATAATCCAAAATATGAAAACAACATATACTAAAATCAGGTAATATTTATTTGTTACTTGAAAATATAAAATGTTTTATATTGTACACACACACACACACATATATATATATATATATATATATATATATATATATAAACTAAAATAAACATTAAAAATATTAAAAGTAAAAGCTTGATTAAATTATTTGTATTTTAAGAAGCTATGAAAAAAATATAAATTATTTTACATTAAAATCTCACGAATCTCTCAATTATTAGTTAGTTCTCTAAATGCTCTAAATAAATTTCTTCTCTTACGTTATTCCTTTCACTACTTGTCATATTCGCTTTGCACGCTTTATGAGCATTATTCTGTCTTTATTGCACATCGAATATCAAACGAAGATAGAGCGATTCTTTCAACACATTTCAACACTCGTCAAAATGAATACCCATGTGATAAACACATGAGAAAGAGAGAGAAAAAGTGAATAAAAGATAGCATGCTAAAATAGTTTCATTTTGCAAATGTGCCATTTAAATTTAGGGAAAATATTAAAAACATTTAGGGAAAATATTAAAATATACACATATAAAGAGAAAATGTTGAAAAATGTGTGTGCGTGTCAAACTCGAGATAAACTGTCAAGTCAAGGAGGTCGACTCCATGTGCGTGTAAAATTAGCCTCTCTCGCAGTTTTAATAAAGTTAAATTGTAAAATTATTTTATATATATATATATATATATATATATATATATATCGTAATCTGATCACTTTTATTAATATGATCTCTCAAATATATACATATATTAATATTGGAAAAAATTCCATCGTATTTAACCTCAAAATTATTTGACATTTCAGCTCAATCCGGCAATCAAAACTCGACAATATTCGAAGATACTTTATAAATAAAGAATAGTATACGATTACAAAATAAACGAATAATGTTAAATGTAAGCTTTTATCATATTCTTAAGCTATTATCAGTTGTCATTAAATGTATGCCTCAGCATAACGAGTAAAACTTTAGGCTTTAGACAGATATTTATATACAATTTAATTACATTTATATATACTTTATGTGATTTTCAATTATTTGACATTTCATCGAAATATTTTGATTTTATGTATAATTGTTTATGGTATATTTTTTATAGTAATATATAAAACAATAATTCGACAGAAAAACACTCAATGCAAGTTGTCAGTGCTACATAATTATTTTGTAACCATACGAATAATTTATCCATATTTTTGACTGAAATATATATATAATTTTTTCCAAAATATATAAATTTTATCAAGATGAGCTTGGAAAAAGGACTTGCATCCAAATATATATACATTACATTTGTAATTGCAGCCTACTGGTAAGTTGTAAACTAATATTAGATTGTTTGCATATTCTCTCTCTCAATTTTATCAATTTATTTTTATTAAATACCCTTATATATTAGATTCTTTTATAATATAAAGAATATGCTCAGTATAATTGTTATAAATTTTGATATAATTATATATATATAAAACTACATATATTTTTAAATCATTTTTAGGATAATATCCATTTTAACTGTATTTGTAAATAAGGCACTCTTATCCAGTAAAGCTGTGAATTTGGATGCCCCTCTATTTGTAACTTGGTTTCAATGCATAGTGAGTACAGTTATTTGCATTATTTTACGCAAACTATCACAATGGTTCCCAGGATACATTGAAATTGCAGATGGTAGTCCATTTAAAAAGGATGTTTTAAAAAAGGTATATAAATTCTCTTAACAATATTGTATAATTATTATTTTTCAATCATATAAAAATAGATTCAATTTTCAAACAATTCGCATTGCTATTTTCAATTTTTAATAGTTAGATATGTAAATTGTCGATATTCAACATTGCAAGTTACAAACAAAATTACGAAATATTATTAAAATGTCCAATAAATTTATGAAATCTTTAAGAAAATTAAAATATATGGAAGATAAGATCTTGAACTTTCTGAAATCTTCTCTTCAAATTTTTTTATTTTTGTGAAAGTATATATAATGTGTTTATATAGACAAACTTTTATAGGTACTGCCATTATCACTCCTGTTTACTGGAATGATAGCAACTAATAACTTGTGTTTAAAGTATGTTGGTGTCGCTTTTTATTATATAGGCCGTTCGCTAACGACTGTATTTAATGTGGTGTTTACCTATATCTTACTTGGTGAGAAATTTACAAAAAAAAAACTTTAAACAAAAACTTTGATTTAAAAATTATTGAAGAAATTAATCGATCAAAATTACAGGGCAAAAAACATCCTTCAAATGCATAATGTGCTGTGCAGTAATCGTTTCTGGGTTTTGGCTGGGTGTAGATCAGGAGCATGTAGCAGGTTCCTTATCCATTCTTGGTACATTTTTCGGTGTGCTCGGATCATTGTCATTATCTTTATATTCCATCCGTTTAAAGCAGACACTACCAGCTGTAAATAACGACATTTGGTTACTTTCTTATTATAACAATGTATATAGCATTATTATCTTTATTCCATTAATGATAATTAGCGGTGAACCAACAATTGTATACAATTACGAGAAACTTGGATATCCTCTTTTCTGGGGTGCTATGACGATTGGTGGTGTATTTGGTTTTGCCATTGGATACTTTACTGCGCTTCAAATAAAGGTCACATCTCCTCTAACACATAATGTTAGCGGTACTGCAAAAGCATGTGCTCAAACAGTTCTAGCAACTTATTGGTTTAATGAAGAAAAATCATTTCTTTGGTGGATAAGTAATATCATTGTACTTACTGCCAGTGCATTTTATGCAAGGATTAGGCAATTAGATTTAAGTAAAGAATATAAAATGGAGAGACAGCAGCTTAAAGTATAACAATAATATATAATTTTATTAGAATTTATATATGTATATATATATCATTTTTTTACAATTGTATATATTGTTATATATTTTCTTAAAAATACATTTTTTAAAAATACGAAGTATAATGTAGAAAGCACTTTTTATAAGTAAGTATGTATGTTAAATTCAAACTGATGCAAAAGTTCATTTTAGTTTTGCAACAGTGTATAAATATATGTATTTACACTTATTCATGTAAAACAGTATTGTAATAGAGAATTAATGTTTTAATATTTACAAAATATCTATACCTTTCATTTCACTTATATAATGATATAACTTAAACAATCGATCACCTTTATTGCGTGTGCCCACGAATATTTGTGATAACATCTAAGTCTAAAATTATATTTTCTAATATCACAGTGTTATGCGATCTTTAAGATTCTTAAGATTTTTGATATGTATTCTTATAACAAGGAGTATATTTAAAATCGGGATGCTATTCCGTTTCCACGACTATCAGAATGACTCGATAACGAATCTTTCTTCTTAATAATTGCATTTATACTTTTTATAAGTAAATTATCATCAAAGATAGGTAATGATAATATCATGGGATATAATCGAGCCTGCAATGCAGTGTCTATCGAATGTCTTTGATTATTTTCTATCATTATACCATCAGGAGCAAAATAATATCTGTAAAAACAAATAAAATGATACAGTGTGTATGTATGTGCAAGATAATATTTTATCAATTTATCTAAAATTATTAAATCTTTTCATGTACCTGGGATATTCTATTGCGGCGGAAACGTTAAGAGCACGAACGATAAGATTATAAAGGATTTGCCCATTAAGAAAAACATCGTCCGAACCAAATACTCCACGTAATCCACATATTCCCTTTTCATAATGGAAAATAATAGGGATAAATGTAAATAAGTCATTATCGTCGACATTATCTAACAAAAATCCAGCGTCCGTCATATTTCCAGGTCCCAAAGGTGAACTTAAACCACTGCATTATTTATAATATATTAAAAAATATAACAATATGTAAAGTTATCCAATAGATATGTAAATATAAATGATTTGAATTACTAACGATAAAATGCAAACATATGTTTCTTGCCAATCCATTGCCATAACTCCAGTAAATGCTCCTCTTTCCCCTAAAATCGTGATCATATGATTATTAAACAATTATGCTTGCCAGTAATAATTAGAGCGATATGACTCACCATGTTGCACATGAGAAGACGAATATATGTGCATCAATGTTTCTGCGACAAGAGTTAGCGATTCTATTGTGGACGCGTTTCCCATTAAAATTGGAAGGCTCTCCAATGTCTCAATTACTGTTTGCATAAGAGACATACGCGGTGGGTAATAAATTGTATGATGATGTAATGTTGAGCTTTGTGCAATTGTTAAAGTGGGCATGTAACTTGCTAATTCTTGCAAAGAATCTTCATGTAAATTACTACTACTGTGCAGAATTTTATTCGACAAATTACCATTGTAGAATACTAAAAAAAAAATTAAGAAGTTTTAATACAATCCTATTAAGAAAATCAAAATAACGTTGCATGAAAATTATTATTTGCAATTGAAGATTAAATTGCAAAAATAATATAATACATAGTGTACCTTTTACACCGTATTCTGCCACCATATCTAATGTATTTGCAAGCTCATGCAATTGTAATATATCACCTGGATTCAAAGGACCATTATAATGTGTTCCATAATCTGTATTTCTTGATACTTCATCCACAAGATCCTTAGATACAACAAAACCCTCTCGAGCCAACTTAGCAGAGGGTTCTACTATATCATGCCATGGCAGGTTGCCATATATTATATGAGCAAATTCTAATCCTTTTAGTAGAGCTGGCAAACGAATTCCAGCTTTAGCAAAGAAACCTATATTATGTAGATAAGTAATATTATATATATTGAATTTCTTTTTATCACATAAATAGAACAGAATACACAAACCTTTATCAGCATTATTTGCAAAATCAATAACAACTGGATGAATGTCACTTTTAGAATTATATATCATTATGTAACCACCTCTGAAAGGAAAAAGATATTTAAAAAAACATAACATAATTAAGATTTTAGTCTATATCTCACCCGCCAAGACCAGTTTTATGAGGTGCTACTACAGTCATGCAAATGGTTGCAGCTATTGCAGCATCCACTGCATTGCCTAATTTCCTTAATATTCTAGTACCAATTTGAGAACAATTTGAATAATCTGTAGCAACTGCTCCATGTATGCCATGAAGGCTATTCTAAAATAATTAGAATTTTATTAGAATTTTTTATTACACTAAATATATATATATATATATATATATATATATATATATATATATATAGTTTTTTTAATTTATTACCTGTGGTATATTTTCAGTATAAAGAATCTGCAGCACCAACATAGTAGTGATAGCAAAAGTCAACGCAACAAAACAGACAATGATAAAATTTAGTCCATTGCCACAGTAAACACATAATCTATATTTGTAACTTTTTTCCCTTGTTAAAGGACATTCTTCCGTAATGTCTAGAACCATGTTAAATTATAATCTTTTTTTCTCATTGTATTTCATATGAATGAAAAACTTTGAAAGATGTATAAAAATTTGTTAGGAAAAATAGAATAAAATAATATAGTTAGAAAAGGTTTAAAAAAGAGATTTTTAATAAATAAACATTAATACAATCTATATTAAATCTTATTGATAAGTTAGAGATATTACAATACAAGAGAAATACTTTATATTATATATATATTAATCTCAATTTCTAAAAATATTAGCGTTTAATAATTATGATAATTAGATATTTTCATAAGTTATGCAAATATATGCTACAAATATAGACCAATGCAAGGCAAAATTTTGTACAAGACTTACGTGAATTATAACTCATTTTATTAAATTCACTATCTATAATATTTTCAAATATTATTTATAATAATAATCATACACATATATACGCAGTATTACATTTGTTAGCAGTACAATAATGCGAAAATCGTTTTGATTTATCAATGAAAACAAATGTGTCATCAAAAAGAATGTGAAAATAAGCGAGTCGGAATAAAAATAGAAATAAAGAGGACAACAAAAAACAAAGAAGAGAGAAAACTCTCTCTTTTCAAACAAGTTTTATTTTACTGCCATCTGTAGATGTGGAATCTGAGAGGAATTAAATAAAATGGCGACTTATAAAGCGGGTTTTTTAAAAAATTTGAGACCGACTAAATATCGATTTAGGAGTTTCTTCCTCCGATTTTTAAATAAAGAAAAATCATTTTTTTATATATTGCATTTTCTTAAAATTTAAAGTTTTACATTTTCTTAAAATTTAAAGTTTTTACAAAATTTGTTTCTCAATAAAACCTGTAGAATTTATATACATACTGTATATCTTCGATGAAACCGGAAAGAAAAAAATATATAGATATTTTTTTTCCTTTCCATATATATATTAAATTCTAAAACAAAATTTTTTTTGTACACAGTTACTTTGTTTAAAGAATACATATAAAAAAAATTAAAACATTAAAACAATAAAACATTAAAACTTCTATTAAAATCAATCTTGTAAAAATCAGATATAAAATTTTTTAAATATAAAATTTTACTTCTATAGAAAATAATTTAAACTAGATGCAAATTAAAAAAAAAAAAAAGAAAAATCTTTAAAATACGCTGAAAAAAATTGAAAATCTTTTGTCTCAGAGAAGTGAAAATAGGTTAAAGTTAAAAACATATTTTTTATGAATTTGCATCAAATATATTTCCCAAAAAATTAAATGAATCATCATCCCAATAATTAATAAATTGTTTTCTATGCTGTACATATGAAATATCAAAATTGCACTTGGTTAATTCCATTAAATTATGTTGAATACTTGGTCTGATATTATAATAATTTTCTAAAAATTCTAATACAGATGATTTATTTTGTAAATTGTTGAAAAATATTCGCTCTTTCTTCGGTAGAATTTTTTCCAACATGAATACTAAATGATGATGGAAACATTGAAATTCTGTTGGAATAGTCGATGTAATATTCAACCAATCTTGAATGCAAACAAGTGGAGTAGTAGAATGTCCCGAAAATAATGCTGGATTGTTTAAAATACCTCTAGCAGACATTACTCCTTCGCATCTAGATTCCTTAAATAAAAATTCCGCATCTTCTAAATTTTTCACATCACCATTTGCAACTAGAGGCAACTGTATATGATCTCTAAGAAGCTTTAGATTGTCCAAGTCAATTGGTTCATTACGCATCTCAGGAGTCCTTGCATGGACTGTTAAAAATGAAGCACCAGCTTTTTCCAAGACTTGACATAACATTATTGTCTGACGTATATCCTTTAACAGGCGTATCTTCACAGAAACAGTGAATGGTCTTGGAATATGATTTCTGATTTCATATATCAAATCTTTTACAAGTTCCGGTTTTTTCAATAAATCAGCACCATATCCTTCCTTGATAGCCCAACGTTGCGGACAACCACAATTCAGATCTACACCATTGCAATACCTATTAATTACAAAATAAATAAAATAACAAGCAATACAAAAAACAATATATAAATAATGTTTCTTTGTCTATTTATTAATTTAAATAATAATAGAGAGTATTATAATAATACTCATAATAAATAATATTTCTTTATCTATTTATTAATTTGACAAAAAACAAGCATTTGCAATATTATTGCATAAAATATATGTATAAGCTATAATATATAATAAACTTACGGTGCAACCATTTCTGCGGCACCAACAAAATCGTTTACAGTTTTAGCCGCAAATTGGACAATTAGTGGATTATCCTCTTTATGCGTAGTAAACTCATTTTCTCTAGCTTTTAAAGATCGGACAAACGAATCGGCTAAGATCATAGGCGTAAAACATATATCGCATCCGTATCGTCTTACAAGTGTCCTAAATTGTAATCTACAATCATAGCGGAAAAAAAAATTAATAATATAATTTACATGAATCAATTTTTAAGAATTATCATTTTATTTTATTATACTCACTTGCTATATCTAACCATCGGAGCACATATTTTTATCATTCTCGGTTCTTTTAACATTGCCACTATATCGGTTGTCATTTTATATTTTCGATAATTATTTGGATTGAAAAAAGGACGATCTTATGTAAGGATAACTGAGAATTACAATAATAAAAAAAAAGATTTTAATTATATTAGCAGAATATTAGAATCATACATATAATTTGTTGATATCTACATCGAATTCATCAAAGTACACTTTATATATTCATGACATTTCCGTTTGTATACAGAGAGAAGCTTGAGAGGTGTCATGGCCTGCTTTTAGGTAATCCCTGAAAGTGATACTCCCTCTATGGACATTGAAAACGTGGACATGAACTACAAAGCCAATGTCCATGAATGTTCTCAGAGGAGACCACAGCTCATTCACCACAGCCAATTATATCGACTTGTGCCTAGGGTAACCAGCAACGATTGACCAATCAGAGAGTCCTATTTTGAATTGGCCAATTGGCGACGTGGTCAATCGAGTGTCACCCTCATATAGAGATTTCTATCCTATTCTAATTTTCCAATTGGTTAAAGCAGAATTATCGCTCCGGTAAAATCCTTCCCAAAAACATGACTCAAAAAATATTTCGAGATAATATTCAAAAAAAATCCATAAATAACGGATGAGTATCTCTCTAAATGTGACGCGTTTTTTACAACAAAGGATAGAAGATATCTTTTTCTGTCTGTCATTCGACCCAAAAGAAATATCTAAACACGCGAAGGAAAAATATACGGAAGGCATCTACAGATATATAAGCTCCATGACCACAGCCAATTATATCGACTTGTGCCTAAGGTAACCAGCAACGATTGACCAATCAGAGAGTCCTATTTTGAATTGGCCAATTGGCGACGTGGTCAATCGAGTGTCACTCTCATATAGAAATTTCTATCCTATTCTAATTTTCCGATTGGTTAAGCAGAATACTCGCTCCGGTAAAATCCTTTCCAAAAACATGACTCAAAAAATATTTCGAGATAATATTAAAAAAAAATCCATAAATAACGGATGAGTATCTCTCTAAATGTGACGCGTGTTTTACAACAAAGGATAGAAGATATCTTTGTCTGTCATTCGACCCAAAGGAAATATCTAAACACGCGAAGGAAAAATATACGGAAGGCATCTACAGATATATAAGCTCTATGACGATGATGCTGCGCGCGTGTCATTCGATGAACGGTGGCGCTACAAACTAAGAGAATGACATGGCCGACCCATGTCACCTATCAACGACACTCCCTTCTCATTTCTCTGATGCACCACCGACTCTGTCGTTAAGCTCTGTCTCACCGAGTCGGTGATATTTTTCGAGTACGCGAACGATCCTCGATTCCTCTCCAAAACCCCAAGGGCCGAGCTTGATTAACGAGAGGGGTCGAGCGGGGCGGAAGGGGGAAGGTACTCCGAGTGTGGGGGACAACGTGCACTTTGACGCACGGACGTCCGTCGTGCGTCATTTGGGTAACACGCGTCGCGTGCGACAGATACACGGGACGAGCGTCCTCGATAAGGACGCTCGATCGCTCGCGCGTGTGTATGTGTGTATGTGTCGTGCGTGCGTAGGCACGAGTCGCTGTAGGGACGATGGATTACGTGCTGATAAAGGATATCCGGGCGGGCCAGAAGAACATCAACGTAGTGTTTATCGTTTTGGAGGTTAGCCACCCTACCATCACTAAAGAGAACCGCGAAGTTCGAACGTTCAAAGTGGCCGACAGCACCGCCTGCATGAACGTCTCCATCTGGGACGAGCCCGGCCAGCTTCTGATGCCGGGCGACATCGTGCGGCTCACCAAGGGCTACGCGTCCGTCTGGCGGCAGTGCCTGACCCTGTACTCGGGCAAGAACGGCGATATACAGAAGATAGGGGAGTTCTGCATGGTGATCAACGAGCAGGTCAACATGAGCGACCCGAATCCGATTCTGTCGCAGCAGCTGGTGAATCAGAGCGGCTCGGGCCCGCCCGGCAGCAACGTCAACAACAGCATCACCAACAACGGCAACGCCAATAGTATCTCGGGTCAATCGGGACGGCAGCCCTTGGTACATGATGTTTTGAAAATTTCGCCCACGATGCTTTTCTTTCTAATTCTTCTTTTCATTCGCGCATTGTCAGAATTGTTATTAATTTAATTTATGTTATAAATTAATTTTCTCCAGGGTCGAATTATATGTTGCTTCAATTTCTTGTTGGGATTGTTGATCTAGATGAATTTTTTTATAATTCACTATGTAACTAGTTCAGGAATGTACCCAGCAAATATTAAATAACAGTTATATTAATAATTTCCTACTCAACAAAATAATTGTTACGTGTTATGTAACAGTTATATTGTTGAGTGGGAAATTACAACTAACAATTATATAAAAAATTATATAAATGTTACTTGGTGTTTGCTGAATAGGAATCATTTTCTTCAATATTGTGAGAGAATCAGAAAGACAATGTCTTATTCGATAATTCTATCATTTACAGATAAAAATATTTAGAAATGAATACTATTTAATTGAATATTTCACTCGCAATGCTCCACTTTTCTTTCTGATTCTTATTTTCATTCACGCATGTCAGAATTATTATATTAATTTTCTCCAGTCTCGAATTATATGTTGCTTCAATTTCCTGGGATTGTTGATCTAGATGAATTTTTTTATAATTTACTATGTAACTAGTTTAGGAATATACCCAGCAAATATTAAATAACAGTTATATTAATAATTTCCTACTCAACAAAATAATTGTTATGTGTTATGTAACAGTTATATAACATGTAACAGTTATATTGTTGAATGGAAATTACAACTAACAATTATATAAATGTTACTGGTGTTTGCTGAGGAATCATTTTCTTCAATATTGTGAGAGAGTCAGGAAAACAATGTCTTATTCGATACTTCCATCATTTACAGATAAAAATATTTAGAAATAAATACTATTTAATTGAAAATTTTACTCGCAATGCTCCACTTTTTTTTTTAATTCTTTTCATTCGCGCATTGTCAAAATTATTATATTAATTTTCTCCAGTGTCGAATTATATCTTACTTCAATTTCCTGTTGGGATTGTTGATGTAGATGAATTTTTTTATAATTTATTATGTTACAAGTTTAGGAATATATCCAGCAAATATTAAATAACAGTTATATTAATAATTTCCTACTCAACAAAATAATTGTTACAGGTTATGTAACAGTTATGTAGCAGTTATATAACATGTAACAATTATATTGTTGAGTGGGAAATTACAATTAACAATTATATAAATGTTACTGGTGTTTGTTGAGTAGGAACCATTTTCTTCAATATTGTGAGAGAGTCAGGAAAATAATGTCTTATTCAATATTTCCATCATTTAGATAAACATGTTTAGAAATGAATACTATTTAATTCATATATATTAAAAACTATTTATATATTTAAATGAATAACAAATGACAATATATGAGCTGGAAAAGTATACCAAAAAAGTAACATTAATCTGTTTTTATATAGACAACGACTCGAACGCATTTCGATTAAGGATGTTTTGTATCTATTTTCAAAATATTGAAAATTTAATGAAAATTGTACAGAATGTCCTTACATATGTTTTAGAATCTTCAGTACAATTTTTAAATCTATTCATTAAAGCGTTCACAAGTTATAAGGATTTTAATTTGCACCGAATTAACATGTGTTCTTATGGGAAACGTATAACGTCGATTCAAATAATAAAAACACATGGAAATAATATTCAGAATTTGTTTAAAATTTGCAAAAGTTTAGACACAGAGGAAATATTTGATCGAATAATATTATACAAATACTAACTGATTAAAAAGATATTAAATATAATTCAATAAAGTTAGCCATGTATCTGTCACAAGGCGAAATTTTCTGCCAAAAGTTAATCATTTCGATTAACAAAATTCGGAATATTTCAATAAAAACGCAATAAATATTAAAAAATACATCTCTGTACTGTAGCTAAAATCAAATTGTAATATTCCACACAATTTCTCATATTCAAAATACACCAAAAGTGGATATTCGTTCAATATTGATTTTCAGCTACTTTTTGCTGGGATTGTACAAAATATCTGTAAAGCTAATTTCGATTAAAAACACGTGCAATCTCTATCTGCAGGCTATCCAGAGTAACACGACAACTCCCAGTAGCGGAGCCACGGCGAGTTCGACGACCGCGAAAAGCGGAAACGGTGGCAGCGGTAACGGTAACAATGTCGGCAATGTCGGAAGCGGTAGCGGTGGCGGCTCCGGTCTACCCGGTGGCTCGGTGCGATACTCGTCGTCAGAACGAGAGTCGACGGCAAAGTCGGCACCGACAACCAAGAGCAACTCGCGCGGCCGCGGTGGCTACAGGAACGGGAATCGCAGCGACCGGAGATAACACACGAGAAGAAAGCGGCTGATCATATACGTGTAACGAACAAACCAATGTGTGTGTGTGTGTGTGTGCGTGTGTGTGCGTGCACGAACACTTGCGCGTTGTGTATAATATATTATTTCTTTTTTCTTTTAAACTCTGATTCTTGACGCATTTTTTGAACAAATATGTAATTTTGAGATGTAATGACAAACTAGCACTATTTGATCGAGATTGAATCCGCGAATGCGATCTTAACCGAAAATCGCAAATAATCACCATAATAATGGATGTTTAATTCATTTTTCGAGCAATTTTGCTGCATTGTTTCAAATATTGATTAAAGTCTTGCAAATTTTTAAAAAATCTAACAAATTTATCTTTGTTTCTACATATTTAAGTATACTTTTTAAATTTTCCTTTTATTTAAAAAATATGAATCTCTTGAAATATGAAAATCTTAATAAATATATGTCTTAAAAAGTTTTGAAAATTTTGATCACATTAAAAACTTTTCTCATTTGTAAAATATGACAGAAAAATCATATTATGCTCTGTGTGTTTGTGTGTATGTGTGCGTGCGTGCGTGTGTGTAAAACTGTAGAATATATAACATATATTTATAATGTGTATATTAGTTAAAATTAAAAAATAAATTAATATTAAGATTAATTAATTTTTTAATTAAGAAATTGATATATCCATAAAAGGTAACATATCTCAGTGAGCATCTTTTTTTTTTCTTTCTTTGCAGGATGAAATCCTGAGTAATCTGCATTTTGAAATGTTATCTTTTATGAAGTGTTATCTTTTATGTTATTTTTGTTCATTATTGTTTTTGCTTTTATGACATTTGCACAATATGCACATAAATTAATTAAAATTTATATTTAAAATTTAAATATTGCGCGCCTATTTTTATTATCTCTACATAATATATTTAAGAAAAAATGTAAAATGTATTAAGAACTTTGACAAAAAAATTCTTTAAAACTTTTACCATCGTTAAGATTTTTAAAACTTAATTGTTAAATCTTATAACACTTAATGATATTGTATATGACTCAAAATATGCTTGTTGGTGTATTGCTACTTATCAATTGTGTTCCAATCTGTAAATAATTCATATAATTGGAAAGCATGCCTTTTTTTTGCTCTAAAGAATTTTTTTATGAATGACTGAATCCTTTCTCCATCTTTATCGGGTAAACTCTCTTAATTATAATGAAAACAGATATGGCATCCTATGTCAGAAAAATGAGTAAATATATATATAATATATAAAAAAATATTTTCTTCATTAGCATAATGATTTAAAATTAAATTTAACATTTTGAGAAAAAATACAGGTAATATTATTATCTAAAGCTTATTCAAATAAAGTTAGATAAGATCAAAAATGATAAAATCTAAAGTTTATTCAATACGGATAGAGCGATTTCTAGTCAGCTACATGTATTTACAGAAAAATATATACACAATAATTATTGTTTCAATAGAACATTGAGTTCTTTATATATTGCAGAAAAAATTAAGGTGATTATAACTATGCGAAATTATTTTTACTAGTTTTTAAATATGGAATACCAATCTGTTATTTAATGTATCTAATTAAAAAATTATTCTCTTTTTACGTGTATAAATTTTACGATTCTATTACGCGAATATTCATATATTCATATTTATATATTCTGAAGATATTGAACATTGAGTTTATTTTGCCAATTTTCCTAATGATTAACACTTTCAGCCATTAAATCATGAATGATATCAATTGTTATTTACGCGGAATAATTCATAATCAAAACTGACAAAACTGATACCACTATTGCAATATATAATAATAAAAATATCTTCTTTATGATGAAAATAAAACAATCTGACGAGACTGGAATAGACAATGAATGAATTATAATAAAAATTGGATTGAGATAAAAAAATTCGCTTATTGATACACCCATTTATTTTAGTCCATTAATTTTGATTAACAAAATTCAGTTTTTTACATTTTATATATGTGTGTCTCTTTTTCTCTTTAAAGTAAATGAATTATATTTCGCAAAATTGTCAAGCAATTTCATCATTTTCAATAACATTGTATATTTCTCATTTTATATTTGTACATTATTATAACTTTTCCAAATATTTATAATATGTTAAATAATATGTTAAATGTTAAAATATTATGTCTAAAAATATATATTCATAAATATTCCAAATAATTTTACATATAATAAAAAAAATAAAGGAGGGAAATATTTCTACAAAATAATTTTACATATAATAATAAAAAAATAAAAAAGGGAGAAAACGATTTACATTATATATTAGGTTCAAAATTGTATATCGTTGAGAAAAATATTGCTTGGGATTAAGCAAATTCGCGTTAAAATTTCCGACATAACTCTCTTTATTTTTATGCCATTGCACACAACTGCCAACTATTGCTACATGGAATCTTATCGTTAAAATATATGATAATCGCAAGGTTAATTTTTTTCGGTTCGCAAGTAGCCGCAAATTTTACTTGAGTGCTCGTAAATATTTAACATAGTTATTTTACATACTTGACGCATATTTTGCTACTTGCAAGAATTCGCGCGATTTTTCTAATTAAGAGGAGAAATCAATGTTACGGTTAAAAAAGGGCTATTATTTAAATGCTTCTGTAACTCTTTAAATTTCAATAAAATATTTCAGGCATATTTTTAAAACTCAAAACCTTAAGGCAAAGAAATTCGATTTTTTCAAAACATCTCATTTATATCAATTTTCTTCCTTAAAAATTGACATCAAATATTTTAATTAAAATAATAATATGTAAATATTTTTATTTATATTTTAATACTTTAGAAGAATATTTCATATAAAAATTGTTATAATATAAAAATTCATAACATATTATAAATATAATTATTAATATTAAATATAATTTATAATTTATTAATATTAAATATTTATATTAAATATAATTATTAATATAATTATATATTTTAATATCTGTTAATTTAAATATTAATATTTATTATTTACATTTATTTATTATTAATTTAATTAAAATTGTAATCATAATATTATTCGTAAGCGTAAAGATTATTCGTATCGTCCAATTTTTATTTCGGTGATCTAATAAATGCAAGGCAAAACATTTCACCGCGGTATCGATTTTGCGACGTAACGCGGTAATTTTTTTTTTAACGATCCAATACAAAGTAATTAATTATATGCGTGCGTGTGAGTCGCGACAGATCGACAGGTGATCAAAGAGAAGACGAAAATACAAGCATGTTTGCTTTATCATTGCCAACCTGATAAGCGAACCACCCTCGCATAAAACGGCTCGCAGCAAAAACTGATAAGATCGAGGGGAAGGGAAGTCTTGAGGAAATTGATAGTGAGTCACGGTGACAGTTGTCGTACATCGCTTTTGCTTTTAGGTTATGCTCTCGCCGAATTATATTACCTTATACTAAAGTGAAGGTGAACGATTATATGTATTTCCGATGATATTTCCAATGATATTTGATTACTGCCGATCTCTCACGATTTTAATTTCGATTCCTCAATCTTTACTTTCAGGAAAGGTGATGCTGTGAGCGACATATGGACGCTCTTCGATTTTTCATACGAACGATATGCGTATCATTTCCTGGAATACAATCGCGATGATTTATCAGTGATTTCTTTAGGCATAAGATTCCATAAAGCGGTATGTTTTTCGCGAATATATTGCTTTTCTGTATTTATGTATTATGCTTTTTTTTTCGCATCTCGTATCCCGCAGAAATGGAGCGCTACTTTGTGTGCTCCGTTTTATAAAACCGAGTAAAATCATAGAAAAATGTGTTTAAAATAATGAATAAAAATTTTATAAAAAAAAAATAGAAGAAAGTTTCGAAGACGGTAGAAGAAAGTTTTTTTTGAAAACAGCGAAAGCTGTTCTTTCGAAAATTATCATATCTTGAAATTATGATACATCATTATTCTTTCATTAGTCTTGTGTAGAGATTTTTTATTATGATATTATAAACAGTAATTTGTTCATAATCATAGAAAAAAATATATGATATATTTGTAGCTGGGTTACAAATTATTTAGGTGCATTTTATATAAGTTCCAAGAAACACGGTTAAAATGATAGAGATAAAGATTCTTGAGTCTTTTCTATTATTAATATAGTATAATATAAAACGAGACAAGTTATATATTTTTGCATTGCTTTATTTGCTTGTTTTTCTGCTTCTCTTTCTCTTCTTATTTATAAAACATTGTGCTGCCAATCAATCAATTTCTAAATTTTTTTCAGAATTTTTTAATTTACAGAATATGACACGCTCGCACATAAAATATCAAATTGCTAGAGACGATGTAGATACATCAGAATACTTGCCGCAAAATGTTCCAGATTTCCAAAATGTAACAAGCCCAGAAATTACATTTTGGAGGAAAGCATACCAAGTGTTTTTATTGATCTTTGTTTACTTTGTTTTATCAATAGGCCTTACATTCTACAATCCATGGCTTTATAATACATATGTGAGTAATTACATATATAATAAATTTTGTCTAATATATATCTATATCTAATATAAAAATTTGTTAATAACTGACAATATCTTTAGGGATTTAATTTTCCACTTGGAGTAGTAGTTTGTCATTTGATTATAAAGTTTATACTATCTGCATTAATACGATGCATTAGAAGATGTTTTACTGGAAGACGGATAAATCTACCATGGCAAAACATAATTTATTCCATAATGGTACCAGGAATAGCCAGCGGTGTCGATATTGGTTTATCCAATTGGGCACTTTCATTAATTTCAATATCTTTGTAGGTATAAAAACATGTATTAGAACATCAATTATATATATACAGCACATAAGACATTTATTATTATTTATTATATACAGTTGAATTCCTTCCTAGGGTTACCATGACTAAATCAACTACTATTATATTTATTCTTGGATTTTCCCTTCTCTTTAACCTGGAAAAAAAGGTATGAGTCTTTTAATTAGAAAATTACATAATTTATTTATTACGGCTCATATATTTCCTTCTAACAGAAAAATAATAATTCTCTCTCTTGTTTATTGTCTCTAGTCATGGTCTTTAGTAGGAATAGTAGTGATGATAGCAGGAGGATTAGCAATGTTCACTTTTAAATCTACCCAATTTGGTGTTCTCGGATTTATATTGTGTCTCTTAGCCTCGTTTGCGAGTGGTATTCGATGGACCATGACACAACTCATTATGCAAAGATCCAAACTTGGTCTCCACGATCCAATAGACATGATGTATTACATGCAACCCTGGATGCTATTACCAGCAATATTTGTAACTGTATGGTTTGAAGGTAATTCGCAGTATTTCAAATAACGGAATTTAATGATATTGTATAATTGACTGATATGATTCAAATTAATATTTCTCGATTACACACATTCAATATTCGATATCATATTCACTTCATATTTTATGTACACGACTTAATTTTAAACGACTTGATCAATACAGTTTTTAGGATGAATGATAAAAAACAGAAAAAGCATATCAAGTTTTGATAGATTTGCAATAAATCAATTTTTCACTTATACATATAAGCCTCTTGTGACTATTATCTTATTTTATCATGAGTTAGAATCTGAATTTTATATGCTTTGGCTGAAAAAGTAAAAGTGAATGTGAAAATGTTTCAGATATTATTTATTGTTAATATAATTTTGTTATTTAATGTGCTTTGTTTGATAACGTTTAAATAATTAAAACTCAATTATTGTTCAACCTTCTAATGTAATTTATTTATCGAAATTTTATAATTAATTAGACATTATATAAGTAATCGTTAAAAATTTCTTTTTTTTTTAATTTTAGTTTATTAATTTAGTCATAATATATGCGTTGCACGTTTTATTATATAATTTAAAAAATATTGAAAGAAATAAATTAAATTTTAGGAAGTAGAATGTATACTGGTATTAGAGTTACCGATTGGAGTGATGTCGGTAGTATTTTATTAACTGCAAGTGCTGTAATAGCAGGTGCCATTTTAGCATTTAGTATGGAAGTGATGGAATTTTTAGTTGTTACTTACACTTCTAGTCTGACACTATCGATCTCGGGCGTATTTAAGGTAAATGATGATATTAATTAATTTTATTGCTTTTTTCATATTAGATGACATATCTCATGTTTTATTTCCAGTGAAACACTGACAATTTGAATAAATTATAAAAAAAGCTATAATTCATAAATAAACAGATTTTGTATATTCAAATATTATATATATTATTAGACATTAGATTATATTATTAGACATTACAGATTATATTATTAGATATTAGATATATATTATTAAACATTATATTTATGCAAGCCATTAAATTTTATAATTTTATGCATGCTTCTAAATGTTTTATACATATATAAGTTTCCTCTTTCCATTCAATCAATATGTTTTAATTTTTATCTTCAAACATATCTCAGTTTTTATGATTCTTTACAGGAAATATGTACATTAGCACTAGCCTTTGCGTTGAAGGGAGACCAAATGACTGGCCTTAACTTTATAGGATTGTTAATGTGCCTTGGTGGTATAATGCTTCATGTCGTCCAGAAGGTGTTACTTAATAGAAAGAAAATGGTTGACAACTTGGAATTACAATCAAAAGTGACTAGCAACAGTGCTAAACATGAAGATGGAACTGATTCAAATATACCATTATTGACAGAAAAATCAACATCTTTAATGAATCTTCTTAATGCCGAATTTAGCTCGGATGAAGATGGTGATTTGAGAGAGGGCGATAACTCGAGTCAAATACTGTCAGATATTATACAACGCAGGGAACAGTGATACATCATGAATTTTTAGCTTGGATACGTGAAATTAATTTATCAAGGAAAACATTCCAAAACAATATATTTATGACTTGCAGTATTTCATATTTTTACAGTATAAATTTTGCAGTCAATAACGAAGTGCTACAACATATATTTTACGTCACAATTTTATGAATGATATAAAATATGACTAGAGGCAAACTGCATTTTAGATTTTTTGAGGTGTCTCTGAAATATTCTTTAAGATTTTTTTAGATGTTTATGTATTCTGAGATATATTGATAAAAGACTTAATTAATAATATGTAATGTATGTATAATATAAAATGTCATGTGACAGATTGTCCAATGAATTTCAATGTATTATTATTGCATAAGCCTGATAAAATATTTAGAAAATTACAAAGTACAAACATAGAAAGTATGAAAGAAAATGTTGTCGTATATGTTATGTATCGATATTGATATAGAAATATCACTACTTGATGAATATTATTAATGTTGTTATTACTATTGTTATTATTATTTTAAATATAAAAAGTGCTTTGCATGCGAACTATATATGATATATATGTATATATATATATATATATATATATATATATATATAAATTCTTTTAAATTATGTAACACTAGTTTTCTACTATTAGGATTTACTTTCCAAATAAGATAATAATTATTTTCAATATTTGTGTATATAATAATTTTTTAATGATGAGCGCACAATAAATTTAAATAATAACAATAAATTTAAAATATAAACATTAATTGATACATACATTATTGTAATATATATATATATATATATATATATATATATATATATATATATATATACTTATATACTTATATACATATATGTAATATTCTATTTATAATATATATATAAAACGATAAATTGATAGATTATATGCACTATATTCAATATGCAACAATATGTATATAACTATATTTATATATCAAAAAATTTAATCTTTTATCATATAATTTTCATCAAGAATGGATTATATAATTTGATTAGAGTTTAATAAATACTTTACATCATGTTATAATTCACAACAATATTAAACATAATAAATATGCTATATGCAGTAATTGTTAAAATAAATTGTGATAAGCTAGACAGCAATTTATATTCAAGTTCTTAAAAAAATGATCAATTGCTCGGAAGATGATTATCGAGGAAGTGCTGAATTAAAGTAATATATGCTATTTGTGAAACAAGAAAAGAACATATGACGTGTGACATCGAACGGAATTACTGTATCCATTTTTTAAAATCAAAGTAACATATACATCGACAGCGACATAGAATCAGTTGATAGTTCCTAAAACTCAATCTGTAATCGCACACATCTGAGACGATTTTAAAGTGCACAAATAAACTAAGATTATCGGTATATATATTCAAATATTCGGTTATACATATTTAAATATTTGTAAATAAGTATAAACCTCCTCTCATCTAGCATAGATTTCAATTCTTTAAAAAGAGAATGAATCCCTTAAAATCTATATTGAAAATGAGCACAACAATATATGAATGTTATTATTTTTAACAAATTTATTCTCAATTTGCATATTACAAAGGGAGAGAAAAAGAGAAATATTTAATGTTCAATAATAAATAAATATATATATATATATATATATATATATATATATATATATATATAATGTGTGTAATAATAAATAATGTCCATAAAATATAAATTATATGACGATATTCTCCTTTGTCTCTCTTTTTCTAAAGATTATATAATTTTTAACCTGTCAAATTTTAAGGAATTTTTTCTAAAAACTACATATATAGTAAAATACACATAACAAATATATTTCGTATCAATATATTATATGTTTTATTTATTAATAATCAAATCGCGCAAACACAGATAATGTTAATAGATAATTTATTATTATATTTTGGAATATCCTTATTTTTCTATTGTCAAAATCTTACTTCAAATGTATATGTATATTGTATGTCTTCTTAATAAATAATATATAATTATAAAAAAATTATATGTTACTCTCAAGCAACTACTACTAGTAGTCTACAATCTAAAATTAAGATAATAATCAATCAATAATCAAGACAAGATCATATGATAAATTTTAAAAACTATGGATACATGAGTTTTCGCCTCTTTGGAAATTTGCTCTAATACTTAGTAATTATATATTCTGTATTATTCCGGATATTTTTTTAAAAATAAACTGCAAAAAATTACTATATAAAAAAGTACTATATAGATACATTACAATATTGTAATTATTCGATTATTTTTGCCATTGAAAGAATATTAGATTAAATCACATAACATCATAGAAAACTTTTCACCTATTTGTATAAGATCGTTTACATTATCTTTTACTATATGTTCATCTTACTATACATTCATTGTATGAATATTAGGAAATTTTCTAATCATCTATTATATATAATGAGCGTGATACAGTGCGATCACGTTCCCTTCTTCTAATAATAATTATAATATTAATTAATAAATAATAATCAACTTTCATCCTTTATAAATTAAATAACACTTATTTTTCTTTTATTTATTTTGTTTTATTTGATTAGGTTTTTTAGATTTGGTTTCAATCCTGTGTTCCAGTTTGCTAATTAATCCATCCAATTCGTCCTAAGGTGAACAAAGAGTAATTTTTTTATACTTACAATATTTAATTAATTAATATATTAATGAATATGTTAATTAAATAATAAGAAATGTTATACTTACTTCGTCGTAGGTATACATTAAAGTGCAATGTTTCAGAATCTGCTTTTTATGATTGATTAATTGCAATGCGTGCGGTAAACAATAGACACTATCATCTTGCGAATTGTTTACCAATGAGACAAACAAATTGGCTCTACATGTCTCACATTCGAAATCACCATCATCCTCTTTCACTTTTTTCCCTTTTTTCCCTTTTCCACTATCTGGCAGAGGCAATCTTTCTCTATTGTTAAGACCCGCATTTTCCAATAGTTTACGATAATCTAACTCCTTCTCACGGATCTTGATCACGCTTGGTAATATCTAATGATATGCAATATTAGTGTATTTAGAGCTCAAAAATTTATATAATAATATTCGATTATTTATTTTTAAGTTTTTATAATTATAATCTTGCAATTATATAGTATAAATTTAATTTTACCTGTTTTAATATATCTATATGAGATCTGGTATCATTAATAATATTAAATAATAATCTCTCGAATGAAAATATAGAGGGTTCGCAACTGTCTTGTATGTCCTGAAAGCATATCATATTTCAATTTAAGTAACGAATTACAAATTTCAGAAAAAGGATTCTGTACATCGACAAACGTACCTTGAAAACTTGTTCGGCTGTTTCTAACCAGGATGGTTGTGCGAAATACACACTCTCGGATACAACGTAACCGGTGCATATGCTTGACGTGAATGCTTTCGGAAATACAATTATAAACTGTCCCGGCTCTTGGACAGTCTTACATAACGGTACATTGTTACTGACTAATAATTCCGGTGGAACCATGGCAGTGTCGGAAGGTAACCATATAGTCTTATTTTTACAATATCGTGGTACCATCTTCGAGAGCGCTTTTTGGAAATTGTTGTTATGTTCGTCAGGTATCCCGTACCAAATTTTCTTAGCACCTGTGTGTAGATATTCTATCCATGGCAGACCATGCGGATCGCGATACCAGCAACAAGCACTAAACAGCATACCCACGTGCAGCGTTGGCACGGTCACACCTAAAAGCAGGAATTAATTTTTAGTAAGATAAAATTCATAATTTTTAGTAAGATAAAATTCATTAAAAGATTTGCAATGGCTTGCACGAAGATATTATCGGTGTATTATAAATTCCATACCCATTAACGGGCCCAAGGCTCTCAATACCGATCCGGCATTATTAGTGAGTACTTTGAGATTCCAAGGGTGTCTGGCGAATGGGCTGTTTTTGGCAACGGAAAAACCAAATCCACGACCGCTTGAATCGATGCTCGCCGCGTGTACGCAAACGTGACGTTTCCTTTCGGCAACATGTTTCCAAAACGCACTCTCCACCTCGTCGGCTGAAGCGCCTTCGGCTTCGTTTCCTCGTTGATTTTCGCCGAACCACATACGTTGTGTATTACGGGCGATTCGGTAAAAGGCGTTCAATGGCATATTTCTTCCCTTTATATATATAATTATATATTAATATATATTAATACGTATATCATTTAATTATCATAATATACATATATAATTTAATTGATAGTATCATCAATATATAAATGTATACAATTGAATATGAATATGATATTTTCTAATTATTATTTTCTAATTATTATTTAATGATTATGTTATTAACATAGGAATAAATAAAAAATAGTAAATTCAATGTTAATTTTTAGTAAGATAAAATTCATTGAAAGAATTGATTTTCAGATTTATTTAAAATTAAAGACTAGAAAGCATTTATTAGTATTAAATTGAGAGATTCAAGAAAGTGTATAATAAAAATGATTAATATCTGTTTTGCAAAATATTGAAAGATTATAATAATTATTAATGTTTCTTGTCATACCTTCACAATACATTCCTCAATCTCATCGGAACTGTCATCATCTTCTTCCTCCTCATTATCATTGGATGATGCTTCTTGCCTTTGCAAAGTTTTGCTTTCCTTTCTCGTCCATTCAGCTTCAACTTCGTCAAACAATTTTTCGCGTTCCTCTAAGAAAACAAATATAATGATAATAATAATTTGTATAATATAAAAGCTTCATATTATATATTTAATTAACTTTAAAAATTTAATTTACTTCAAAAATTTAATTATTTATAATATACAATATGTGTATACCTGGGGATAATGTATCATATGGTAATAAATATTTGCAGTAAATATCATCTAATTTGGTAACGCGATCTTGTGCAGATTTAGGTATCTTCATGCCATCTGCTACCTTTTGCCATTTCTTTTTTTCAATAACTTCTTTCAATCCACCCAAGTTTTGAACTGTTTGATACAAGTGAGGTAAATCAACTTCCATTCCACCAATCTAAAAGAATTAATTATGTGGACAATTATTAAATTTTTTAATTCTCTTCAAGTTATACAATAAGCAATATATATGATATTAGAAAATAAAATAATTTTACCCATGGTGGTTGAGTCAAAGTAATACTCTGAGTGGCTAAATATTTCTTAATAGCCATCATTTCTTTTACATTAGGACCCCATCTATGGAGCATGCGATGCACATATTGATTATAAGCAGTGAATCTCATGTCATCAGATACTTTGCATTCTGGCTAAAAAATTGGAAGAAAAAAAAGACTAATATAATTATAATACTTAAATAATATATATATGTCTGTGTATATGTATGTATAATCTATTTAATAATATTTTTTTATGCAGTATTTACTTTAAAATTCGGCGGAGGCACGACTCTACATATTCCAAACTTCTCGGCAATCGGTCTTATTTTGTCTATATACTCCAAAGGATCCTGGAAATCTTTCTCCGTTGGATGAAACGTTGGTGCCTCGACTACGCGAGCCTCATTATTTGTGTTTTTCGCACTTGGGAACGTAGTGTTATTACTTGAAGAATACAATTCAGATACTTTCTGTTTGGATTTCGTTTGCGTCCTAGAAAACGTTTATTATAGCATATATATATATATATATATATATATATATATATATATATATATAATACAGGGTGTTTTAGACCACCCATGCCACCCAGTTAAAAATTAGAGAAGTGGTTATTTCAAAAAAGTAAAAATATTTTCTTTATAATCGGGTGCGCTCTATCGAATGGTGATATTTTCAACTTCTGGTTCCTGCCAGAAATAGGTGATTCAGACCGAAAATGCGTTTTTTTAAATGGAACCCCCTATTTTTCATTACATATTTTTGTAGCTTACCTCGAGAGCTTTCCAAAACACTATAATAAATTATTTTTCCATGAAGTACTTTTCCAGTTATGAGGCTTGAAATCATTTCTTAATTTTACATAAACCATAAAATATTTTGTAAAATATTCATTTTTTGTTTATCTTACCTTAATACTTTTTATGCACAAAATAATGAGAGGAATCAATTGGTGTAAAGAAAACATACAGTTGTTTTTAAGAAAAAATATGGAATTGTTAATTACAAATTACATATTTTTTCTTAGAAACAACTATGTGTTTTCTTTATATCAATTGATCTCTCATTATTTTGTACATAAAAGTATTAAGGTAAGATAATCGAAAAATAAATATTTTACAAGATATTTTATGGTTTATGTAAAATTAAGAAATGATTTCAAACCTCATAACTCGAAAAGTACTTCATGGAAAAATAATTTATTATAGTGTTTTGAAAAGCTCTCGAGGTAAGCTACAAGAATATGCAATAAAAAATAGAGGGTTCCATTTTAAAAAATGCACTTCCAGTCTGAATCACTTATTTCCGGCCGGAACCAGAAGTTGAAAATATCACCATTCGATAGAGCACATCCGATTTATAAAGAAAATGTTTTTACTTTTTTCAAATAACCACTTCTCTAGTTTTTAAATGAGTGGTACAGGTGATCTGAAACACTCTGTATATGTTGAAAATGTAATATTAAATATACCTCTTGCCACTTTTTGTCGAATCTATAGAAGTTTTCCTTTCTCTAGATAATTTCGGAGACTTTGCTTTTTCCAAATTATTGGCGCTTGTACTGACATTTGGACGATTTAAGATTGGCACCGAGATGTCATTTTTCACGGGTGAAATCGGCTGGGTCTCCGGCGTACTTGCTATCGCGGTCGAAACAGTTGTGGTCGTTGAGGTCGACGGAACTTGCTGTTGATCCACTGTGATAGCCGTGGGATTGGGTGGTGTGCGCGTTGTCGGCTGTACCGTTCCTATCGGTGGACAACGCGCTACGGACAACGGTGGCTTAGTGACCAATTTAGCCCGAAGTAGTACTCTTTGATTAGGACCGGTCGGTCCTTCCGTGCCGAGTTTAACAGCAACGCCTTGAATCAGCTGTTGTCCTTGTACCAAGTTCGGGCCGCTTCTCGTAACAGCTTGCAATGGAATGTAAAATAGCTGTCCATCGTTATCGTCATCATTCTCGTTGCTCGTTTCGGTCTGGGTAGATATTTCGGTACTCCGTTGCTGATTCGCCTCATTCTGCTGGTCTTGCGTAGTCTCGTCGAGGTTTACCTGGACAGCTATAGAAGCACTGCAATTTACATTGCTCCAACTTGTTGTGAGCTTATCGAGCGGTAACACTTGGACATTGGTCAAGCCAGCGAAATTCTTAGGCAGCTCAAACTTATTCAGGGTCGTGCTCGCTGCGTTTATCGGGCCTTGCGTCTCCTGTTCTTTCTTCACGATCATTTCGATCGGTTCCTCCTTGATGTCTATTAATGTTTCGGGATATTCAAAATTTGATTTATCAGCAATTTTGCTCTCTGTACCTGTAGCAGTTAATTTCGCGGTGTCCTTAGTCTTCCTCCTGAAGGGCGTGCTAATGGGAACCTCGGTGTCGCTTTCAAACGCGTAAACGCTACTCTCATTCTCCGGTGAAAATGCATTCGCGTTCGGAATGACCAATTTACGTTTAACCTTCGGTATGAAGGATTTTCGCGGTTGAAATATTTTCTTTTCCGCCGGCGATTTCTTCTCTATAGAGCCGTCCGTTGAGTTTTGATCCGACTTTGACACGGTATCGCTAGTGTCCTCAACGAGATTAGTGTCCTTGCTGGTCTTTTCACATTTAATTTTAACAATTTCTTTCACAAATTCGGTATTAGTCTTATTTTTATTCACAATATTCTGCTGCTTCGCTTCGACATTATGTACATTAGATGCTACTTGCATTATATTTCTACTCTGCACGATTGTAGTACGGTCCTTCAAGCTCATTTTATCCGTTAACTTCGAAAGCGTTACATTAACAGGACGTACTAGATGCTGGATTTTTGTCGAGATAGATAAATGCGAGGAATCTGCCTTCAATTTTTCCACAGGCTCGTATTTGAAGGTAACAACATTCTCCATCTCTAGCTTGCTCTCTTCTTTGGCAAGTGAGCTTTCGTTCAGCCACTTTTCTATTTGCTCTGTCGACATATTCACCCGTTCTTTTCTTGTATGAAGAGTCGACAATGGCATATCTATGAGATTAGGAGAAACCTCGTTCTCGTGATTACACTTTTTACTCTGTACCTGTTCAATTGATGGTAATAAGGAGTTTTGTGTCTTGAGGGATAGATCCAATATCGATTTTTGATCTTGTATAGATATATTACATTCGTCGTTTAACATATTTGCTGAAGACTCAGTCTTGATCAATGAAGTCTTTTCTTCATTATTTTCTTGCAAAGTTTTGTTCTGATTTACTGTTTGATCCGGAACATCTAACGTTTTGAGTAAGTTTAGTTTGTCATTTGATTCTGATTTTAGTAAATTAACATTAGCATGACACGAATTCAAAACTTTTGATATCGCCTTTTTGGTAAATCCGCGAAACGATTCCTCATCATCTGATACTTTTGGCAAATCTGGTTTCGTATGCGTGTTTTGCGCATCGTTGGCAATTGTCTCGCCATTTTTCACGTTATTAACATTATCTAAAATTCGTTCTTCTTCATCATCATTCTCTTTTTTCTTTTTCATTTTATTAAGCAACATTCCCAATGTTTCTTCTTCGGATTCTGCATTTTTGTTTTGATCATTTTTCAGATTTTTCTGTTTTGATCCACTAATTTTATCTGATGGTGTTTTAGATAAATTTTGATCACGTTTACGTTTCATCACAAATTTTTCCTTAGAAGATTTCATACAACTTTGAACTTGAATCTTCGGTTTGTTATTTGTGTTAGTTTGTACTTCTGATTGTACAGTTGTACTCTTGGAGGACGATCTGAGACTCCTACCGATCGGTTTGTCAAGTTTTCCAAGACTCTGTCTGGTAATAGGTCTTGTATTATTCGTCTCTACTGAGCTTTCAGATTCTTCGTCGCTATCTTCCTCGCAATATCTCTGCACTCTCATTAGACGTTTGCTTTTTAGAATTAATTTATTATTTTTGCTCTTATCCAATCGCTTATTATTGTTACTGTTGAACGAATTAACTTTAGAATCTTTAGTTTTACTAACAGTTTTCGTATTAGTCTGTTTTACTTTGGCTTTAAGCTCATTTTCCGTTTGCGCTATCCTACGAGCATTTGGCAATTCGGGGAAACTCTCGACCGAAACGTTATCTTCATTCTCTAGATCTGGGCTTACTAATTTCCTACCAAGAATTTCCATGTACAGAGCAGCTGCTTCTTTAGTTTTTCTGGTAGGCCTTCTAGAGGGATTTTGCGAGGAGATTATGCCACTGTATGATCTTGTAACTCTCCTCATTTCCGACTTGCTTCTAGTACAAATCTTTTTCTGAATATTTCCTCTTTGTATGTTGCGTTTTATCTGCGAAGTCGATTTTTCCACAGGTAACTCTTCTTCCTCATCATCTTTTTCATCATGCTCCTCCTCAGACATATCTGTATACGATACATCATTATTTTTCAATTTTGGATTAACTTTCTTCTTTGGTTTGGGCGACACGATTTTTGTCTTCAATAAAGATTTGTTGCTTTTATCTGGCAGTACACCACTTCTCAAGCCGTGTCTCTTTGTTTCAATTCTAGGTAAAAATTTTCTCGGTGCTAATTGAATACCAGCCTTCATCATAGATCTCTCTGTACATGATCTTGTTCTCATAACACATGTGGCTTTGAATTTATTCTTAATCCTTTGTTTAGCAAGGCGCTGCTCTTGATATTTCTTTTTAAGCGCTTGAACTGTAGATGTTGCTGTTTTAAGTTTGGTAATGCTTTTATGTATCGTAGTAGGCACTTTTTTTTTGTCTGGGACAACAGGTTTAACTTTTGTCACATTTTTCTGGCCTGTGTCTTGTTTCTGGACTTCTGTAGAAGTACTGGTACAGGATGATACTTTATCTGTAGAAGTACGAGCTGATGTAGGCCTTTGTTTCTCTTTTTTGTTACCAGCATTAAAGAAATTTAAACTAGCTGGTAAAATGGATGTTCCTAAATTTGGAAAAAAAATTATTAAAAAAGAATATTTTGATTTTCATTAGAATAATTGCAACTATAACCAAAAAATAATTTATCACATTAATTCAGTTTTTTTGACGATCAATATAAATAATCTTATAGATTCCGAAATATTTATGAAAAATATGTTTCAATTTGTTTCATCAATACTTGATATAATAATATAAATTATATGGAAATACAAAAGCTTATCTGTATCTATTTTTTACAATGTATTACAATGTATCAATCTCTAAAAAATAGGAGAATTAAAATAAGAATAATAGATTCAATATAAAAGATTGAGATAAATATAATAAAATTAATAAATATAAAAGATTTATGATATATATTTTTAAATATAATAAAATGATGAACCTCTAAAGCATAAAAACGTTAGAAAGTCCTCAGTATTTGGGCGTTTATGCGTTATTAATTCTGTAATCGTGGCAGGTTTAGTTTTCTCCTTGTCCTTGACAGGTGTAGGTGATGTATTGAACACTGTATTTGCACCTTGTGCAAACTTTCTTTGTGCGTGAACTTTGGTCCTGGGGTGAAACAATATTATTAACAAATATTACGAATTTAACATTGCTTAAATAAGCGATATATCTTTTAAATACATCTTATCTTCAATCAAACTAAATAAAATATTATTATGTATTAAGTTGCAACTAGGAATGATCATATGCAAAGATTACCTCTTTGGAGATCCTGAAAGTGGTTCCATAAGATCCACCAGATCTCCTTCTTTCTTCTTTCTCTTGTCGTTACGATTCAGAACCATTCTGAGATAACGGGGATTTAAATATTAATGACAGGCCACTGGGCGAGTATAAAAAAAATCATTACGTCTTTTATGAAGCATTTAGAACACATTCGATTAAATGCATTTATGCACGAAGATCTCACGTTTCCGTCAAATAATCTCATAAGAGGAACCAATATTCCGGAAAATTGTTGGAAATCGCGAAACGTGAGCGTACGTGCAACATCGTCGATGCCATAATGGCCCCAATCACACTGTAAAAAAATTATGCCAGGTGATTTAATCCAAATTAGAAAGAAAGAGAAAGAGAGAGAGAGAGATTATTCATGGTGAATCCATGCTTTCAGCTGACCACAAAGGATATATATATATATGTGTATATATATATATATATATATATATATATATATATATATATAATTATATATATATATATATATAAAATATATATAAACATATATCGATAAAAATTGCAGAAGTTATTCACATTGTTCGAAAAATATCACTTCACATTTTTTGCTCGAGCCCAATTGTTTGTCATAATTTATTATGTCAAATTAAAATTAAATACCATGACATGATCTCTCCCGATCTGTGGCACGAATACACATAGATCTGTAGCGTGAAATAATATCGATTTTTAAGGACCGATTTCTATGAAGCGTATAAAGGCTAATATTTATCGTACAATAAATTTTTTTAAACATATTGATCGGCTGCAGGATGGAAATTCTCGAGTCTCTAGATATCTTCTATTTTTTTCTAGCTACTCAATACGCTGAAAAAAATTGATCGTGCGAGAAATAAATATCAGCTTTGACGTTTTCGAATTTTTACTTAAATTAATTTATCACATTCAGTTTTTTTTGGCGATCAATATAAATAATCTTATAGATTCCGAAATATTTGTGAAAAATATGTTTCAATTTGTTTCATCAATACTTGATATAATAATATAAATTATATGAAAATACAAAAACTTATCTGTATCTATTTTAATCGCGGGTTAATCGCTTTGAGATAGGTTACTAAAACGTCATTGACCAATCACAGCTATTCCTCTGAAGAATGTAACTATTATTCTCTAGAGAAATGGCTGCGATTGGCCAATGACGTTTAGTAACCTACTTCAGAGCGATTAATCCGTACCATTCGAAAACGCCATAAATTCACCCCCACTCTTGATGGCTTATCTTATAGAGGGTTGAGTTCTCGTATTGTTGCAGTTCGCACTTCGCAGAGTGAACAGGGTGGATTGTTGTGTGCGACTCTTTTTTTCAGGGGAACAGCTGATAAGATATTTTTCTTGCAGAAATTATAATTGATACTCGTTATTCATTCCAAGATGAAGAAGAAGGTATATTAATTATATAAACACAAAAGATCTGCATGGATTAAAAAAATTTTTTTTTATTAATATATAAATATAGTCATGCCACGTATGATATTATTTAAATGAGAATTATGTATTCTATTTAGGTGTTGCTGATGGGCAAAAGTGGCTCTGGAAAGACGAGCATGCGTAGCATTATCTTCGCCAATTATATCGCTCGGGATACCCATCGTTTGGGAGCAACAAGTCAGTCTTTCTGGATATTAATTATATAATATTAATTATAATTATAATTTCTATTTAATTTATTTATTAAATTTATTGGAATTTATTGAAATAAAACTGTTCATTACAGTTGACGTAGAACATTCTCACGTTCGTTTTCTCGGCAATTTGGTACTGAATCTATGGGATTGTGGTGGTCAGGAGGCATTCATGGAAAATTACTTTGCATCGCAGCGAGATAACATATTCAGAAATGTGGAGGTATTAATTTATGTCTTTGATGTGGAATCAAGAGAATTGGACAAAGACATGCACTATTATCAAAGCTGCCTAGAAGCGATACTGCAGAATAGCCCAGAAGCAAAAATATTTTGCCTTGTTCACAAAATGGATCTTGTACAAGAGGACCAACGTGATTATATATTCAGGGAGAGAGAGGAAGATTTAAAAAGACTGAGTTTGCCTCTGGAGTGCACTTGCTTTAGAACTAGTATATGGGATGAAACATTATACAGGTAAATATTATAAACACAATTTTATAAACAAATGCAGTATTTCAAATATTCTGATATTCCGATAAACCAATGCTAATTATTTTAGGGCTTGGTCATCTATTGTATATATGTTGATTCCCAATGTGAAAGAACTCGAACAAAGTTTAAATCAGTTTGCCAATATTATCGATGCGGATGAAGTTCTTTTATTTGAGAGAGCAACCTTTTTGGTAATAAGCCATTGTCAGCGACAATTTCATAGAGATGTTCATCGCTTTGAAAAAGTTTCCAATATAATCAAACAGTTTAAATTGAGTTGCAGGTAAATATAGTATAATTAAAAAAAGAGAAAATATTAATAGAAGATTAAGAACAAGAAATGAATCACTCAAAGACTCTGTTATTAATTTTTTAGTAAATTAGCAGCGCAGTTTCAAAGCATGGAAGTTAGAAACAGCAATTTCGCGGCTTTTATTGATATATTTACCTCAAATACATACGTGATGGTCATCATGTCTGATCCAACTATACGTAAGTATTTGAAATTTATTCGCTGTATTTTTAAAAACTATTGTTAAAACATGTGCGTGTTTTCAGCATCTGCAGCAACATTAATCAACATACGCAATGCGCGAAAACACTTCGAAAAATTGGAGCGCGCTAGTCAGAGCTCGGCATTAAGCAGATAGAAGTCGGCGCGACCCAGGCGCCTCGTCACCCGGGTCCAAACTGTTGATGACTGTTGAATTTACGAAAGTCAGATTTTGCATTGTGTGCCGTTAAGATAAAGCATGCGATTGAGAGATTGATACACTTGTTAACGAAATCGGATCACATATATCGGATCATGGTATATATTTCAAATACGCTTTATAATATTTGATTTTCAACATGAGCGTTTATGACAAAATAAGTATATAATTGATGTATCTGAGAAAGAGGCATATACTTATTTTGTCTGAGACAGGCTGACGGTTATTGATATTTTAGATTGTAATATATAAAATGAATTTATATTATATGTATAATATAACACGTCTCTGTAATTTATCGATATAGGACTTATACATGCGTAATTCCTTCTAATCTTATTCTAAATATTTTTTTATGTATTATTCTTATTTTTTATTTTTGACTTAAAGGTTGATGATCAAAATCGACTTGCAAGAATATTCTATGAATGCTAGTAATAAATGAATCAGTGCAATCATATGTCTTTCTATTTGCATATATCACTATATAATATACATCTCACAATATAACAATATAAGACTGAGTGTTTATCTGGGATTTTAGGTATCGAAAGTGACTCGCAATGGTAAAAGTTTTTCATGTAGATAATTCATGAAGATTACATTTAACTATGTATGTACACTCATAAGTTTTACTATTGAGAGTTTTTTTTTCTCAAATATAAAATTTTAAGTAACTGTACAGCTTGTATTAAAGTGTCATATGATAATTATAAAGCTAATAAATGATAAATGCTAATTTAAGATAGACATTCTATGGTATATTTACATCATAAGTAAAAGATTTGTGTACGAGAGTTCATAGATTAAAGTGTATTTTTTAAATGTGCAAATAAAAATCGCAAACTTTTTTTCATATACATTATTTATATATTTTATATTTATATTATATATTTATATATTTTTTTCATATACATTATTTATATATTTGTTTTCTAATAGATTGAGGAATTGATATTTTTGATATGAATTAAAAATAATATTTAATATAAGAAATGTATTTAGCTTTTGCTTTTCTTATCACCATCCACAGTTTGATTTAGATTTATTGTAAAAGCACTCATACATTCGAAGGAATTTTTAATCCTTGAAATATTCAAAATTAAAGATGTGATTTTAAAAAAAAACATTTTTAAGCCTGAATCGGTTTGAATCAAAGAGAAATTAAATTTCCCGCCGTCGCGTTAAGAAATGGCGGAATTGTGAACTATCATTGCTCATTCAAGAAAATAAGTTTTTAACAGTTATTTCATAGTTAGTTGCTTGAATGCTACGATGGACAGAATACTTAAAGGAATCATGAAGTACAGGAAGTGTCATCGGGAGGGAATGGTGAAACAATTTCAACGAGTCCGAGATCATCCCGAGGTACGCTCGCATGATATCAAAGAAAAAAATATGTCGTATGATTTTTCATCGCATAAGTATTCGTGTTACAATATCACTAGCAACGGGATCCACGTGCTATGCACGTTTGTTGATATAATTTTTAAGTGGATATAATTTTCAACAGGCTAATTTACCTAAAATAAAATTACAAATTAATTATTTAACATAAATTCAATCTATAAATTTAATTAATTAGATACAATCGGATAATATTTTTTTTTTATAATGCAAAGTGATCCGAAATTATGACCTTGAACAGCGATTGGCCAATAACTGATAGAATGTTCATATTTAACGGTATTATATATTAATGTCGTGAATGTGTCATGTTTCACGTATATAGATTTATTTACATAAATAGACTGCGTATAAGTAATATTGATATAATTGAGAGACCAAAATATGCGTTCAGATGTCTCTCCGTCAAATAAAATGCTCTGGAAAGAAGCTATGTAAAAAAAATAAGAATAAGAATGTAAAGCAATTGCTTCTTCATTTTCCTTCTCTTCATTAAATGTATAATTAAAACATCTAATTCTCTATTGTTATTTCTCGTAATGTTAAATTTCTATCGAGCGCACGATTTATTTATGTAAATTATGTATACGTGGCATTTAAAATATCTTATCGACGATATTACTTGATAGACGAAGATGATTATAGTGGGTTCTGTTTTTATCGATACTCTGTCGATACTATTTGAAATTTTTACACACATACAGTAGAATATCTGTCTTATCAATCAATGGTAATGCACGATGGAACATTTCGATGAGGATTAATTGTGTCACAGATTTCGAAATTATATTTATAAAAATTGTTTACTGTTGTTTACATAATATTTAAATGATATATATATTTTCATGTAAATTATTGTAAATTAAATATCAGAATGCAAAAAAATTATATCACATAAAATGTTAATAAGATGTACTATTTTTTTTAATGTAATACGTGTAATATAACATTTATATAACATAATAATATAATTTATTTTAATTTTTATCGGTGTAAAATTTAGTTTGTTGAATTTTTATTGATTTTTTTACATTATAAAATATTCCAATTATATCGTTATATTTAAATCATATGTACAACATGAATGAAATATCTTCGAGAGAAATCATATTTTATAAACTATTTAAATATGAATGTGTTATTGATGTAAAAAGATCCTTGAATAAAAATTTGGATATTATGGACTATTTTATTTTGATAAAAAAAAAGGTAACTGGATAATTAAAAATGCACTCTATATAAAACAGTGCTTTTGCAGATTGATTACATGTAGTCATTTTTATTACTTTGTAGATTTATTCCGCTATTTTTGGCTAAAATAAATTTTTTTCTTTAATGCAATATTTCTTGAGACAAAGTTTCTTTAAGGACATGTATACAATACTCGATACAATATTATTTTAATTATATATAAAATGTATTTTATATAAAATTTATTATATATAAAATGTATTTTTATTTATTCAAATTTTATATAAAATTTTATATTTTTATTTATTCAAATTTTATATAAAATAAAGTCAATGAATAAATATCCGGATTTTTACTTGAAGACCTTTAGTGTCTAAAATATATACTCTTAAAATATACAGCGTGTGTCAAAAGTTCCGGGACGGCTGGATAATTTGAAAAATACGCATCACAGAGGAAAATGACCTAGACAAAAGTTGTAGGATTTTTCCCGGGCAATCCGACGGTGACCTTAGATTTGACCTTGGATAGTCATTTGAAGGTCACATAAAGATTACCTTCAATTTCTTAAGTGGAACTCCCTATTTTTCATTGCATATTCTTGTAGCTTATCTCGAGAGCTTTCCAAAACACTATAATTAAGTACCTTTTTATTAAGTACTTTTTGAGTTATAAGGCTTGAAATAATTTCTTAATTTTACATAAACCATAAAATATCTAGTAAACCATTCATTTTTCGATTATCTTACCTTCATACTTTTATGTACAAAATAATGAGAGGAATCAATTGGTGTAAAGAAAACATACAGTTGTTTTTAAGAAAAAATATGGAATTGTTAATTGCAAATTACATATTTTTTCTTAGAAACAACTATGTGTTTTCTTTACACCAATTGATTCCTCTCATTATTTTGTACATAAAAGTATGAAGGTAAGATAATCGAAAAATGAATGGTTTACTAGATATTTTATGGTTTATGTAAAATTAAGAAATTATTTCAAGCTTTATAACTCAAAAAGTACTTAATAAAAAGGTACTTAATTATAGTGTTTTGGAAAGCTCTCGAGATAAGCTACAAGAATATGCAATGAAAAATAGGGGGTTCCATTTAAGAAATTGAAGGTAATCTTTATGTGACCTTCAAATGACTATCCAAGGTCAAATCTAAGGTCACCGTCGGATTGCCCGGGAAAAATCCTACAACTTTTGTCTAGGTCATTTTCCTCTGTGATGCGTATTTTTCAAATTATCCAGCCGTCCCGGAACTTTTGACACACGCTGTATAATCTAGTGTATATACAATGTTCAATTTATTACATGACTTTATTGTGCTCTCTCTCTCTCTCTCTCTCTCTCTCTCTCTCTCTTTCTCTCTCTTTCTCTTTCGAGAATATAAAAAATTTTATTCAAGGAAAAATAGTATAATAAAAAAAATATATAAAAAGAAATGTTACATCGCAGCACTGTGTAAAAAATTCGTTTCGAATATTTTAAAACATCTAACGATAAAAGTCAAGAAAAGCGAAATGACGAAAGATTTTTCCCTCTTCTAATTCCAAGCTACAGTTATAATTGCAACATCAGCAAGATCGTAACCTGATGTATATTGTTGCTCTTATCTCTAGCCGAAAGCAGTGTTCTTTACCTGCATGGACTCCCGGATGATTCCAACTAGATTTACGGAAACGAACGTTGGGGACATGTTTGTCGGTACGACAATCTATTATAGCATTATCGCGATCGCTTATGAGTGTTATAGCTTGGTTTATTTTTTATCTCTTTCGATTCAAGAATAGTGTATTTTTTCCTTCAATGCAATATTTCTTGACAAAAGTTTCTTCAAGGAGATGTATACAATACTCGATACAATATTATTTTAATTATGTATAAAATGTATTTTATATAAAATTTATTATATATAAAATGTATTTTTATTTATTCAAATTTTATATAAAATTTTATATTTTTATTTATTCAAATTTTATATAAAATGTATTTTTATTTATTCAAATATTTTATTTGAATGGAAAAATTTATGGGAATCTTATGTATATATCTTTATAAAGATATAGTATAATAAATTATTTTGTATATATAAATTAAATATATGTACAAATTAATCTTTTGCTTTTTATATACGTATTATTTTTCGCTATTTTATATATATAAATTAAACAAAAAGTAAAATGCTATTCTCTTTTAATACAATTTAATACAATACAATATATATAATATATATATATATATATATATATATATCTGTAAAAATATCTGAAAAATTTGTGAGTCATTGATACGCGTGGCTTCTGAATTTCATCCAGGGGGGCAGCGTAGAGAGCCGAGAACAAAAAGTCAGACGTCTAACAGAGTTTTCCTTTTCAGTCCGAAATCCCGGTAATGTTGTTCCACACTCACAACATTTTGGGGACGAATTTACTATGTGCGAATCGGCGGCGCTGGAACTTGGTTGCGTGGTAAACGACATAAGGCACGTTATCGTTTGCGGTCACAGCGATTGTAAGGCGATGAATTTGCTCTACGCTTTGCGGGATGAGGAATTTGCATCACAAGTGCGTTTTTTGCAGCCCTATATACATATATATACACACACACATGTACAGTGTGGAGCAAAAGTTCCGGTCAATTATCTTAGAAAATATATGGTTTAATGGAAAAACGTTTCGAATAAAAGTTATAGAGTTTAAAAAATTGATTAGCTGGTAACAATTGAATTTTTGATGATCTTGAAAAGCCACATCAAGATTATTATAAAAATTTTTAATGGAACTCACCATTTTTTTTGAATATTTTTATAGTTTATCTTAAGAGCTTTTCAAAACACTATAATAAGGTATTTTTTCATCAAGTATTTTTCGAATTACAAGACTTGAAAGTTAGACTATCGTCGCCATTAATATTATTCATGATGTATCACGTGGAGGTTGCACGGTCAAATTTACATTTCATTTGTATTTATGTCTGTATGCATGTGAACAAACACATAACAGAGGTGCGAATCCGACTATACAACCTCTATGCGATACATTTTTGATAATGTTAATGCTGTACTATCAAATCTTATAATTCGAGAAGTATTTAATGAAAGAAATATTATATCATGTTTTGAGAAGCTCTCGAAATAAGCTACAAGAATATCTAACAAGAAATGGTGGATTGCGTTTAAGATTTTTATATTGATCTTGAGAGAGGAGGACTTTTCAAGTTTATGGAAAATTCAAGTAATTATCAGCTAATACATTTTTTAAGCCCTACATCTTTTATTGAAAACATTTTTCCTTGAAACCAATATATTTCTGAGATAATTAGCCCTGAACTATATGTATTTCCCATATAAAATAATTACGCTTTTAATAATAAAACGCGAAATATATCCTTCGTGTTTTTACGCGCAAAATCGTAATGCCACCCGAAACTTGTAGACGAATAGAAGAATATCTCCGCTAAGAGCGTGGTTGTGTGCACATGCCAGCAGCAGTTTGACCAAATTTCAGCATCTCGAAGTCGCCGGTTTCCACGAGCCGATTATTTTTCAGGCTGAGACACCACTGCGAAAATTTGTTGCTTACATCGATCCGGAAGATAAGTTCGCTATCGAGGACAAGTTGTCGCAAGTTAGTGATCGCGAAAAATAGATGTTTACGCGCGAAGATAATTTTCATATATATATATTAACTTTGTTATTCTGAATTTATCTTGTTGCAGATCAATACGTTACAACAACTTCAAAATATCGCATCGTACGGATTCTTGAAGAAACGTTTAGAGAGACACGATTTGCACATCCATGCGTTGTGGTTCGATATTTATACCGGGGATATTTATTATTTTAGTCGAGCCAATAAGAGATTTGTGGAAATAAATGAAATAACGGAGCCATTCTTGCTTAAAGAAATTAAAAGATATTATTCGTAAACGTTTCGAAAAGAATTTATAATGCCAATATTGTGCCATTATTGCTAATATTGTATTTCCAAAAATCGTACAAATTATGAATCGTAAAGAACAATTATTTATATTTTTATATATTTAAGCTTATAAATTTTATATTTATTTATATTTATCTCGAAGAATTATATTAATGTACAATAAATAAAATTTTCATTGCAGCAAAACGAACAATTTAGTGAAAATTTAGTAAAAAGTTAATTTTATGATAATTATATCGAATTCTTGATATGAAATATATTTTTCCATTGATTCACACATATACAATATATAATATAACTATTTTTTATACATTTTTAATCATAATATAATTATTTTTTATATCTATAAGTATATATAAAATTCTATTTGCGGAGAGTATAACATATTATAAACTATTTGTAAAGATATAAAATCCATTGTGGAATAAAATGGGTATTATTGTACTTTTCTTCTGATTTTGTAATTTACACTTACTATTTCGATTCAATTCTAATTTGAAAAATAGAAAAAGTCAAGATTCAGAAAAGCATCAAAGAGTTTCAAATCAATGGCAAGAACTATCTATAGATGGATGGACGGCTTCGAACGAATTAGAGCATGCCGGTTCCGAAAGAGAAAGCAAAACAACTAAAGAAGCTATAAGGAATCAGAATTACGCAGCGTTGTATCGTTATTAAGATCCGCAACTACACTTCTCGATGGGCACAAAATGTAAACTCGTATAATACATACCACGTTTTTGTATCACTCTGTATCATTTATTTAATGTAAGTTTTAGAAAAATTTCAAATAAATGTATAATATAAAATAAAATATATTGACACGACACTGTTGATGTAAATTCAAATTTAATCTTGTATCGAGTATTTTAATAGAATACCTAATGTTTAATGCTTTCATTTTAAATTAAATTTATATTTTTAATATCATCAAAAGAGTTATGATTATAATGCAATACAAGACTTTATATTGTTATTACATAAATTTACATCAATGTTTGTAACGTTAGGTTTATTTATATTGCATAAAATATAAAATATAATTTTTTTATAAATGTTTAGGAGAATTATACATCAAATATATAAAATATATTCTTTCTACAAGAATTTCTGGAAGAATTTCAATATTATATAATTACATTAAAAAGTTAGCTTAATGTTTAACTTGTGTTTTTAAAGTCAAATCACGGAATTAACAATTATATTCTTTCTCCTTTTTGTCAAGAGATGAAATAAACCAAACATATAAAGTGCGTGCGTAAATTAACGGGAGTTCTTGTACATAGTTACAAGCATGAGTATAGAAACGGTGCACGCATAATTCGCACTTTTCTATCAGCTCTTTGCGGTAAAAGTGAAAAGAATTCCCTCAGCTTCTCCAGCAGAATCGTCCAGTTAAGCCGGTTAGGCTGGCGTATAGAATGTTAGAGAAAAAAAACAGAGGAAGGAGAAAAACAATGGTGTTCCGAGGCGAATTCTTTCATCTTCGATTGATTTTTGACATTAAACGATGTTGTGGGTCCTCACCGCTAAAGAAGTGTGACAAATGCACAGTCTTCTTAAAAACGGCGAATCAAACAAACCTGCAGGCTTCGTTCGTATTGTGCCATTAGACACGCTCTATGAAACAAACTTCATTTTTCCTACTTACCTACCTATCTACCTGTCGCTTACATAAAGTTTTGTTTGTGCCACATTTTGTATGGCTAGAAATAGGGTTTTCTCAGACAAATAACTTAATATGCGAGTTAGCTGTTAGAACGGAACTGTGGCCTATTGTATATTGCATTTATCCGCTTCCTTCCGTAAACAAAGAATCTCAAAGATTTTACGGTATTCTTTTTTTATTTATTTGCCTACTTTGGATAGACTCAACTACCTGAGATGCGCAGGTGTAAAAATTTATTCTTGTCAACGTGTACATAATATTGATTTATAGCGATAATGTAAATTATATATTTTAATAATAAATAATACATGTTATGTAAAGGAATTATAAATATTTATTAAACATCAATGATAAAATATCATAAAATACGACAGTAATTTGGATAATTTTTAATATTAATTTTTTAGCAAAGCTTATTTTTTCCAGAAAAAGATAAATCACAAATATAGAATTTAAATATATGAAGTATATATTTTAATTTAAATAATTTTTAATATTAATTTTTAATTATTCAGCAAACCTTGTGTCTCTTCCAGGAAAAGATAAGTAAAAAATGTAGAATTTAAATATATGAAATATGTATTTGATTGACAAATAAAATTTTAGATTGTGTGAGCTAAATTTGCCAAATTATCCAAATTCTTGCGAAATGTTATCCAAATTATTGCCAAATATAAATAATAAAAAGATGTTTATGTATCGAATAATGTAAGAGAGCAATTTAGAAGATAATATAAAAAAAAAATAAAAAAAATAATTTTTTTTAAGTGACATTTGTTTCTAGAAGACACAAAATACATATAAAGAATTAAAAGGTTAATAGATTTTTCATCTTCATGTTTTCCAGATCTTCAAATTTCAACAAGACGAATATTTAATACTATTACATAGATATGTATTATATATTATTACACATTCAGTGTTGTACATACATGAACGTAAAATATAATAAAATATATATGTTTCACATGTTCAACAAGACGAATATTTAATACTATTACATAGATATGTATTATATATTATTACACATTCAGTGTTGTACATACATGAACGTAAAATATAATAAAATATATATGTTTTAGTACACTTTATTAAAAATTTTTTGCAAAAGATGCTTTTACAAAAATACCTTTGCATAATGTGTTCTTTACTACAAAGATTTTAAAAATAATGATTCTACAAAGGTTCTAAAAAAGTCTTAAAAAGGTACTACATATGGTTTTTACTACAAACTATGTAATATTTACATTATAATAGATAAAATATAGTCTGAAAATATAAACTCTGACCATTAAAAATTGCATTGTCAATTTGAATCTTTGTTGACTTATTGTTAAGAGTTTCTTACAAAAAAAAGTTAGTTGCTTGTAATAAATATTTTTTTATGGTTTAAGTGACTATTCGTGTTGGATTGTGTTATCTAGCCGACTTTTGTACCTTCAAATAAAATGGTTTCCTTGAAATAAAGTGATTCTTCTTTGGTGCTATAGAAAATATTTATACGTCCTTTTTAACCAACTTTTGCTAACAACGTTTCTTATACTAACACATTTGTTTGTTTTATTAATCTCTGGCATCATTAACAGGATTACCTTGTTATTTTTAGAGCGAATAAACTTTGATTTACTTCAACAGTATTCAACTTATTTGTTTATTGTCGATGATTTCTAATAAACACTCTGGCTCTGCTCTTTCTTAAGTTTTATGTTTTTTATATCTCAAATTTTTTCGATAAGTTATTAATAAAATTTCCAGAATATTAAAAAAAATAAAAGAGATAAGAGAACACGTTCTTTAATTCTTCAAAAAACAAAGAAATATAATTAAAAAAAAATTAAACTAAAAATGAAGAAACAGAGAGAAGAGCAAATATTATCTATCATTCCGAGAAGCTATTTCTTATAAAAAATCATTTGTCAATTGCTAATAATAATATTATTATTTCAAGCCGAAGAGATTTACTACACTGCAAGTATAAATTTATACGTAGCAGATTTATACGTCGCAGTTAGAGAGATACTGTGATATTCCATATAGCAAATGCACATCATTTGATGTTAAAATAACATGACTTGTTGCCTGGAATATTTGTTTGATCGAACATCTAATGACGCTCTGATGAAAGTCGAAAAATTTCTCAGACTAATATTTTTCCGAACAATTTTTAATCGTTCCAAATTATTAAATGTGCGTGCGAATTATTGAACGTGTGCGCATATCACAGCGTTCTTCGAAATTTTAATATGTTTCATCGACGAAGCGAGAAGAACGATGTCACGACTTTGTACGATCTCCTTTTTCGCGTTATACTCGTCCGCGAAAAAGAAGCGGTCAGTGGTGCGTGCCGAGGCATAACGTGCTCTGCAGCCACCGCACAGTGGCATTATTTCGTTACGCTCGTATCTTTCCGAAACTTTATGTCTCTGTCATTGCGATGGAAAACATTCGGACGTGTAGTAATTAATGATGGCGCGTTGCATTCACATAATTAATTAGCGAGCTGAATACTTCGGTAGATCGTTTAATGCGAATGTCTGATTGTGAGTTATGTGAAAGGTGTACTTGAGAAAAATTAGGAGACTTAAAGAACCAAATAATACGGCCGAATTCTTATAAATCTTATAAAAATTGATTAAGGAAGATTAAATTAAAAATGAAACTCAATGAAAGTGGATTAAAAACATACCCATAGTCATAGAAATTGAGCTGTATTTAAATTTAGAGCTTCTAATTATTTATTGAATCTTAATTCAGGATCAGAATTTATAATTTATACATTAATATGATATAATTTACGTTTACACTAAGCATTTTTGAATATTTTTGTCGAGAAATCTAAACTCTCTTAATAAAAGATTATTTACAAGATACTGATATACATCTATTATTTATTTAAATTGTAAAGCGCATTTTCTTCTCATGCATCGCACGAAATTCTTACGTATATTCGTTTTCATGCGTGAGTAAAAGTAAGTTCAACGTAAATAGCTTGCTATGCGTGCATGTGTGATGCACACATCATGTAGGTGTCATACATATGTCTTTACAGAAATCACAAGAAAAATATAATCATATTTCTAAAAAAAAAAATCATTAAATTAACGGTTCGTATTTATGTCATTATGATGTTCGTCATTTTGTAATTATTATTTTTCATTATTTTCCGATTGATTGTAAGAAAGAAGAAATAAAACATTTCTCTAAATAGTCGCGATAAAAGCAGGTTAATTACCTTTCACTTTTAGCAGTATTCTTTGCAATAAATGATTTTTCTCATTAATTAATTGTTGATAAAAGTTTTTATAAATAATAAATTTACGTGTATTTGTGATTTATAAATTCAAATTTTGTGTATTTATAATTTAAAATTTTGATAAATAAAAAAATATCACACAATTACACATATACATATTCATACATACATACATAATATATTCAATCAGAAATAAGAATATGAATATAAATAAAGATATAAAACATAATATATAAGAATGTAAATATAAATAAACATATAAGAAAAAGAAACATAAGAATATATAAATATTTAAAAAATCCGTTTATATTTTAAATATTTAAGGTACCAACTCATTCTTACGCTTAAAAGTGTAAAATACAAAATAGTTTTTGATACACACATCCATTTAAAATAGGAAGAGAAAATAAATGTTCCTAAAATAGTTTTTCTAAAATAAAAATGATTTTTTTTAAATATTTATATATTCTTGTGTATTTATTTATATTTATATTCTTAGTTCTTACGATCTATATTTTTTCCTATCTAATTATTAGATCAAATCTTACTATTTGTTCTTATTTTTAACGTAAAGTCGCATCTATTTTCTGGCATCATCGCATAATACATATTGCCAACACGAATAGTGGCAATAGAATAGACTTCATTAACATTTAATCTATAATTCATTAACATTTCTTTCATTAACGAATCTAGAATTCTTTACAAAGAATATTTACAAAATAAGGAAATACATAAAAGCTATATAATTTTTATATATTTCTTTATTTTTTGATATTATATATCTAGAGAAGAGTTTCAAATGAATCGTTAAAATTTTTACATAATTAATTATCATTAAAGTTTTTACATAAAATTAGTGGAATAAAAATATAAATCTGCTTTTCTAATTTAATTTGTCAGTTGAATTTTGATATTTTCGGTCCTATCACTTTTTTTTATCAATTTCAGGTCGAGGAAGTCACAGTACATTTTCATAGACATTTCTCTCTTTGTTCGGTCGGTCGAATATCAAGATCCCGCAGGGCATACAGGCCCTGCGTACGTGTTTGTCTTCGCCGCTTGAAAACGTCCGAAATACTAAATAAAACCGTTAGAATATAGCATAATAACTGTATCCTCATACAATAGTTCCACGAAACAATTCCTTCCTCTCCCCTTTTATTTTTATCTATCCGCTTTTATGATAGTATCGTTTATTTTAATGTCCTAGTCATTAGTGACTAATGAAATTTTAAATATCTGATTTTTATCGTTATTCTCCAAATATCTTATTGTTAGAGTGTAATTATAGAATCTTATCATTTAATTTTCGAATTTCTTATCATTTAATGAGCTCCTTCAAAAAAATTTGAAAAGGATAATTAATGTAATTAAACTTATTCGATTGTTTGTTTTAAACAAGCTGAAAATGATAATGATATTGACATTTCAAATAATAAAAGAGATAAAAGTTAAAGTATAATAAATTTTTTAAATAAATTACTTATAAATACTTACATTATAAATGCGCCATATACATAATACGACCCGATGGAAACAATTAATTAATAAATATTACATAATTACATTAATTGCATAATTAATACTGAAGATTATAAAAAGATATGTCCTTGGTCAATTCCCGATTTCACAATTCCGTCAAAATACAATCGTTTAAAGTTGCATGGGTCAAGCACGTCGACAGAAATCGTCATGCCCACGGAAACTTATATTGAGCAACTCCGTTCAGCGCGGTGTGTCGAATGTTCCCCAATGATATCGCGCATTTTTGCACGATGTTCGCAGAACGTAACGGCGGCGGTCGTAATTATACAATGTCGCAAAAGGGTGCAACGAACTCATTCGCTGTTGCATCGTGTATTTCCGCTAAAGGCCAGACGAATCTTATAAAATAATTTATGTTATATATTAATATTGTATAAGTTGTGCTTTATCATATTCAACGATACTTTAATCATCTATATTTAATGCACTAGACCACATTTTTTCAGTTTCTTTATCACATCATCAATTTTATTTCGGCATCAATATATATTAATAAGGAAAAAAAATTATAAAAAATATTTACTATTTAATATTGAGAGGAAAGAGTTTTATAATAATTCAACTAACTCTCTTGAAATCATATATTAAAGGAGGTTTAAATCATATGGAAAACAACTTACGGCGTTACATAAAAGTAAATTATGGCAGTCGATATGTGGCAGAAAATAGATCAAATATTTTAATAAGCAACTTTGATAAACGCCGTCAGGCCATTTTTTAAAAAACAGTTTTTAATCTATAACTCTCCTTTTTCACATTGTAAAATAATTATTTAAGGCTCAGAGTGAAGATAATGAATTTCACCTAATTTTATCGTAACATCTCCTTGATGAGAAGATCCGGGGGACTAGCCCCTCTTACAATTAGCGCTCATCATAGCATAAAAAGCTATATTCCTTTAGAGGAGATAACTAAAGTCAGGCCTTTAGACGATCCTTACAAATCTTTAATAGAAAAATAAAACATATGTTATATAATATATAGTTTTTTAGTGAGATGGTCTATCATACTGTTACGCAAAAATTATTGCGACGATTTTAAGTTAGATTTTTTACATCCATAGTCAGAATTTGGGCTAAAAATTCTAAACAAACTAACTAATATAAAGATTTTGATTTATAAATACGGTCATAAAATTGATCGTATAAAAAATACGTTGTGTTTTTTTTTATACGAATTAAAAAACAAAAAGTTACTACGCACATAACCAGAGTCATAATGGAAAAACAGTTTTTTAGAAAATGGCCTATATATCACATCTTCGTGATGATGGCATTTTTCAAGGTTACGTCCATTGTTTAGTCTACTCGCTAAGCTCTGTGGACTGCCTTTTAGTTCCGTAAACTGTTTTGGATATCTTTCTTTCTGAAATTTTTGTACAATAAAGTCTGGAAAAAAATATTTTTCCAGTTTTTATTGTATAAAAATTTGTTAAAAGAAAACAATTTGATTCTTTACATGTATTACATACATATGGGATAATAATTTGATTTTTCTCGCATTTATCATATTCATGACAGAATTATGTTAGACGAATGCTAATCTCGAAAAATAAGACTTAGAAGTACAATGGAGTCAACGTGCATATCCATCATATGTTACTTTATGCAAACGAATATGGCCACGTGTTTGTCGACGCCTCCTCATCGCAATACGGGTATTACAGAGTGTGTCGTGCGTAGATCGTTCGTGCGTGAGCGCATAAGTTCAAGAACAATGGCGCGTGCTCCGGTGCTCCGATCTATATAACGTACATAAGTACGATTGTACTTTAACCGGGCAGAGAGCGATGGCTGCGGTGGCGACTGTTCATTGTGACTGCGATGGTGGCGAACAGTTCTTGTCCCACTGACCCACAAGCACACTTACCTATGTTATACTATGCTTGCTGTATTTGCGGTTCCGTTGTCGCCGCTCTGTACCTTAATGCCTATACATATTACGACGCAGAACGTTATTCTCGCAACGAAAATTCGTAATTATCATCATATCGTGTCGATAGATGCTCGGTCCGATTACTTCTAATGAAATCTTCAGGTTAGCGAAGCAAATCCTCAGCGTTTGTTCATAATACGAAAGCTATCCTTCTAAGCGTATAATGTCTCGTTACGAGCGAGCAGATTTAGAATTAATCAAAGTATGCCTTCGGTAAATGGGACAACGCTATTATTTTCCAACGATAAAATTAATACCATTTTCTAACGGTTATTAAATGTATTGTATAATTTATCATTATTTCATGACTTCATATAATCACATTACATTATAATTTATTTTATTTACTGAGACAATTTTTATTCTATGATCTATTATTATTCGATCTATTATTATTAGTGAAGATGCAAGTATTGAAACAAATGAAAAACTTGTAAACCAAAAATGGACTCCTTTTTAAAAAAGAAAAAAGGATGAAGGATTTTATCATGTATTTTGTAGATTTTTTTTCATTGTATGTATGAGTATTTATTTTATTATCTTCGGTAAAAAAAGTTTCTCATCACATCATATTATCACTTGTTTTATTTATATTTTTAATATATTTTTATGTTAAAAAGTTAATCTAATTGGAAAAAGAATTACTATATTGCCTATTTATCAGATTTACCATTTGCCTCTTAAATTTGCCATAATACCGTTTGAATTTTATGATTAAAGAAAACTGAACGCTACATGTGTATCTATTGTAGTCATATAATAAAATATTAATTAAATATAATATTTAAACAAATAGTTAAATAGTTCTTGGAACAAAAAAAATTATTTTATATTGAAGTTATAAAATAAATAATTGCACACCAACAAAAGACAAGTTTTTCATTTGTTTCACATCAATGATATGTTCTTTTACTTTTTTAATAATAATAGATCATAGAATAAAAAATTTTATTAATTTATAATGCATTATATAGTCCTTTTTTATATATTTTAATATTTTATTTAATTTTTATATATTTAAATTAATATCTTATAAATATTTGCATACAAATTTTACATATGTATTCTTTAAAGAAACATTTAACGTGTACTGAAAACGTCATATAAAAGTGTCTCTCCAGCAGATGTGTGATCATTGAAATCTCCGCGCGTGCGGGCATTGAAGTCTCCAAAATTGTACCTTGAGGATTTCAACGATTTAACTTCAAATGTATTTTCATGTTCTCTCGCTCTGTATTTTTAAAAAATAATTGATACACAGTGTTATAAAGCAACGTATCTGTATATGATTTACAATTTTTTTATAATAAATTTGTTTGACTGATGATTAAAACAATTTAATGTTTTATTGTTGTTGTTTTTATATAAAATCTTATATATGCGTGTTATATTGCACGCGCGACTGATGTTTTGGCATTCTGGAATTGTTTTTATTATCAGCCATATAGTTACCGCCATGAATGCGAATGAGCAGTAGCTACTCTATCATCGCAGTGAAAGTTACGACAGGTTCTCGTATGTGGCGTTTTCTATTTAGGACTATAAATATATCGACGATGTTGTGAATTTAATGAGATTTTAAATAGGACACAATCTGTATGATTGGTGGAATTATGCACACACACACACACACACATACAATAAACAAACATAGTTTTATATCTTCAGGCACTGCTAAATCAAAAAAATCTTGATGGAAATACAATTCGGGTTAAAAAAAAACGCGCATTAATTCTCCATAATTAAGTATGTTAAAGTATATAAATAAAAATATTAAAATATTAATAAAATTACATTTTATTCATGCTGTTATTATATATTATATTAAGCATTAAGCTCATTACTGTCGTCACTTATTGTATATATATATATATATATATATATATATATATATATATGTATAAATAATTCATACGTAACGTCAGAGACGCTATTACGTTCGACATTGAAATGGGATCAATAAAGGATCAATAAAAGGTTTAAAAATGCACCAATGATAAGATCCTCGTTCTCAACAACTCTATCAACAGCAGAAAGATACAAACGCACGTAGCACGCATGGTTCCTTTGGCGCAAGCACGCACGAGCTGGCTCGTCTCGCGATTTACTCTCCATCTCGATTGGCCCACTTGCTAAACAGGACAAAACCGGAAGAGTGACGGCGGCCCTGCATCGCGACGAGAAGGGAGAAGAGAATTCGCTCGACTTTTTCATTAGAGCCCGAGGCCGCGAGAGAGAAGGACCGTACGACGAAGTCGAAAAGGCAGAGACGTCGGAGAAGCGACAGAGAAAGAGAGAAGAAACGAAAACTCTTTATCCTCGAACAGTAGCACACGCGAAAAAAACAAGATTCAATGTATATGGAAACTATGTCAAAAGAATCTTTGATAATTAATATTGTTTAAAAAAATAAAGTGTAAATATATATTATTAACTTTTCATTTTTTCAAGTTGATTTTTTCAAAAAAGAAGTACGAAAAAAATTTTCTTCATACAAGAAATTTAAATTGAAAATGTAAAATAAAATTTTTTCCTAAAGGCTTCTTCTACAAGAAAAATAAATTCCTTTCTCTTCGATTGTAAGATATAGTTCTTGACTCATCCCGATGTATATCTGTAAAATGATAAAAAGAAATATTAAAATTCGATTAAGTTAATGATTTTTTTGTTAATGACTTAATGACTTTCGTGCGCTGATAAGCAGCATATAGTAAAATAAGGATATAATAAAATAAGAAAAATATTAAGAGATATATAAAATAAATATTAAAAGAAATGAGTTTCAAAACCACGATAAGGAATGCAATAGAAAAATTCATGAAAATAGATAGAAGAGACAGAAAAAAAGAACAAATATATAATATATCAATATATTTCCCATATAAAGAGAAAGAAGGATACAAAATAATGTGTACGTGTAGCTCGCTATCGGCCATCGTAAAGCGAACGCGACCCACTCTTGGTTTCGGATGGAACGTGTAAACTGTGGAAAGAATCTCTCCCTTTGCGTTCTATTCTCGCGTTTCCACGTCGACGCCGCCGGATCGTTTGGTCTCTTCTTGCTCCAATTGGCTCGGCCACAACTGAGAAGAATCACTAGCAATTGGCTACAACTCCTGTGAATGGACTTAGCGGTGTTTAGTTAGCGCTGAGATAAAAGCGATGGTTACCTGGTGCGAATTAGGACGTGGGGGAGACCGTGATACTTTTCACTTTTCATCTTTCGCACTAGGCTATTTTATTCCGGTTTTCTTATGTGGTAATTTTTAACAATGATATATTAATATCATTGTTAATAGCATTCTGGTATAATGTTATGGAAAGAAAGCTTTTCTTTTATCACTTTATATATAGTTAATTTAAATAAATTTCTGATAGCCTTATTAATAAGATATGTAAGAGATGATCTGACATATATCTCTGACATTTGGTCAATATTCTTCTTTCAAATGTATTTTTATTTATTTATTTCATTTTATTTTTAATTTAATTTAATTTATTTTTATTTTTAATTCAATTTTTATTTTATAATTTTATTTGTTAATAGTCTTTTAATAATTTTATAATTTTAATATATAATATAATTTAATAATTTTATTTGTTATAGTCTTTTTGGATTTTCATCATCGATGGTAATTACGATAATTTCTCTGATGCAAATAGATTTCCTGATGATGAGCAAGAAATTTGAATATACGCAAAAGAGCGAAATCTTGGCTTATCCGAACAGGGAGTTAAAAATTTATAAATTGGTGCGCGTCAGAATAATTAGAGCCATCGCCGTATTTCTTTCCAGCAAGAAAGTAACTGGGGCGTAATTTTTCTCGTCCGACACAGTTCTCGGTAAAAAGATTTTATGAGTAAAGCAACGAGCGTCACTATATATAATCCATTTCTACGGGATCCACCGCGCGTCGGTGTCTCAAGTATAAGCCACGCATAGCAGATTTAAACCAGTCATCCGCTTCTTCGTTCGCGGCTGACTGGGTTTCCAAAACTGGGTCACATCTTTTTCATCGAGCACATAATTGACAATGAGCGTTTGCCTAGTTACACTTTCGAAAATAGGGCTTTGGGCCCGCTGATACCGTCATATCTTACACATAGGTTTTACACACCTCTCCGGTCTGCCATCTCATGGTTCGCGGGGCCCCTCTGCTTGTACCCGAATCCGGAACCTTGTTCGGATACACGAGTGGGACCCCACGCTCCTCGGAATGTCCTCATTTTTTCGGGGTCTCGAGGGCCGCGTGACTTCCTCAACATAACACAGCCAGATGTCCGTCCCGCTCGTGTTTTACAGCGAGCATGGCTTACTTGCCCCCTTTCGAAGTTCATACTGTTTTGTCATCGTGTCATCGCGATGGTGGTCATCCAGAAAGGAAAAATATTTTATTTTTATATTACTTTTTATAACAAACACACAAATCCACAATCTGATAATCGAGTCTTACACAATTGAAGAATTTGAAATAATTTATGGGATATATTTTTTTGAAATTATTTTTTTTTATTTTTCATTTTCTTTATAATATAATATATAATTTTTTAGAATATATGTGAATTATTTACATTTAAATAATCTCATATTCAACTTGAGAAGAAATTAAATAAAATTATATCGGAAATCTAAGAATTCCTTTCTCAAGAATGCAAATGAGTAATGAATTTTTATTCTTTATTTAATGTCAAGCGGGAAATTTATTATTAGAAAAAAATTCTATAATAATTCTATATTAAAATTCCATATTAAGTGCAAAAGAGTCTTTAAAGTTAGATGTTAAAAAGTTACGTAAAAAAATTGGTCGACTTTTACTTAAAAATATATATAGTATAACGTTATTTTTTTCACGGTAATAAATATCCTTCATGTATCTCTCTGAGAGAACAAATTCAAATGACGAATATAAGGATAATGCGTACTTAAAAAAAAATTGTCTTTTTTATTATTTTAAAAATATATTTTGTTTGACTCTTCTGTGTTTTATTTTATTAGAACTTGAAAAGAAAGAGAAAGAGTCGGAAACCATTAATTTAGGACATCAATTTATTAAGGAGAGGGGAAAGAGAGAGAAAGGGAGGAAGGGAGGGAGGGAGGGAGGGAGGAAGGGAGAGAAAGAGATTGCAAAAAAAGCTAAATCTTTTATATACTTTAATCCTTAAGATATATAGCTTATATATTTTTTATTGCCTTATATCCTTTTTATTGCGACAGTATCTAACGGTTTTGGCTTTATCATCATTATTTAAATTTATTTTAGAAAGTTGCTATATTTGTATCTCATTTTGATCTTTCATCTATATTTTTAAGATATGTATCGTTATAAAATTGAGTGTTCTACTTAAAAAAAATTAAATACTTAATTATTATTTTTGAAGTGCATTATAGAAGATGCGTAACGTAATTATACTTTCAACTATACACACTTCTTAAATTGCTCTTGTACGACTTATTACGCGGCAGACCGTTCACCGGCCCCGTCTCGGGGTGATAAACAATTACGAAACATATTGTTAAAAAAGGCAGCAATGCGCGCATATTTATGTAACGACTGGCCAGCTAGCGCTGCTCAGGTGTGGCTATAAGTCTGTAACGGCAATTCCAATAAGTTTCTTTTAAGTATAAGTTACATCTTTGTAAATATAACGGCTGCGTTTCGCATATATATATGTGTAACTCAACTTCTTCATCACATCTCATCTTCTCAATCTTTTCAAGTACGAAAAATACAACGGAGTAAAAGTTTTCACTCGGAAAGCGAGCGAGATTCTTCCATGAATATGGAAAAGTAAGAAATATAATGAAAAAATCAAATTTAAGTAAAAAAATATATTATAGAAAAATAAAATCTTTCATATTCTTCATCTTTTCATATTTTGTATTTTATTTTTACATTTTATATTTTATTTTTCTATTATATATATATATATTTTCTTCAATCTCTTCAATTCATTTCATATTGAGTTCAAATTTAATTCATTTCATGATTGAATTCGAATATTTAAAAAAAAATATTCATGGCTAAAAAGTTTCACTCGTTGCTCCACTGGACGACTTGATAGTGATCGTGTGTAAACTTACACATACGCGCTATGTTTGCGTATTTGTATGCGTATGTATGGCTTCTTCGTCGGAGAATGGCCACAGACAAGTCCTTGACAAGGCCGCATTCAGGATATTTTTCCGGCACTATTCAGCTACTTTTTCCAATTTATGGATAATTGTTGATGTCAGATTTTAATGATCATTATACCGCAAAAAAATGTAAGATAATAATATATCATGTGTATGTGTACTGCATTGTATAAATTATTTAAGAATTTTTTAAATATTTTTCAAAAAATTTTGTTAGAATTTTCAAGCACTCTCAAAAATCAATCAGCATATCTCACCATGCATCCATAAATACATCTCTTTCTCTCTCTCTTTCTCAGACAAATTTTGCTTAAAAGAAATTTATTTTAAAAAAATAAAGTGTTTAAAAGAATTTTTAATGCCTTTTTATTTTATTACAGGGCGTTAATAATATCAAGGAATTATGAAAGAACTATTTCATAATAAATAAAATTCTGAAATCTATATACATTTTTAACTTCGATATGTATATACTTACAACAACTTATATACTTACAACAACATTTGCTTGTTGCTTTTTTATTTTAATCATTATTTTTTGTTTTTAAACAGAAAAAATTTTATTAAAACTCATGTAAAACTATAAATTTTGTAAAATCTGGCAAAAAGTAATAACGAAAATTTCATAAAGTGAAACATAAGATTTTAACGTTTTATTTTAATCCGAGGCATATATATATATATATATATATATATATATATATATATATACCTCCTTATTTTAAAATTTAAAACTATTTAAACTATCAGAACTATAAAAGACAAAATCAGAATTCTTAATTATTTATGAGTTGAGAGAAATAATGTACTCATATCACTTTATATACATATTTAATACAGATTATTCGTATCATAATGTAAATATATTGCATTGAATTTGCCTTAATGCCGCGTAAGACTAAAGGAATTTGGGAGTGGGAAGTGATAGGCTTTATTCCACCATCATATTATACACATATTCTCTCTTCTGTCAGTGCCATTAAATGTAAAGAGCGATAATTTTTTTCTATGTACGAGGGAAAGTTAGATATTATTTGAATGACAAAGAATATATTTATAAAAAATTATTTATAAATTGTTAATTGAAAAAAGTAATCGAATAATGTTGGAAAACAACTGTGCGTAATTTTTTCAAAGATTTATTTATAATCGCTCTCCAGCGAAGAAATCTGCATGCATACATACATATTTGCTAGTGGAACTGAAGATAATAAATAAAATAGATTATATTATAAACCTTGGACCTTGGAACAATCCTTTAAACAGAGCCGCAAAATGTACAAGACCCCAGACTCAAGGAAATTATTCATCAATTGTAAATCTGTCATCTATTCAAAACACAACTAAGGGTTTATTGTGCTTTACAATTTTTGAACTTTTGTATCAATTATTCTCGATATTTTACACGTTTATACAAAATTATGTGTATTGCAGAGCAGTATTGTGTAAAAATCTATAAAAAGACGTATTGAATAAATATATTATGGAATTTGCATAATATATTCATTATATAATTTTTTACAATTTATTAACATTGTTTCCAAAATATATTACATGTTAAAAAAATATTTGAACAATTATTTATAGATAATAAAATTCTAGATATTTATTTTTATTGTATAATTTTAATCGCAATTTTTACGTTTTTTTTATATAGAAAAGTAATCTTATGTTTTGTTATTTCAAGATTCCTTCGAACAATATACAATTAGTCAATATTTCAGATTTCATATGTACAAAATGTCCAGTTTGTAAAGATAAAAGCAAAAACTTTTCATTGGCCGTGAAGAGTCATGCTAATCTACAAACAAAGGGACTTGTTTTTGAAAGTCTTTTTTTATGATTCAAATATAGTTAATTAGTTAAAATTATTTGTTACAAGATCCTGATTTATATACATATATAATGTTATTAAGCGGATTTTTTTGCAAAACGGGCAAGAGAGATTCTACTTTTAGCCTTAAAATACATTATTAAAATAATTGACCTTTATCTTGAAATGAAATTTAGCATCCTATTCTAATCTTCACTTGTTTGCAGGATATAAATCTTTTAATATAAGCTTTAGAATAAACCTTATTTTATTTACAGAGCGCAGAAAGAATATGCTCACCCTTCTTTTATTCCAATTATAATATCTAGATTTAAACAATACATTAAAATTTATTATAAATTAACAGTATTTTCAAAATCATTAGCTTATTTTATTTTATAAAATTTATTTTCTTTTAAGATTTAAAACATATAGATTACAGCAAAAATAGTTTGTTATCCAGATAAAATTAAACTACAAAAATATATATGTTATTTTAATGCACCAAAAAATTAAAAGAAGTTGTTTTAATTACATGTTTTTCGCACTTGGAAATGCGTTAAATAAATATAGTTTCCAGCAGGATATATCTTTTGACTGAAAGATATATCTTAATACTTTAGTATCTTTCTAGTATTCTTAATACGTTTTTTTTCATTTTAAAGCCGAAAGGTTCAGAAAGGCACAACAATATTTTCGGTATCTTAATGGAGACAAAAATGATCCCAAGCAACCCCGCATTCTTTGTATCAGTTGAAAAGGATCTCTACAGCATGCTATAGCACTAATTTGACGCGTATGTCAAATCTTGCTATTGTTGGGTACTACTGAAATAACCATAAAAGAATCATTCACAATATTGAGCTTCATTTAAATATTTAGCACTTAAAGAACAGATTGCTGTCGCGCGCAAACATTCATGGGTGGTCTTTGTTACTGTTATTCCCTTTTTGTAGTGAAAAGATTTTTTAATTTCATATAATATGCTATGGATATCATATGTATGTATTTCTTTGCGAAATCTTTAAATTTTTTATTTATTTCTTCAATAATTCTATAATTTTTATAATTGTAGACAATGCCAGAATTTTTCAAAAATTTTAAAATTTCGAATATCCAATCTTTCAAATAAATACAAATTCAGATATTCTAAATGTATGAGCATATATTTTTCTCTACATTTTAATACATATTATATTACATATTTTTCTAATTTTAAACATTTGACAAAAGAGGAAACTCTTTCCCTATTATTTAAATTTGATCGCTTATGTATATACATGTCAAATCATTACAGTTAATAATTGATTTTATTAGTTTAGTTCTATTTTACTTTATTAAGCAAAGAAAAAAGTATTTAAAAAAATATTAAATAAAATAAATATTGAAGAATTAAAAATATAAAGCTTGTTTTCTTTATATTATTCTTTATATTTGTCATCACACACATACACACACATAAATTGTACAGCATAAATTGTTCTAATAGCTTTTCTAAGTATAAAAATAATAATAGATTAGATTAATAATTTACTGAACCCACTATATGTGTTTACTCCTTAAATAATTGTTAATAATTAACTTTAAACAATTATATTTTACTTCTATATAAAATGAATATGATCGCGAAATAGAAACAACTACAATCACCATCGCGATAATGAATTGCTTTATTATTTTGATTTATTTAATTATGTTTTCAAGTTTTCTGCATAAGATGCAGTATTTTGCACATATATAGCGAAAAATCTAATCGTAAAAAACTGATGAGTAAAGTTCATTTAATATAAATAAATAAATTATTAAATAAACTATTAAAAAAATTATTAAAGTATAGTGTAATCGCTCAAGATTGCAATATTTTTTAAGTGATACAATGTAAATCATTTAATTTTGAAATTCTTTCCTGTGTATATTCAATAATTCCTGCTCAATAATACTTTAACGCTCCTCTGAGAAATTTTTGAAAGGTAAAGTAAAATAATAATTATGAACTTCTCTGTCCCTTATTAGTCTATCAGAAAAGATAATATATATTGACGTAGTTATGTATATCATCTTTTCTGATAGAATAGTTGATATTCTTTATTGACATAGTTTGTGATAAGAGACAATACATGTATTTTTCTTTCAGTAAATAATTTATGTCTTGCCGATTCTAATACATGATTTCATTTATATTTTAACTGAAATATATTTTAATCATAAATCAATCTTTTCACCATCTTATGTCCCCCTTCGAACCAAACAACTTTTGTTAAAACGTTTTTCCATATCTTTCATATTTTTTGAAATATTTGCCTAGAGTGATTAAAATGAAACATCCTGTATTTATCATGATGTCAGAGGATATAGTCTGATCATTCTTGCTAAAGAGTTAATGATTTTGTTATATATTAAAAAGTTTATTATAAAGATTCCGAAATATCTAGCGTTCTTAGATTATATTAAAATGTTCAGTCACAGTTATTACAATAATTGTATGATTGTATTGTATTTCTTAGACATACTTTGTACTAATATGTAAATATTGATCGTAATCGGGACAATATTATTTTCTTCAATCAGCTTTTTATGGACATACATTACTATCGGTCGATTTTGATCTATCGTCACCAACAGACTTCTCTAGCGAACAGCTGATGAAAGTGCATATGTTTATCCTATTTCTTAAAGCAAGAATTTGACAATATTCACAGTTTATCAATATTCACGGTTAATTTGGATGCTAAAGAACGGTAAAGATTTACAAAAAAGCTTTGTTACTATTTGCTCAAAAATAATTTCAAAGAAAAAAATCAAGGCTAGGTTTCTCAAAAAACAACGATGAAATAAAGAAGTCGATTCTACACTTGTTAGTGGAAAGAAGAAAATAGCACGAAATATAGACTGACCGTTACAGTCACCCGGAAACCTAATTTGAAACGTCTGGAAATATTAAAACTGAAGTTTTGTGAAAAAATATGGACAGTAAAAACATTTAGTTCGATAGATTTATGTGAAGATTTTTATTTTAAGATTATGCTGTTAATATAAGTACCTGAAGGATATGTTATGCAATTATTGATAACAACGATTAGATACCTTATTAATATGAAAGCGTTATAATATTGTTAAATATTATATAATTTTTTTTTCATTTTTTATAATAAATAATTTTAAAGTTATATCGATTGTGCTCTTATTAAATTGAAAATTGCATTTGTTATATGGACTTGAATAGATTCAAATGAAGCAAATAAATTAAAATTAATTAGATTTATTACTTAAAAATTATAAGTTTTATATTAATTATAGACTTATATAACTTTATTTATAAAAATCACACAATATTTATCGTATAGTCTAGAGGTCGTAATTTTAATTGCATGTATCCAATGGCTTGATAAAATGTAAAAGAAAGAAGCAATGAGCATAAACTACGAATTGATTTAAACTAATTCCAATTAATTTTTAATTCTGCACTTAATAAAGATGCGTCTATTAAATAATTGGACTGAAATAGCACACAAATAATTATCATAATGGCAATTAATTTATTTTATTAAAAATAAGTATTTTCGACATCAATAGAGTATTCAAGCTGAGTAAGTTGATTGCTTTCATTTCGAGTACCCTCGTCGAACTCTCTTGGATCGTCAGAATACTTGTGTAAAATGTTGCGAATCATAGCTTTCGAAGCATTTAGATTCAGATTCTTCCGTTAACATTCATATTTTTTAAATCTCTATCCAGAAATTTTTACACTTGATTTTTACAGTGACTCAAAGTTTTAAAATAGTGCTATTTTTTAAACTTACACAAAAAGTTAAACAAATCAATCTGATTATTTAATATCTAATTATTAAATATTTTATAATATATATATTTTTATAAATATAAATATTTTATAAATATTTTATAATATATATATTTTTATAAATATAATTTAAAATTAAAATTAATAAATTTCTCGTAATATTTCTATATTTTTTTTCGACGAGATTTGATGCCGAAGTATTATCGATTCATTATACTTTGATAACATCAATATTTCACTAACTCTTTCAATCCACATGATCTATAAATCTGATGATAATGAAACTTTTACAATTGATACACCTGACTTGAAATTTTAAATCAATGCCATTCTTGAATAATTCGGCACTTGCACAAACAATTAAAAAAAATCAATTCAGTTATTTAATTAAAAAATAGGCGTACCTAGTATATTTTTAAAAATACTGCTCATTTTTATATTAAATATTGTTTATTTTTATAAATATTATACACTGTGATAAATACTGACAAATTAATGTTATTATTATCAGTATTTTAACGAGTTCACAAATTAACAGATGATGAACAGAATTCGAAGAGAACTTATCTTTTTTAAGTGTAAAGAGATGTAACCTTCTAATGGACGACCGATACTACGAGTATATCAGTCCTTGAAAAAAAAATCCCGCTGTTTGTCGTGTGTCTGCGAAAAACATATACAATGCCAAACGAGCTCCTCATAAACACCCTATAAAGAATGAAAAGCAGTTATATCTTAGACACGTGACCATTCTTAATTTACAATATACCCAAAAGATATTCTAAACATCTGAAGTAAATATGTTTGCACATATTTCCAAAGACACACGACTAAGACATATCGACACATATGTGTCGATTGCATTGTGATCGCAGTGCATCGAATGCATTTCATCGAATGCCAGTTTTTCAGGTAACTTTTAAAAATAGATATTTTATTCGAAGGAACATTTCTAATTAAGAAGGATAAGTTTGATAAAATCGTAGCTATCTACATCTCGAAAACATTTAGAGTTTGCGACTGTATAATTTATGTTCCCTTGATGTAAAATTTTTTAATCAATAATCTAAGAGATCTTTTTATAAATTTTGATCAAACTCCAGTTAATTTAATTGTTGATTAAACTCAGCCAACAGAATTGCCAAAATGATAAATCAAATACACTTTAGAAAGAGAGAGAATATATACAGAGAAAGGTTGTTGAACAACTCGGCAACTTATATTATTGGTAACAATAAAAGTTAATCGTCGATTACTTTAATCGAAGTTCGGTCGAAGTGACCTTTAACTGTATTAAAGTAATAGCAATCCAAGTTAATGCCAAAAAATATTTTCATAAAGTAGTAACAATTTAATTGCAACAAATTAATTGTAGCTTTAAGTTAAATAAAACCCGTTGAATAATCTTAGGTAATAATTACAAAAATAATTTTTAATTACATAACCAACAATGCAAATTTTTTAAAAATTTATCAATAAGGTAAGATTTTTATAAAGTATATATGCGATGGCCTCTCCAACGATTGAGGAAGGTAGTCAAATAATACTACTGGTCGCGCAGTAATGAAAGTAACCGTCTGTTTTGCTCAAAGTGGGGCTTCATTTCTTCGAATCCTCGGAAAGAATCCCTCTCCTCTTTCTCCCACCTTCTCGACATAATTGCTATTTTATACACATGTTATACATATAATTCATCGTTTTATATTGCGGCGAAAAAAAATAAGTACCTGCACTAACACACTTCCGCCATGATTATAGGGCGGAGGCATCGACGCCTAAATCGAAAGTTATACAACAATTAGCGTGACGCAAATATGATTGCGATACATGGCGAGCGCTCCCGTTATTTCGCTGTTCACTCACGATATCGTAACAAGTTAATGAATTCGCTCATATATATTCTTTCGATTTAATCCTTTGAATTTTTCGCAAAATGTTTTTATTATATACGATTTTTGTGTCTGTAAGTTCTTTGTAAACCCGAATTTTACAATTTGTTTATTTTTTATCAGATTCTATCAGATGACACACATACATAGAAAAAAGGACAATCTTGTTTTAAAAATATATTTAGTTTTAACATGGAAATCTTGAAATGAGATTAAATTACGTTAATTAAAGAAAAATATAATTGCTTGAATAATTGCTTGCTTGAATAAAGCCATTTTATATAGTTCGATCAAGAAAAATATATTCTTATGATTTAAGATTTAATTTTCTTGAATGGAAAAGAAACAATGTTTGATAGAAAATAACATTTTTAAATCAAAGATTATAATTTTCTTAAAGTAGAATTAAATAATTATATATATTCTTGAGTGACAATTACAATATTAAAATAAGACTAAGATAATATTGTTAAGGTTTAAAATTATTAAATTCTTCTAAGAAGATTATAAATTATTGCGTATATACGAAACAATGAACGCGTTAGTTTAAGTATATAAGTTTTGATTTGACATTTATTTTTTTTTCTGTGTATACACACACAAAAATCAAAATTTCTCAATGGATTGTTTGTCCGTTTCGAGCGTAGATTAAAGTATTTTTGTTACCAATAATAGAATTTCGTTCTTTAAATTAAATTGTTTTTTTCTGTTTATTATTAAATTGTTTTTTCTAAAAAGAAATGTGTTGTTAGTGCATATCTGCGAATAATTTACGATTTGCTGCTATTAACATTTTATTTATTTTATTAAACATAAGTTATAGTAGTACTTTTGTTTTATATTAAACCGAAAACTTGATTTATGTACATTTTTTCGGATATTGTAGTAGTAAACTCTTTTCTGAATATATTTGATATATATATTTTATAGAGACACACAGAAAAGGTTATGATCAATGAGACCGTATCACCATAGTTGCTGCGGCTTCTTCGAAAATGAGGGTTTAACTTCCGAAAAAAAACTGACGGGACGAATAAAGGGTTCTTTTCCTGCTCCTGTCGAATTGTATTTTGCAAACTAGCGGTAGTTCCTTTTTCCCGTTTTTCTTTCCCGAAAAGTCCCGTGTTTTATATCACCAGAGCAAAGCATAGCTGGCACAAATTACAATATATAACGGTAGAGAATTTTTTCCTTTCCAGGGCAATAGAAACAAGGTCTTTATAGAAATAAGGTTCTATTTTTTGTATCTTTGGATCTGTTGAAGATCTCCTAAAAACACAAAAAACATAAAATGTGAAATATATTGTACAAACTTAATTCTTTTTCGGTCAAATAAAATTTCTTGAAATATGAAGAAGAGTACTTTATCAAGAAGATATAATTTTAAATGTAAATTGTTGATAAAAAAATTATACTTATATAGGGACTATCCATGTGTTTAATTTCATATAATTTTACTTACGCGGCTATGTAATTATATCTTTGTATTAAATTTTGTTTTGCGTAAAAATACAGCTTTAAAAAATAGTTATCGCGATATAACAAAAATAATGTTGATTTGCATTATTTAGATTATAATATGACATAATCATATCAGAATTTGTGATATAATATATGGATTAATGATATAATATATGGAAAAGAACTAGGAAAAAACTGATAAGAGAAAATAATTATATAAATCGCTCGCATTATCGTTTCGAGAAATTTATGCAACATAAATTTTATAAAGAAATATATATATCGTGGATCATTGATAACAACGTGACAAAAGGCTAATAATGAAAGGGTGTAAAATAAAATAAATGTGCGACCCACGTGCCAAATTTTAGTTTGCAACAAAAATTAACTCGTAAGTCGAAAAGCGGTAAAAAGAGTGCGTATGAAACAGGTGAGAATAATCCATCATTCTCGGAAATGGACGTTCGAATAAGATACATGAAAAGTCACATGCTGAAAGCATGAATTTTTACCTGAGACTTTTACCTTTTACTTCGAGACTTCATCCATTGAAGTAAAGTAAAATAAGGTATTAACCAAAACTTTTTTTTTGTCTCGTTGTCAGTGTGATTGATTCTATTGAACAAGACAATATATCCTTCATTGGATTTTGTCATAAAGAACAATATACAGGGTGATCCAAAAGTATGGAAATGGCCAAATAACTGTGGAGGAATGCACTTTGGAGAAAAAAGTTTTAGGATGGTTTAGTTGAGACAAAAGTTGTAGGATTTGTCCCGGGCAATCCGACGGTGACCTTAGATTTGACCTTGGATAGTCATTTGAAGGTCACATAAAGATTACCTTCAATTTCTTAAATGGAACCCCCTATTTTTCATTGCATATTCTTGTAGCTTATCTCGAGAGCTTTCCAAAACACTATAATTAAGTACCTTTTTATTAAGTACTTTTTGAGTTATAAGCCTTGAAATAATTTCTTAATTTTACATAAACCATAAAATATCTAGTAAACCATTCATTTTTCGATTATCTTACCTTCATACTTTTATGTACAAAATAATGAGAGGAATCAATTGGTGTAAAGAAAACATACAGTTGTTTTTAAGAAAAAATATGGAATTGTTAATTGCAAATTACATATTTTTTCTTAGAAACAACTATGTGTTTTCTTTACACCAATTGATTCCTCTCATTATTTTGGACATAAAAGTATGAAGGTAAGATAATCGAAAAATGAATGGTTTACTAGATATTTTATGGTTTATGTAAAATTAAGAAATTATTTCAAGCCTTATAACTCAAAAAGTACTTAATAAAAAGGTACTTAATTATAGTGTTTTGGAAAGCTCTCGAGATAAGCTACAAGAATATGCAATGAAAAATAGGGGGTTCCATTTAAGAAATTGAAGGTAATCTTTATGTGACCTTCAAATGACTATCCAAGGTCAAATCTAAGGTCACCGTCGGATTGCCCGGGAAAAATCCTACAACTTTTGTCTCAAACTTTTTTCTCCAAAGTGCATTCCTCCACAGTTATTTGGCCATTTCCATACTTTTGGATCACCCTGTATGTATTTTTCTTTCAATGAGCAATATTTATGTTTTATTGATTCTAATACATAATTTCATTTATTTTTAAAACTGAAAAGTCACACTCTAGTCATAAATTAATTTTTCAATCGAAGTAAATTGTAGACTTACTTTTTTTCCTCTTACTTTATGCTTCCTCTTTCTTGCATTTCTAAAATAATTTTTGTTGTAATATTGCGTAATATTTTTCGCTTCAATTAATATTGAATATTGATCTCTGCAATTTATTTATTCGCATTCAATAATATAGATTAGTAAATATATCAAGGATTTTTTCAATTCGTAAATTAATAAGTTAAATTTTAATTGTCACAAAATCTATTTCCGTTGGAAATGTAAATCATATAGATATATAGGTTTCATTAATTCGAGATATAATTTATCAATCTGTAATCGAACACACGCGAATTATACAATTGTATTACATTATATCACATATTTTATAATACAAAAATATAAAAAAATCTAATTTATTTTACGAGAAAAAAATTTGTGTTCTTCGTTTCATGTTATCATGATTTAAACAAATTTTAATATAGAAAGAACAGTCTTAATGGCAGTAATATCGATTAAATGCAATTCTATAGCTCTCCAAAGGAGCACATATATTTTAACGAATTTAACGAAATAAACTAAAGCCAAAATAATTAACATCTATAAGTAAAATATTATAACTTAAATTAACGCCTACACTTTTTTTATATTAATTTTATATTAATAATGTAGTGTAAAAATTTTATATTAATATTGTACAAACTGTTATTTTATTTTGAACCTCCTTTGTTTGATTTTTTCATACAATCATATATTCTTTTTTTCATATCAAACATTTATAAATACTAAATTCATGATCAGACGGAATTATGAATCATGACATACAAATACGTAGACACGTATCTAATCTATGATCTCGGAAGATATAAGAATCCTTAATGAGCCCTAATGTGTTTAACAGAGTCATTAATTCTTTAAGGAATGATCGAACTATGATTATTCATTTGATATCATGATTAATATGTATATGCATTTCCTGATATATCCTATGTTTGACTAGAAGATAAAATAATAAGATTCAAAGCTAATAATAATAATAATATTAAATCAATATACTAATACAGTACAATCGATCGAAAATGCTTAATGCAAAACTCTATAAAAGTAATAAGATATTAATAAATTTTAGTTTTAGAACACATTTACTGGAAGGGATATGGCTGATTTTTGTTATCCTCAATATTTATTTATCTATTTACGATATGCATGTATAATATAATAAATTAATAATATAATATAATATAATATAATATATTATAATATAATATAATATAATATAATGTAATATAATATTATAAATGCATGTATTTGTACAAAGAAAAATATATTTATATATAAGAAAATGATATTATACATATATCGAAAAAACGTTTTTATCGATATATTCTGTTCGCTATTATGTTTATTCCCTCGCTTCTTTGCATTTTCTGTCTTTGTTAATCGCCCTCTCTCTCTCATCGTGCGAGTTATTAGTGAAGGTAACTGTGTAACATTTCGAAATCTCGTTTCTGCCAATTAAACTCAAAACGCGAACGCGCCGCAAGAAGAATGAATTCCTTTGTTGGTCAATATAAATTTGCAGCGCGATATATGTATATATTGCATTGTTAAAAATGCGCCAATTGCATTCGCCACAACGTTTAAATTTTTTACTTGAATGTTTCAATGTTCTTATTCTGCTGTCATTAATATTAATTATGGAATAATGTTCAAAACGGCGAGGAAATTTTCGTCGAAAGCGAATCGATTCGCTCGAATCGTCATCGCGAACCGTCCTTATTTTTTCGACCTAATAATTCCTGCTCCCGTGCACAAAATTCTGCCAGCCGAAATAACAAGAAATATTCAAGTTTAAAATTTCTCTGTTTTAATTATATGTATCGTAAAACAAAAATTTTTTTACATAGCCGATTTAAACATAAGTTATAAACAAATTTTTGAAATAAAGTACTAATATTAAATTAATTTACATTTTAAAATAAAAATTAAATTAATTTACATTTTAATAATAATAAATATAAATAGTTTATTATTATAATATTATATAAAATAGAAATTTGAAGTAATAAATTTATTATTATAATATATAATGCATTCATACGCGATGATTTTAGAGAGAGAACATTATATTATAATATAATAAATAATTTATAATAAATATTTAATTATATAATAAATAATTTATATATAATATTATATATTTTCAAATTTAACGGAAAAATTTTAAATTATTTTCAGAATTTATAAATTTTCAAGATCTCGAAATATGTTTAAACAGGTAGACATGGCTGAAATGTAACTGACGATGATTTTGTACTCGCCTTCCCTCTCTCCTGCTAATTTACTTATAAGTCTATTCTTCTAATTGAATCTTAAATTTTAAACTTTACTGTGGATTTTTAATCACAATCGAATTCTACGTTTTGATTGGTTGGCGGAACATAGGGAAACCAATAAGAATGTGGAATCTGTTAGAGATACGTTCTGCGCAATCACGATTAGAGGGTAGTATACCAGAGTGGTGGAAAATGTCGCTACAATAGAGGAAGAAATACAAGAGCGACTGGGCGCTGATGACGTATAGGAGTGCGAAAGGAGCGGGAGAAGTTCTCTTGGCTTTGAGAGAATATGGGTACTTAAGTGGGGGAGTCCTGCCGCATGACTCCGACGGCCCAGTGTAAGACCCAACACAGTTAGGGCTCACGCGTCGTACTGTTAACTCACTCGGTCTTTGATCACTTGGAGGATTGACAAGTTCCGATCTTCACTATGGAGAATTCGTGAAACGTCTCTTCTTTTTTCTGTGGCATCAAGTAGGCGCTTTGAATACACAGTCACTTCGCGTAGCTCGCACAAGGTATCAAGATATCGCAACGACACAAGGAACATTTCTTCTTTCGGATTTTTCTTGCCAGTGATAGTGGTGGACCACGTTATCTTCTCGCGCGTGATCCGTTGATCGAATTAGTGCGTGTGTTGAGGATGCTGATCGAGTGACACACTGTGCATTGTGCTTTGGATAGGTTTATAACAAAAGTTCTCCCTCTGAAGCCGTAGAGCCAATACCGGTCCAGGTGCTGCAAGTAAGTCGACAATTACTATCAAATATTCTATCATTTTTAGACGATTGCTCTTGAATTATCACCTTGTCATCTGTGATTTCCACATACGTGTTGATGTGCGGGGATAAATACAAGCAACTGTCGCGTGATAAAAACATATACTTGATTGATAAGATTTATAGCTAACGCAAGGATGCACGTTGTAATATGCATCTTGAAGCATCTCAACAGGTGCGTGGAAAGCAAGGGTCAGAGTGCGGCACGTACGTGCGCGCAGGCCAGGTTTCTCCGATCTGATGTACAATCGAAAAAAGGAGTTATTTATTTTATAAAAAAATAAGTCAAAAAATGTAAAACAAGTTTTTTTCATTACGAGAGGTTTAGAAAGATTACTTTGAAAATTGAAAAGTATAGTAATAATCTCTTCCTTGTATGCTTTATTTCAAGTCTGAATGATTTCTCACAACTGGTGATGATCGATGCAACATTTCCGATAGCGATTATAAAAATATGCATGAAAGATATAAAATTTTAATAAAAATAAATTTTAATAAACACTTAAAATGATACAAATTAAAAATAATTTTTTCTGTAACTTAACTGTTAAATTGTTATATATTGCATATTAACAGCCGCTAAATTTTGATTTTAATATAATATATATAAGATCTTTTTGTAATTTAAGAAAATAAATATATAAATTTCATAATTTTTTTATACAAGTTTTTTTTTAAGAAAGAAAAAGCTTTGCATGGAAAAGATTTTTATTTATTCTTATTCAATTTTATTTATTTTTGACTTAATTTTTTCATGAAAAATCACCTTCTTTTTTATTTCATCATTGATCAGAGGAACTGTGTATGTATAAGTTACTCGTATAATAATTTAGCAATAAAATTAAAATATTTTTGTCAAGAAGGAAGGAAAAGACGAATAGTGTTAAATATAAATTAAAAATTAATTGTGTAATATTATTGAATAATGGTACGATATCTCTAATGGAAATCATGCAATTGACATCATTGAAAGTAAACCAATGATGCAATTTGTGTTATTGACATTGCGTCTGAATTTGCATAGAGAATATGGATAAGAATATAGATTTTGAATTGAGAATACACACACCAATAAGAACCCCGATGACGATGGTGTTCCATAATTTTACGAATCGGTTGTCGTCTAGTACTTCTTGTGCCACATACGTCACTTGAATTACCACGCTTTCTAACGATAGAACTTCGTTCGCTACTCACGATAAGTAACCGTCTATTTGTGAGCACAAGTCGATAATTTTGCGACAGCATCGAATTGATCAGAGCCCATATCGTGCTTTCCGTTATCGTAAATCACACTTGAGACTAGGTCAAGTTTAGACTCAAACGTATTTGGAAATTTTTGAAGGGGAAGAAATTTTTTTAGAGAGTGTTATTATTGATTTGACTCAGTAAGAAGTCAAAAATTTCAGAAATCTGACAATCAAAACTCGCGTTAAAAATGAAGAGATAAGTATTTGTCTGTAGCAATTCTTTAAACAAAATTAATCGATGATAGTTTATTTTATTTTAATGTTTATTTTATTTAAATAAACATAATTTTCTATTCACAAATAGAATTTAATTTTTTGTTTTCATATATTTTTTATACATTAATAAAAAATATAGGATTCTTTTATATTATATAGATATATTATATTATATAGATATATTATATTATATAGATAAAATTTTTGTTAAATAATAAGAATTGGCGACATCTCAAAATCCAAAAAAAGATTAAACTTTTTCATAAAAAATCAAATTACTACTTTGAAACTTAAATAAAAAATCAAATAAAAGTAAATAATCTTTCCTTGAGTAAAAAAATTGTTAATCACTATAATATCTTCATTCTTTTTCTGTTTTGAGAAGTAATGCATACTGTTAAGGTTTGGCTTTAGAGGCCAACATATGTATAATAACGGAACTTAGAATTGATACTACAGAGAAGATTACTCGGTCAAAATTGGGTCGTAAAGAAGATTACGGTGTTTTTAACAATAAAAAATAAATAAAGAAAAAATTGAAAAAATATCTGCACTAATGTTTTATATTTTTTGAGAGAAAAAGTTTTTATTTTGTCACAAATAATTTCAATTTTGATTTCAATCAGTTTTGAAAATATAAGAAAATTTCACGTCTTTTGGAACCTACTCATTGGAATTTATTCGCGTGCATTCTCTCAATCAAGATCACGAAATTAATTTTCATATAAATTCTGTAATATATATTTAAATGATATTTCAATGTCCCATGTCCCTACGGCAAGTTTATGTAAACGATAAAAATTTTGTAATGCACTATCATTTCTTATCTTTTGAAAATACGCCGTTTGAAGATTATTCAAATTTCCGCAAGCAAGAACACACACAGCTCTCTACATTTAACAATATATCCGTATATTTTCTCAGCGATTCTTTGGCAATTTATAAAAGCCAATTCGCCTATTAGGTATTCGAGCACAGACGATGACGATGTGAACTACCTAAACTATGGCAATGACGACGATAGAGGCTGCTAAGTTTGCGGTGAAATTTCTCCGGAACGACTTCCTTGGCTATTCGCTGAGTGGGGATCCGACTTGTTGCTCGAGGTTGTAGACATCTCGCAAGGCGGTTCGTTGCACCTCGATGCCAATCTACGACTGGCTCGGGACAATCTCAGTGTCAGGTCGTCGATTTCTAGTGGCGCATGTATTTTATGCAATGATTCTCCTCTATCCGTTACAACTCGATCAAAAATTATTCTTGTACACGGCATTGTCCGATTAATATTTTAATAGAGAATCGAAATGGTACATCGCGAGATGATCGTGTAATAAAACGCTGACGAATAACTGGTCGGTCATCTTTTGGATACATATTTACACAGTTAGACAATATTAATATTTTTCTATTTTTTTTAATAGTATTTTTCTAAATAAATAAGTTCATAATTAAAGTATCGTGTTAGATTATTGTAATTAGATATTCATTAAGATGATAGTTCAGCAGGATATGTCTCATTCTTCTCTCGCACTTTTCATCGCATAGTTAATGCAGCAGAACGAAATCTCTATTTCTATTCCATCTCTTTAACGAGCAATAACTCTCATTAGATTTGCTTGTAAAATATTTTACTACAGTTTTTTCATATCCTAAGATATTCTTTAATAACATGAGATATATCAATGTAAAAAATATTTTAAACATAGAGAGATATTTTGTTTCACTATATAAATTGTAAATTATGCTAGTGTAAATATTATATAACAATATGCATAGAGAGAATTTTTTTGATGGAAGTGATTGTAAGAAAAATAAAGTTTGAGGATCTAAGATTAATTAATAAAAACCACTTAATAATAGTATATCACATTTCTTCATTCTCTCTTTTTCTCTCTCTCAAAAATGTTATTTAAATGTACTATCTAAAAATATATTATATAATAAAATTTTAATATAAATGCTCAAAACATTTTCTCTATATGTTGAACATTTTATCAAATAATTTACCAAGTTTAACGTTTTATTGTATATATTCAATATAATCAAATTTTAAAAATTATATATCATATATATCATAAAATATCGAGCATACATTCGTTTATATAGATAAAGTTTTCGGCGCATTTGTGATGGTTAAAAAATTCTTTAAAAAAATCATAATACAAAATATAGCCAATTAAATTAATTTTTGAATTTACATTAAACTGAAACGTAAAACTAATAAAGACATTGTTTTTTGTGGGTCACAATTATTTTGCCGACATCGTTTCGTAAAACGGTCGATGTAATTTTACAAAAGCAAAAAAGAGAGAGGAAAAAAGAGAGATAGAAAGAAAGAGAGGCATGAGAAAGAAACGACGAGGAATAGAAGCAGAAAGGGAATGCGAGATAGACAAGGAAAGAGAGAGGAAAGACGGGAGAAAGAGAGAGAGAGAGAAAAAGTAGCGCCGCTTCTGCGAGAGAAGGACGGCGGAACAACAGTATGGCGGGGTGTTCTCACTGTTGCAGCAGTGACTAGAGAGTAGGTCAGTGTACCACATTAACCGGTACTCCGACCAAGGTGGGGAGGTCTTCCGACTCGTCGGTTCCGTAGTGGCTATATAGATACCGCCTTTACCTCCACGGTCGCTCATGGTCGTCCATGGACGGGTCTACGGGACTCCGCAGTGGTCGTCCGCAGACTTCATGGAGATCTATGGATTCGCGGCGATCTTTATGGTCCAATGGCATCCATCCATATAAGAGAGCCCATGCATAGAAACGTACACGTAGCTGATGGTCTTCTTTTGTAAAAATTCTTAATGTTTTTTTATTACCTCTTCCTCATTCGCTTCTAAATTTTGAACGTAATTTGTCAGTCTGAAGGCGCCGCAGATGAAAAAAGGAAGGTGAAAAAATGAGGAAGATAAAAAAAAAATGTTCGAACAATATTTGACGTTTTAACTTGTATAGATGTCTCGAACAAATATACAATTAAGCCGTTTTTTACAGGCCATTCTGGTTTTTAGACCTATATGTTATTTAGACCAATGTTGATTTATGATTATCCATTTATGGTTTCTCAATAATGCGCTCGGAGATTTGCTTCGTATGTACGCTACTTGTCCTTGCAGCGAAAGTGCTATGAAATGTCGATAGACCAGTGTTGTTTCGATGCCTCAACCGCAGCTATGCGAATGTTCACCAATCCCCGCGTATTTCCTCAACGTCGTCTTCGTACTCATCGTCTTTAACCTTTACCTTAAGGGTCGTCGCACTTTCTCCGACGACGAAGCGGTGCCAGGTTGCCTCGTGCACGCATCTACGTGCACGTATCGAACCGCGTCTACATCCTTTTGATGTCAACATTCAGACAAAGGTCGGCTTCGATGACAATACGATCACGTTCCTCGAGAAGAAATTTGTTTCAAATATAATCGTGATTCTTCAAGCATTTTCACAATCAAAATTATTTATTGTGAAATATTATTAATTTTCTGGAGCTAATTGAATCTTAAATTTGATCGCGATTTAACTTTGATCAGATTTTTTTGCTAATCTTGTCAGCTTAATAAGAATGTATATTTTTAGATTAAAATTTCCTAAAATAATTTTTTTTGCATATCTACATTGGTTAACATTTAAATATTAATTAATTTATTACATATATAATATGTTTTATATTAGATATTTTAATTAGGAGAATTTAGCTCGAAATTTCAATGAAAGAAGTAAATATCAAAGGTTAGACATCAATCAATTCAAAAGAGGTCACTTTCAGAGAACACTTTCTAGGGAATAAATTATATTAAATTTACAAATTATAATTTTTACATACGAGGTGAATATATTTTAAAATTTTATGATCGTATTCCTGGAAGTGAGAACAATTATTCATACAAATATTAGGCAAAACATTTTTCATTTGTGAAATAATGAGCAAGAATTAATTTCTAATATTGACTTCATTTTACAATTGTTGATGTGCAGCAAGTACATTGCATTGCATTTCACCGTGCATTAGATGAATGTCACTCAGTTCTCCAAAAGAAAACATTCACTCACTGTATTGATAGACCTGTCTGATTAAATTGCTACAATCATCTTAGGTACTTTGTGTTTACATACTCAAGTATAGTTCCGTGTTAAACTATACTTTCTGTCATTGTAATAAACTTTGCTGAAAATATATACACTAAAAATAAACAGTGTGGAGAATCAGAATACAAAGTACATAACATAATAAAATAAAAGAATCTGATCTGATGCTTATGAAGTAAAGCCAATATTTCAAATTAATTTTTGTTCATTATTTCAGAAACAGAAGTATTTTTCGCTCAATATTTATATGAACAATTAATCTTGCTTTTTATCCAGAAACATTTTTACAAAGTTTTACAATTACTTACGATTTACCTTGTATATTATTTTTTATTTAGCAAAATTTACAAAAAAAAGTTAACATAAATTTTAAAACTTCATTAAAAACTTTTATTTTACGATTTATCATCAAAATCGCATGTTCAGCTTTATAAATGGCGTGGGAATTTCTTTTCTTTTACCTTTATTTTTGTATCTTTTGTCAAATAGAGAGAGAGAGAACTTCAAAGAATTTTTATATTTTTAACTCGACAAGATACCTTTTCCGAATATCCTGCTGAGATCTCAGAAGATTTATGAAACCGGAAATAAAATGAAAAGAAATTTGAAGAAAGAATCTTATTGCGTCTAATAAAATGTATACACAATTAAAGTGACATGCAATTAATCATTTCTTTTTTTAGCATAACTTTTTGTACAAACGTTTTGTAAAACATGATGTAACATGTATTTCTATTCTTCTTTTTTTTATTTTACTTCCAATTTTTATAAAAATTTACAAATATTGGCAAATTGTTTAATGATATTCTCTAGTAAAGCGTGTATATATTTTTTAATATTTGATTGATGGAAAGATATAGAAGATATTTTTAACTTGCGCATTGTTTTGTAAATAATTCTATTTCGCGCAGAATTCTAATAAATTATACTGAATTCTAAATTATTTACAATAGTCACTTATGTCTATTAATCTATATAATTAATTAACAAGCAAATACCCAGAGTTTTTTGCTCATTTTCTGCTTTATTTTTTAGAAAATAATACACCTGATGTAAAAGTGTATTTATCTGAAATTATAATGTACTCTGATGTTCGATTAAAAAATATTTTATCGACTTGTGCAAATTAATATGTGTTTCTTGAAAATCGTGAAATCGATAGTCGAATTAATTGAAAACGTGGTAATATCTAGATAGTTATTTTTCATTCGCCCACATATGATGCTCGATACTTACAGAGTACCATTAACGACCCGCTAAACAGAACCATTTTCAAATATACCGTTATAGTAGATAAAAGATAATACCCTCATTTGGATGATCTATTTTTAAGGAATTAATGCTAAAGAAATTAATGTCGTGACGATACAATCGATCAATGCATAGATCAATATCATTTGCATTCCTATGCAAAAACATGTTCTAAAAATATTTCTTTGTTGTCCCTAAATCTTTCATCAACTTTTTATTACTAACAGATAAAATAAAATTTCCTTCGCCCCAAAAAAACAACAATTTCTCATGTTCTTTTATCTCAATATAGATCCGACATGTCTGACTTAAACGTCTGTTTTCTACTTACAAATTAAATTATTTTTTTATTTGTAAACAGGACAAGCAAATTATATCTTCATTTGCTTCAATATTTTTAAATTTAATAATAGCATTATAAAATTTAAGATTTTTGCAATTTTTAATTATTTAATCGATAAAATCTCGAATTTAAGATACGCGAAAACTCTCTTCTTCCCTGTAACTTTTTTTATCTTCAATATTATCTTTATTCATCTTTGATATTATCTTTATTTATCTTTGATTTTATTGATATATTAATTGTTTTAGTTACATTATTATTTCATTAAGTATTAATCCTGACGATCGCAATAAATATGAAAAATATATTCAGTCTTAATTCTTAAAAGAAGGAGATAATTATTTTTATAAAAGTAATATAAAAAAACTTTAATATTCTGTAACTTTAGATTAAAAATGCGAAAAGTATTGAAGGAAACACGGTGACATTTTCCGCATTTATTAATTAAAAAGGAAAACGACATTGAGGAAAAAATTGGTCGATTGGGAACGGACGAACGCGCAGTCCGTCGCTGCTGCGTAACGAGGCGAAAAGATCCATTCCGTACAGCCGGACACGGAAGTATGGAAATGAATTTCACGTTTGGTCGCGTCTGGTTCTGCGTGCTGCGGTGTGTGGGTCACGGGTACCGAGCGGTTGGGTTCCCAACCGGTCGCCCGCCAACGAGGCGCGCGAGGACGAAGACGACGCTCTCGCGCGAGCGTGACTCGTTTGACCGATGTGGGTCATTCACGGGGAACCGCGTTTCGCACGCGCCATTTTTCGTAACGAAAAGGAAAGCCACGGTGTTGTGTACGTGCGCGTATACGCGCACACATCGTCGAACGCTTAGCAAAATCTGACTCGTCTCGCGTAGGCCTCCCGAGCTTCTCGGCAACCCGGTAACGGTGCCTCGACCTACTTCCGTTCTCCAGTATACGTGCCGATATAGTTTAGCCGGGCATAGTCATCGCGCGAACAAGTGTGCCGCGCGTCGCGCGCCGCGTCTCTTCCGGATGATGCGGAGATTCGGATTGAAATTTCGTTAGCTTTTTCGGCCGAGAAACATTGCTACCTCTCTAGGTTAAGAAATAAAAAAGGAATTTGAAAATAATTTGTAAATTTAAGCCCTGGAAAAATTCTAGACGAAATTCGCAGACGCAACTGCATATTTACCGAACGTAAATACGTAAATACGTACTCGCGCCGGAAAATAAAACCCGGGGGGGGAAAAAAAGACGACAAAGCGCGACGCGGCGGACGTCACGTGCTCGCACCCAAGTGTCAAGTGTGCGGGCGCGCGCGGGAATCGCGAGGAAAATCGCACGCATGGTCGCTCGCGTAGAGAAGTGGGTCGGCGCGGAAACCAGCGGCTCGCACGCGCCATTTTTCACAACGAAAAGGAAAGCCATTCGGGCAAAATCAAGTCGATTTGCGTAGGCTTCGGCCGTGCAGCCGGCTGTAACGGTGCTCCGGCCTACTTTGGCCGCCCCACTGCGCGCGGCTCGAGCGCGGTATGGTTTCGGCCTTATGGTGTAGTCACGGCACGGATATTCGCGAGCGGCGCGATGAGGCCCCCGATGAGAGGATGGAATGATGCAGGTACCTCCGCGTGTGCATCATTTCGGGTACCCGCGGCTGCGCATCGGATGGACATTTCATTCTGCACAGAAAAAAAAAGAATATTCTTGTTTTGAAAATATATTTAGTTTTAACGTGGAAATCTTGAAATGAGATTATATTGCGTTAATTAAGGAAAAATATAATTGCTCGAATAATTGCTTACTTGAATGAAGCCATTTTATATAGTTTAATCGAGAAAAATATATTAAACAATGTTAGATAGAAAATAACATTTTTAAATCAAAGATTATAATTTTCTTAAAGTAGAATTGAATAATTATATATTCTTGAGATGACAATTACGATATTAAAATATGACTATAATATTATTGAAATTTAAAATTATTAAATTCTTCGAAAAACGATGTATGTATGTATGTATTAAAACGATGTATATTTGTACACAAAAAAAGGACATTCTTGTTTTGAAAATATATTTAGTTTTAACGTGGAAATCTTGAAATGAGATTATATTGCGTTAATTAAGGAAAAATATAATTGCTCGAATAATTGCTTACTTGAATGAAGCTATTTTATATAATTGCTCGAATAATTGCTTACTTGAATAAAGCCATTTTAAATAGTTCAATCAAGAAGAATATATTCTTATGATTTAAGATTTAATTTTCTTGAATGGAAAAGAAACAATATTTGATAGAAAATAACATTTTTAAATCAAAGATTATAATTTTCTTAAAGTAGAATTGAATAATTATATATTCTTGAGGTGACAATTATAATATTAAAATAAGACTATAATATTGTTGAAATTTAAAATTATTAAATTCTTCTAAGAAGCTTATAAATTGTTGCGTATATACGAAACAATGAACGCGTTAATTTAAGTATATAAATTTTGATTTGACACTTATTTTTTTCTGTGTGCCTTTGTGGCGCTAATTAAAATCCTTTGACTCTGGAGAAATGTCTAATATTTATATTGAGATGCAAATACATTTTTTTTAAATAATTGATCGATTTCTTCAAATATCTATTGTTATGCTAATGCTTTAGGAGCCAATTATATTTATTTATTTATTTATTTTACATTCATGTTTGTAAATAAAATGAATAATTCTTTCTACTGTTAAGATTATTGTTAAGAATAAAAATAATTGTTGATTGATAATCCTTTGTATCTGAAATTAGATTGCATCAGATTATCAATTAAACGCCAATTCAGAATTTGACGAAGATTCTAAATTTGGAACACAGAAATTAGAAACAAATGAGAAAATAAAATAAGTAAGGACGTAAAAACGTACTTGTTTTATTTATAAATCAAAGAATATTATAATTTATAAAATATTAAGTAGAAGATAGACATTATAAGTCAGACATGTCAGATCTATATTGAGAGAATTACATGTCGCGGGATTTTAAGAAATTCAGCGATAAATTTTATCTGTTAATATAATAGCTACGAATAATTCTTGTTTGAATACTTTCCTAATAAGTCAACCGTTATTATCCTAATTATTATTACCATTGATTGTTTACATTCGATAAGGATATACTTCAATCGATGACAAGGACTCGAATAAATCAAAATTGATAAGAAAGGAATTTAATAAGAAATAACGACTTCCTGCGGCAACATTCAATATATCGATGGTATAAAAAATAATTTAAAAATTACACAATATTGCAAATTAAAATATAATAGTAAAGATAATTACATATATAAAAATAGAGCACAATATACTTATTCACGAATATTTTATGTAACATATATAAACTTGTTATTATTTTTTTAATTATTTCTCATTTGCCATTCCTTATATATATTAATATATATATAAATTTGATGAAGAATGATAAAAAGCGAAGGTCTCAGTACGACGAGGAAAATATAAATAAATAATTGGAAGATAAAGAAAAAATATTTCCTTAAGAATTTAATTTTCTTCCGGATTTACAGCTGCTGTTGCATGACAATCGATAAACTGTCATATCCACCTGACTGCGACTTCCAAGAGGATATCCATTCCATTCACGCGTAAGCGCCCTTCATTGCTCACATCCTGGTTGCGCGAAAAGCTTAAATTCGATGTCCATTCTTCCTTCTGTTCCGATTGACGTATCCGCGTGGTCGCGGTGGCACGTCATGAGAAACACGCATATCGTCTTGGTAGTACCTGTCGCACCCATCATCATCATCATCATCATCATCATCATCATCATCATCATCATCATCACCATCACCATCACCATCATTACCATACCCCTTTCGCGAAACCCTGCTCTTTGCACTCAGACTTGAGCGCGTCGAGTCCGTCCTTGTCGTCGGTTAGAGTCCGTCCTTGTCAAGTGTAAATGGTCGACGGTAAACGCTTTGGAGTGGGTTCTCCCACCGTCGGCGCCGGCTCCCCGAGACTCGTAAAGAGTGGATGGGGGGTCCTCTCGCCGTGACGTATTCTCGTGTACCGTTATCCAATGGCGCGGACATGTCTCGCGCGATCGCGCGATGAGTCCGCGAGCGACGATCGACCGGAGGCTCGCTTTTTCGGGCCTACGACAATGTTTCAGTGAGCCACTTATCAATGGGATCACCAGGTATCCGTGCGGAGCGACATATTCGACCGTAGCTGCGCGGAGCTGTTTGATGTTTACGACTCTGCTCCGTGTTTACCACGAGTATGCGAGGAGAATTGCTTCCCCTTCTCTAAAATTTAACGCTAATTACGTTATCGCGTCAAACATTCTGATGCTTATTTATAATTCTATTTTCTATTATTTATCGTGGATTTCGAAATTCTGTTTCTTATTATCTGTTTGTTATCATTATTGCAACCTCGCATTATGCAGGATAACATAATGTGGATGATTAAAGATGTTCCCAAAGTCGTTTTTCAAGTAGAGAATATATAATATGAGTCTATAATTCGCATGAAACACCCTGGAAATATTTTCTATCATTCTTTTCAGTATCGTAGATATGATGAATTTTTTATAATTTGTAACAAAATGATTATAAAGTTATGAAAAATAATATTTTAATAATAACAAAATATAATTATCAAAATAATAATAGTAAATGTTTGGCGTTATAGATTTCTTCAGATATTGAACAATAAGATTTAACAAAAACTTTTACTACGAATAAATTTTACGTTAATCGAGCTTCAATTATTACTATTTATTTGTTAATAAACTACGAAAATATTGCAGAAACATTATATCAATGTTACAAGCATGTTTCCATGATGGATGCATGGATAGGATGCATCAGAATTCTATTAGATTTGTTATATGTGTGTAATATAAATCTCATGTCAGTGACATCTAATTAGGATTAAGATATATCAAGGCTCTTTCTTATTGTAATTATATTGAAATAAGAAACCTTATAAACTCTTTTCTTACGTGAAATATATCGAAATAAATAAATTTGTTTTTCATTAGTAAAATATTTCGAAGAGTTTCTTTTCTTTTGATCGTGGATTAATAAATAACTGTTTATAAATTTTAATCAATCATCGTAAAATCAATTTTCGTTAGCGATAATATATGTAGATTAAATTACATTTATTAATGGAGAATATTGGAAAAAGCAATTTATATATTTTATAAATCATCAAATGCAAATGAGAGAAATGAAGCTAATTTATTTCCACATATCTTACAAGAAAAAAATTTATATGATTTTTCGCTTTTGATAATTATAATATTTTGATTATAATTCAATATAGTTGCAATAAAGAAATACCAGCCTTATGAGAAAAGTTGAAGTTTATGATAAAAGTGAGTGAAAAATCATCAATAAATATATTATAATTTAATATGGGTGAGTATCTGTTATATATTGATTACCGCTATATTAACTACTGTTATTATAATGAAATAATAATAATAATATTTAAAATTGTGTGACACATTAAATTAACCTTAACAGTATTAATGCCAAGCTCATTATCATTAGAATAAAGCACTTATGTATATATATTGCAACTCACTTTTTTACTAATCTCTTTAACTATCACAACTCTACTAAACTCTTTTATTATCACAATATTAAAAACCAATTAATAATAATTATTAGAGTAATTAATTGTCTGAATTTAATAATTTACAAAATTGATTAAATGTTTTAGTAACGTTGTAAAAAAACTTTAATGTAGTTAGAAAGAGAAAGAGATGTTTGAAAGAGTAAATATATAAAAAGAAATAGTAGTATAATCACACAAAAGAAATATACAAATATATAACATATTTTTTTAAATAATATATTTCTGAATGATTGTTTGAAATTTCTGAAACATTTAATCAATTTCGTGAATCACTACAAACTTATAAAATCTTCATATTCTATTTATCTTCTTATTTCACTTTTGTGTTGCTGTAAAATAATATATAAATACAACGATTTTTAATATCATTAATAATAGAATAGTTAATAGAGAATTTTGTACGTATGCTGCAATCACTAATACTAATGCTAATTGCTGTATGTCACTAAAATTTATATATTAATATGAATAAAAATGATCAATCTTTAAAAATTATTAATTGATCACTCAGATATATCATATATAGATCATTTATTAAAAAACTATTATAT